>NC_135477.1:166846910-167150660 GCF_052094955.1 Ictidomys tridecemlineatus
CCAGAAGATATAGGTTTTCATTTCTGCTAAATGCTAATTTAAGAAGCATCTCTTTTCCAAGCTGTGCTTGGGGTAAAATATGAAAGATGCAGCCAGCCCACCTAAGAGGAAAGGATCCATTGATGTTCCTGACTCACTTTTTCAGGTATGCTATCAATTTTGTTATTATTTAGCACTTTTGCTAAATAGAGAAGGGGAATGAATCACTCATGAAAGAAAGGAAGATCCTAAGAGATGCACTTACATTCGTTTTCCCATAACTGAGGATCATTCGAGTTTCTGTAAGATGTTATCTCAGAGTCAGCACATCATCTCTAAAACTTCCACATTTAAAGTTGTGTTGTTTGTAAAAAAAAAGCACACTTCAGTGTTTTCATGGAGGGGTTAGGTGACCAGTGTGTACATATTCCACACTGGTCACCCAGTGGGAGGTTGAATATGTACACACTGGTCACCCAGTGGGAGGTTGAAGTAGTCATTTACCTCTTTAATGGAGGCAGAGAATGTAATGAACAACCATTTGCATGTAACATTGGAATATTTCTTGGGGGTGACAATGATTCATCCCTATTTCCTATAGCAACTAGAGCAAAATTAAACCCACGTCTATGAATTTCCAGCAATATAAGAGATAAAATTCAGAATTCACTCCATTCGGTCCTACTAGTTCACCTTCCCTCTATCCTTCTAATGCATGCTGCAGTTCTCCTGCCTGTATTTTTTTAAAAATATATTTTAGTTGTCAATGGATCTTTTATTTTATTTATATGGGGTGCTGGCGATGAGTTTAGGGCCTCACACATGCTGGGCAAGTGCTCTGCCACTGAGCCACTACTCCAGCCCCCTTCTGTTAAGTGAATCCATGAAGGCTTACTGCTTTGCATCACAGGCTTCTGGATTTCTAGGAAAGACTTGGTAGGTGCAGGGAAACCGATAGACTTCAACGCCCAGGTTTTAACCTGCGGCTGACTGGTACTGGCTGCCTGGAACTGTGTCAAATGGGCTTCTTAATAAAGTTGCCTCTACACACAGTGGCCAAGGAGGGTGGGGGGTGATGGGTAGGTAACGCCTACCTTGGTTGCAGAGGGAAGAGTAGTGGCCTCCGTGCCATTCTTTTTGCCATCCTCAATTAGTGCAAAAAGCACAGATTTGGGCGGGTCTGGCCTTGGTTTAGCCTTAGCAAGCTATGTGATTTTGGACAAACTTCAGAATTTCTGTTTTCTTAAATGCTAATTTGGAGAGGAGGGGACAGTCTTTGAAACAAAATCTATAAGTCTGTTATAAACACAAAAAACTTGAAAGCATAGAAATATGTATATAATACGGTTATATGCCCATTTTCCAATTTGAAGGCTAATTGGGAGGCTTATAGATTTTTGTCCACAAGATTTAGAGCAGTACTGTCAATGTATCTACTTACTTGACAAGTGGTGGAGGTCTAGGGAGAGGGGAGCAAGATGGATGGGTCTTCCATGGTGTCTGGCAGAGTGGCTTTCCAATCTATTTTGAATCTGAGATACTCCATTTTCCCCTCAGACAAAATCCTTTGTGGCACCTGATTCAATAAACCAACAAGTGGTGCTCTTCTGTTTGGAGCTATGTTTTCTAGCTTTTCCAGATTGTTGGTGTAGATTAAATAATAGTAAGTATATTTTCATTCAATTAGGTGTCCCCGGCATCTCCAAGAAGATGGATTTCAAAGTTCTCAACCTCACCAATCTTAGATGTCTTGGACCTTAGTCTCTAATGCATATGACCAAATTTCCTTCATGGAAAGCTAAAACGAAAGGAAATTGTTTAGCTAAGATCCAAAGGATAGGATGTTTGGTATGGGGGAATCTGTGTCTGAGAAAAAACCAGTCACAATTAAGTTATAAATACAAGGACATAAAAACCCAGCGGTGCTATTTATAAAATCCTTGAGTGGAATGAGTCTTCTTTACAGTGGATTTTCCTGTTATTCATCCAACAAATATTGATCTGTATCTATTGTGTATCAGGCACTGTATTTAGCACACAGGATACAATGCTGGTCAAAATTGGTGAGGTCTTTGTTTAATGGAATATACATTTTGTTGGGAGGGACAGGGTGCATAAACATAAAAAAAATTAATAATTCCAGGGTGTGAGTACTTGGGATGAAAATAGTTTTCACACAAAGGAACTGGAATTAGCACATTTGTCAACAGTGTGTCACTCTTGTTAAGTGAATCCACGAAGACTTACTATTGGCTGCTAGTGGCCCAGGCCACACTGGTTGACTGTAGATGTTTTAAAGAATACAAAGTGTCAAGCCAGACCTATTGTCATTGTCGAGTTCTCCTGGGACACGAGAGGAACCTCATCTGCCTGATTGAGTGGGAGTTTGGCTCAGAACACTGTGGCTGTTTTGGATGAGGTTAGTATCTGAATTGGTGGATTAAATGAAGTAGATTGATCTTTTCCACTGAATGGAACCATTCCATCTATTCAGTGCCTAAATAAAGCATAAAGCAGAAGGAAGGGTTCAGCCCTGCCTGCCTGCCTGCTTGAGCCGGGATATTGTTCTTTTCCTACCCTGGAACTGGGGTTTCTGTCACTGCCTCCCCTGGTTCTTAGTCCTTCAGATTTGGCCTGGCATAACATCCCAGGCTTACCTGGGTCTTTAGCTGCAGAAGGCAAATCATTGTGCTTCTTAGTCTCTGTAACTGTATGAGCCCCTGTGTCATAATGAATCAGTCTCATATATCCAGATACTCCTCAACCTACAATGAGGTTCATCCTGATAAGCGTATCATAAGTTGAAAGTATTGCAATGGGGGAAATGAACCTCATATGCCTGGGCTACCTAGCACCTGGCTTAGCCACACAGGGCCCGGCAGAGCTTCGGTGGATTCTTCTTCTGACGGCAGGGCCCAGAGCGGAGCTACACCGCATGTGGCCAGCCTGGGAAAAGATCAAAATGCAAAATCAGAGTGAGGTTCTGCTAAATGCACTTTTGTACCATCGTAAAGTTGAAAAATCACAAGTTGAGCCCTCCTGGAGCTCCCCTATCGGTTCTGTTACTCTGGAGAACTCTGATAAATACGCTGACCAAAGAGGAGATGCCTTCAATCAGGAGCATTCTGTGCACCTGGGAGGGTCAATTCACAGTGTCAGCGGCAGCAGCAGCGCTCGGGAGGTGGCTGTACCTTTTCTCTCCCTAACACCTGCAGTCCTCTTCCCCCTGGCCCAGGGCGGTCCTTTAGGTCCAGAGGCTTCAGCTGAAGGAGGAAGACTGGAGAGAAATGCTCTTTTTCTCTTTGATGGGCAGAGAGGCTGACGGGGAGGTCTAGGGACAATGTGTGCATTATAAGGGCTGCTGTGAGGCTAGGCAACCAGAGGGTCGGTGTGAGAACCCGGCTCCAGCAAGATCCTGTTTCCTTACAGTGTCACGGTCAAACCTGTGACATCTCAGTGCTTACCCTATGGGACTCCAGAAGGTCTGAAGCCCAGGAGCCTGTGTCCTCCTTGTTTAGAGGCCTCCTGGCCCTGCTCTGATTGGTGCTGGCACAGGCTTTGCTGGCGTGATGGTTCTCAGCACCATGCCTGTCTCACGGCTGCGGTTCTCTCTGAAGCTGACCCTCCTCCAGTCAAAGTCCCTGTTTGGCTGCTCCCTGGACTAGGCTTTACTATTATTATTATTAAAAGTGGTATCAGGATTTGAATCCCTGGGCTTCACACATACTAGGCAAGTGCTCAGCTACTGAGATCCATCCTTAGCACTTTTTATTTTTTCATTTTGAGACAGGGTCTCACTAAGTTGCTGGGACTGGCCTTGAACTTGTGATGCTCCTGCCTTGGCCTCCTGAGTAACTGGGATCACAGATGAGCACCACTGGGTTGGGTCCTGGACTAGGACTGATGTCCCTCCCACCCTGTGTCCCCTAATCTCCTTTCTCCTCTCACTATCACATCCTAGCACAGTGCTTAGTGTGGACCTGGTAGCCATAATAACTTGCCCCACCAGACATTTGCCTAAATGTGTGTCTGCCCATGGCTGGTTGCTCCCTGCCTCGCTTCCCCATCTGAGACGTTGAGTTCTTTTAAAGTCTCATCACAGGATTTCCAAGAGGGCCAAATAAGCTGCAGAACTGTTTCTTTAAGGGTACCCAGACTTGCACAGAACAGTGAGGTGGCGTTAGCTGTGTGTGCTGTGGAGTGGAAAGATGATGTCGGAGGAGGCCCTTTTATTTGTGGCTCATTTCTGCTCTGCAGACACAAATATGTGTCAACGTCTGATCAATGCTGTCTTTTCGGGGGGAAGATTGGTGGAGACAAGCTTTCCTCTTTGCTCCTGTCAGCGTAATGGGCATCTATAGAGGAACTCATCTCCATTTACCTGATGGGAGACATTTGCCTTCTGCAAACTTACTGTTTTGATTTATGCAGCAGATTTGCCGTGATTAAGGTGTCTTCTTTGTTATTAAGATAAAGACTGACCTTGTCTTTCTGTAGGTGAATGACGGATGAGACATAATTCTTCTTTTTTTAAACCACCAGTCAGGTTAATTGGATGGTTTTTATCCAGGGACCAACATGTTCTGATTTAACATCGAAATCTCTTTGTAAAGGCTCAATGCTAGGGAGATTACATCTTGGACTAACCAATGGGCACAAGGGACCAGGAGATAGATTTTTTAAATGGACTCATTATAAAGCAGAGCTGTGTAATAGAGGGAACCAGAGGTGGCTGAGGCATGATGTTCATGCGGAGGGTGGGTGGCCTGAGCAGGAGTACAGTGAATTTGTTTATTCCATAGACATTTGAGAAACACCTACATTGTCCTCAACAAGGAACTAGGTGCTGGAAATAGATACCCCAAAGCCTGGAGATGTGGGCCTAGTCTTATTTCAATAACAACAACAATGAAATAGTAACAATCAACAATGACAATAACATAGAAACAGTAACAATTAACAATGACAATAACACAGAAGTGTTATCAACTGCTTACTGAGTATCAGCACTCTCATAGTGCTACTATTAAGTGCTTGTGCTCATTTTCTCTTTGCCACCCACTTGCTGTGTGACCTTGGGATGATATCTTTACCTCTGTGAGCATTCCTTTCTTCATTTGTAAGGGTTTAATTGGATAGCTCCTTCAGATGTATTGTGTGTGTGTGACCTTTGCCCACTACATCTACGTATAATAATCTATTATTATTATTGTTCTGCTACTACTTTACTATTATTATTATTGTGTTGTGTGTGTGTGACCTTTGCCCACTACATATAAAAACTAAACAGAGGCTGTAAGCCTCCCAGGCCTTTACAGACCGGATCATAAGGCCCTTCTGGTCTTTCTCGGAAACTCTCCCAGCTCTCCATTTGCATGATTGCACAGGGTTGAAACTTGATGCTCCTCTTGGGCCACAATGACATCATAACCACAAAGGGTCCTGCATATCTTGTCCTGCATACCTTACTACTGAGGGCCTCAGTGGAAGGAAAGGAGCAAAGGCCGCATGTTGTAACTCTGGAAAGGAAACCTTGAACCTGGAGTTTCAATGCATGGTCTGAGAAGTTGTTAAGAGAGGAGAAGGGGACAGGTAAGTGGTTCCACACCCTTGGCTAGGAGCAGCACTGTGAACATCTTTATATGGGAACTTAGCCTCATGCAATTGAGTACAGGGAAAGTGTTCTCTTCTGCACCCTGCACTTTCCCCATGTCCCCTTTAGCACATCTCAGAGCTTGCTCAGCTCTTCCTCTTCTCAAGTTCACCCACTTGAGAAGCTCACTGTGTTCCCTTGTCCAGAGACACGAGAAGTTACATGTGATCAGACATAAACTCTTGAGGAACCCGAAAGTTCAGGTTATAAGTCTGATTTGTTTTTTGCATGTGTGTGCATTCATGTCTGCACACGAGCATGTGTATGTGAGAGAGAAACAAATATAGGTGCTCATCTGGTTTGAACAAACCCTTCCCCAACACAACCAAATTCCTAAGGAACTGGAAAGTTCCCGAGGTAGAAAGCGATCAGCCACAAGCAATAACCCAGAGGTAGAAAGTTTGATTGTTTTTCCTTGGCAGTAATTTCTTCTGTGCCCAAGGAAGGCGGACAAGAGACAGAAGCTCTCAGGAAGAGCTCTGGGCGGACGTTTTCTAAGTGGTCTCGGGAGGGGGCTGAGGCGTCCAGCCAAGTAGCTGGCTGTCACTGAAAGCCAAACATTTGGTTTTGAGTTCAGCTCCCATTTGGAATTCGTTTCCCAGACCTCAAAAGTACGAGACATTGCTGTTGTTATTTATTTATTTTTCTTTATTCTTAGGCTTGTTTGTTTTCAGGCGAGCAGCCAAGGTAGCTTCTGGGAAGGCGCGAGTCCTTAGGTGTTTGTAAGATGAGGGAAAATGTCACGAACGGTGTGTGAAGGGCATGTACAGAAATTGGGCAGGAGGGAATTCGGCAAACGCAGCCTGAGCTACCTGGCTTTGCTTTTCTTCTTAGGAAACCAGAAAGTCAGAAGCCATGTAATCCAGCACAGGAACACTTCCTTCCTTCCTTCTTTCCTTTCTTCCTTCCTTCCTTCCCTCCCTTTCTCCCTCCTCCCTTCCACCTCTATCCCCCATCCATCCATCCATCCACACATCCATCATTTCCTCTATACATATGCTAAAACACAATTGAGCATCTCTTATGAGCTAAGAATCTTTAGTCCCTGGATTCTAGAAATTTATAACTAAGTGGGGAAGACGGGCACAGACACAACACAGCCACAGAGCAAGCAATGGTTACAGCAGAACCTTGTTCAGGTGGCCCAAGGCTCACAGTAAAGAGGGCTTGTCTGGCATGGGAGTAGGAGATCCAGAAAGGCTTCTCGGAGCCATGTTTCCATAGCTCTGAAGATAGGGAGGCAGGATGGGTTGGTGTAGAAGTCAGGGCCTGAGGATGGGTGGCTGTTATGGAAACAGAAAGGGATAAATTGAAGATGTACCACGGGAGAGAAAATGACAAAGCGGTTTGAAAGTTAGGAATAAGCGAATGATAACGTGGTTTCCAGAGGCTTCTCCAGTGACATTTCCAGGTTGTCAGTGCCCACTGTGGTCCGGGTGAGCAGAGGGCTGTGCCAGGACCACCTTTGTCAACTTTGTCAACAACAGAAGTAGAAATAAACATGCCTCCCGTTACTTCAGACCAATTCTGAGCAGATGCTTTGAATGCATTATCTCAGTGCACCCTAAATGTGACCTAGGTGTCACGAGAGATTGTATGAGGTGACACACAGCTGAGGCTTCAGATTACACTGAGCTGCCTGGGGACCTTTCTGTTTTACTGTTGAGCTACCTGATCACTTCAAGGAGAAAGTCTCAGTTGGAAGGTTTGGTGTTTTTCATTCCTTCCTTATTTATGTTAATCTCCTTTCTGAGCAAAGAGGAGGCAGCCTCAGGCACAGAGCCTTCACCACGAAATAGTATTTCACTAGAATTTAAAAAAATTTCGATTGTTGTTGACCAAGATAAAAGTTACAGGATGATCTTTATTGCTATTATTCTGAGAGTTACTACTGATGAATGTTGACACTGGCATTCCATTTTTGGTAGGAATATAAGTGAAAACATAGATTGATTTAAAGAAAAGTATTACCTAATTCGTATTTCACGGTCTATGCAGGTTTGGCACAGCGCAGGAAAGAGTGTGCCAATGACTAGCATTTGCATTATCTCATTCTCTGCAACATCATCAAGAAGATGCTCTATTTTCATCTCAATTTTACATATTAAGAAATTAAGACTTTTGGAGGTTAAATCATTTTCTCATGGTCATTCACCGAGAAAGTGCAAGAGCTGGGATTTGAATCCAGGACTGTGACTATAAAGCTCCATATTTTTACCTCAAGGACATATACCTATGTAGACCAGATATCTGACAGTAGGTGAAGGTCAGATCTCAGGACGAGAGAGCTGGCATGGACTCATCCAACCACCCATTTCAGTATTGTAGTGTGTTCCAATCCCAGCACCGCTCACATTATTTATTTTTCAATTTGTTAAAAGAAAAAACTCCACTTAACAAGTAATAATTACTTTATCCTCAGGTTATTATAAATTAATTACTGATATGCAATGCTCATTGAAGCTTTGGATCAGCTTAAAAGAACTAGTATTGTCTTGGGTTTTCAGAGAATATGTGGAGAAGAGACTGGGATTCTCTGGGAGCATCTTCATGAACTCACAGGTGTCTGTGGTTCCTGGGGTGAGAATGACCAATCTAGGCCAAGCCCCTGTTTATTAACATAGAGAGAGGGAGTGGTTTTGTTACATGTAAGTGGCAGGGTCAGAACTGAAGTTCCAATAAAGGGCAGATATGCCCCTCCCTCCGTCCTGCTATTCAAATGGACCCCATTCCTGTTGTAAGAACTTTTGACCAAGGGCTTGGTCTCCTTGTTGTTCCTTGCCACTCCTGACCCCGTGGCTGCTTCCCATTCAGTGTTTCAACCTTTGAGGGATTTTAACTGAATCTGATCTCCATTTTTTTTTATCCTGTTGCAAATGTGAGTATCTCAGGAAAGTCATCTGCTGTAACTTTATCCCCAGAAGAATGCTCTGGGGTTTTCTAGTCAACCAATCAACTTTCTGTTACTATAACAAATAACTGAGATAATCAACTTATAAAGATAAAAGGTTGATTTTTGGCTCATAGGTTTGGAGGTTCTAGTTCATGTTTGGTTGACCCTGTTCCTTTGTGTGTGTGGCATGGCAGCCTATTCTGGCAAGGGTACGTGGCAGAGCAAAACTGCTCAGTTCATGGCTAGGGAGCAAAGAAGAGAGAGAAAGGAAGAGTCCCATGTCCCACAATGCCCTTGGAGGGCACTCCCCCAATGACCTAACTTCCTCCCACTAGGCACCGCCTCTTAAAGGCCCCCCCCCCACCTCCCATGGACTAGGGGCCAAGCCTCTAACACATAGGACTTTGGGGGGACACTCAAGATACAAACCATAGCACGTGCCAATTCTGTCTTGTCTAGTGACATCACTGTGCATATGGTTACCCTTCTATGCCTTGGGCTTAGAAGAAGCTCCTGGGCTTTGCCTTTGCTTCCCTCACTGGGCTCATCATTTACCAGGTCCTTAATGCTCTGGCAATACCCAACTCCTTTCTTGAACTTGCCTTATTCTTTCTTACCCTTTAGCTATTCTGCTTTATTAATAAAGAAAGTAGTACCGTTCATTGGACACTTTCCTTGTGCCAGTACTTGTGCCAAGAGCTCTTTGTTTATTTAATTTGGTCCTTATCATAGCTCTATGAGGAAGGAATTATTATCTCCACTTAATATATAAAGCACAATGAGACACAGGAAGAATTAGCAACTCGTTCAAGGTCATACCACCAGCAAGTGGCAGGGCCAAGATTTCAATATGCAAAGTCTGACTTGGAGCACAAGCCTAGCATCTCCTGCATGCCTTGTGATTCCTATGCACATAGGTGACTTTTATACAGTACCTCTATTAGGCCTCAGTTTTAACATTGATATGTGCCTCTTGAAAATCTTTTCTGATGTCTTTGGGCTATGTTAGATTTCTCCTTCTAGCTGTTTCCACAGAATCATCTGTTTTTTTCCCAGTGTGTTGTAATCTCCTTATTGTCTTTAATGTCTACCAGACAGTGAGTGATATGATGTACTTTCCACAGTTGTAACCTTCACACCCAGCATGATGTCGAGCATATAGTGAATGCATGGTGCATAATTGTTGATGGAGCGAATCCACCATTTTTGTCCCTTCTCTCCTTCGCAGTCTCTATTACTTACCCAATATTGTAGTTCCTACCTCTGAATTCCCTAAGCACCCATTTCCTTGCTTCTGTCTTATCTTGGTCTCATGATCCCTTGTATGGATAATAATGTTCTCAAACATTTATTCTCACCAATGAACAGTTTATTGGGTGATAAAGCAAGTTTAGTTTTGAAATAAGCCTTGATTGTTTTCCATGGCTATGGCTCAACTTAGTGTAAGCAATCTTTGGATCTGGAAGTGAAGAATTTTGCCAGGTTGCTTTAGCTTCATTGAGTGTCTCAAATTACCATCCAGGTAGAAAGAAAGTTGGCCATGGATTGGGGTAAATTGTGATTTTTATTTTTTTTCTGGTGCAAGGTCTGACTCTCGCTGGATGCCTCTGAGCTTGGATTCCTGGTTCCTTTTTAGGTTCACATGGGCTGTGTTATCTTCTAGGAGTACATATTTTCAGGTGGTCAAAGCTAAATAGTGGTATTTCAAATTTCCTGGTATGGGAAAGAAGGCAGTTTTCACAGCCTATCCATATCAAACAAGTTTCAGATGTAGAACCTTGAAGTTTCAACACAGGCTCACCATCATTTTAGGCCTGGTGAAACTATAGCTAAATTTTTTTTTTGATGCTGTTTGTAATATGACCTCACTTCCCTCTTCAAATTTGCAGATTTATTTGGTTCTGGCTTCTCACAGAAACCTTTTTAATTATTCCCAGAAGCAGCCAGAAGGACTTAAATTCAGCTTTGCCATCTAGCATTTTGGACGCCACAGTTAGTTTAAAATAAATAAAAGATGTACAAGAGATATTTAACCAGAGGTGCCTTGAAAAACATTTCAAGGTGATAGAAAAATGCTTAATTGCCATTCAGCTTCCATGATGCCAACTTAGCATGAACTGAATTGTGACTTTGTGGGAAGGGACTTTTAGAGACACCTTGACACTGACCCTTCGATCACTGATCTTGGCTATAGACTCTTTCTCTTTAATTCCATTCTCCTTCCTGGCACCTTAAGGGAAACTCTGCCCATGTCTTTCCTTTGCCTTAGAACCTGTGTGCTCAAAACCTGGCACATGTTGGGCCATGTGACAATTCTGCTTTGATCCCTTCTGTCCTAAACTCCTGGCCCAGCCATGCTGTCCTGCTCACCCTGAAAGTGCCACCCAGATTTCTACCTTTCTGCTCTAACTGTTCCCTTTGAAGCTCCTTGGAGGATTTTCTTCTTGCATCGTGACCTATTTAATCTCTACATCTGTCATAATCCATGTCTAGATCTCCCTAATCTCTCCCCTGAATTCCTAGGTTTTTTTTTATGTCTCCATTTAATCTTTAATTTCTCATTATGTTCTTCTTTATAAAAAAATTCCCAAAGCTTCTTTTTTATATAGTTAAAATTATAAGGAAGAGAATTATCAAAGATGGTATATATAATTTCTTTGCCCAGATATTTCTTGACTAAGAAAGGAATGCAGGTAAAAGCCTCTCCACCTAGGCTTCCCCTCCCCACCGTTGACATGAGCCTGCTGCAGTCTGCGTGCTTCATGTGACTGTGTTTATTTCCCTTACAGGACTCTAAACTCCTGGAGGGTACTGAATACTAAGGTACATGCCACTTAGTATCCAGTGCAGCTCATTGTATACAGTGAGCACCCAATAAGTGTTTGCACAGCTGCATTTGGGGGTAACTCTTTTCATATAGATAGGGTTTATGGTGTCTATTGTGTGTATAGAGGCAAATGCAATGTAAAAACCCCTCTTCTGGTTTGCAGGAAATGGACGCTTGCTCTCTAAGGGGGCGAGGCACTGGAATGTGGAGACCTTCTTGTATCTAAAAGTTGCAAGAAATAATGATTCTCCCAATTTTTCTCTTCCTTGGTTGAAAGGCAAAGGAGGAGATCCCTGGGATTTCAGAAAACCTTCAGTTCAAGTCTTGGGAAAGGGAGGAAGGGTCCCTCTCTCATCTCAATCTCTCTTCCTCAGTGGCCTGTTCCTCTCTCAGTGTCTGCTCTTTCTCCTGTCTTTCTTACTGTGCTCCTTCCCTTTGCTCACTCATCTTGCTCCTGGTCCCACATGGCTACTCTTGTCCTGGCTCTGCAGGACCTTCCAGCTGCCCAGTCTCCATGCTCCCCAGTTCTCAAAGAGTAACTTGATGAATCCACTTATTATTATTATTTTTAATCACCAGACTGATGGTACAGGGGACTTATGGGTGGCTGTGGTTGTCAGATGTCCACCACTGGACATTGTGGCCAGAGGGTGGGATCAGATGGTTAGAAGCCAGATAGCCCCATCCAGCAGGGGAACAGTTTCCCTGAGGAGAAGTTATAGGAAGGCAAGGTGCAGAAATGTGAGACTAAATTGAGTAATGAGCAGTTAAGTGCCACAGTCTGGCTGGGCACAATTCATGAGCCACTTGTCAAGCAGAAACGAACTTAATTTTTAGAACACACACACTGTACCACACAAGCTCTTCAGGAATTCCCTCAGAGCCCAACTGCCACCACCGGTTTCCCACAAGCCTCTCAACCCCCACTCCTCCCACTCTTGAGGCTGATTTGCTGGGTTGCATGGGTGGAGCCAAAAGAGTCCCCCAATGAGCAGCTCCGTGGTCTGAAAGGGCGGGGGAAACAGCCCAATGAGCATCACCGCAGAGGAGCCAATCAGCTGGCAGCTGGAAGTTTGCTGGGGCCGCTGTGAGCCAATCAGCTGGAAGTTTGCTGGGGCCCCTTCGGCTTTGGCTCTCACAGTTAAGTACTTGGGGATATTTAAAGGAATAAAAATTCAAGGGAGACCAAAAGCTTACTTAGTTGTTTGGAAAGAGTTTGCCCATGAGTGAAGAGGTCCATTTTTCCTGCTTCGCTCCAGGGAGTGTAACAGGAACCAATAAGGAAGCATTAAAGTGAGGTACTGAGTATATTAGGAAAAAGGAACCCTAACATAATATCTGTCCCAATCAGGACTGCCTCTGGAGGTTGAGTTTCCTTCTTGGGAAAGGTTTGAACAGAACTTGAGGGAGCTCATTTAGTGGAGTCTTTGTGCCTTTGGAAAGGTTTGGACCAGATGACCTTGAAAAGTTCTTTCCAACATACACAATTCTGAGGACTTAGTCTCAAGAGTTCCCTCTCAACCACAGTCACGAAACATCTAGGCGAACACATGTGCACCTCTGAGTTCGACACCTGGTGCGTGGCATTTGCACAATTGAGGAGCATTTCCTGATTTGTGCCTCCCAATTTGACTGCGGTACCATCAGAGGCTACTTAGCCATCTGGCTGCTGTTCCCTCTGGTCTCCTGAAGCGCTCGTTGCTCTCAGCTAGGTTTGGTGGTCTTGGGCTCATTTCATTTTCTAAACAGCTAGGCAATTAGAATACAGGAAGAAAGCACAAGGTGGATGGCAAAGCCACCCTGTTCTTAGAGCCGAAGAAAAAGCCTGAGTTCTTGGAGAAAAGCTACCCGAGATTTTTGAATCACCAGACTCATAGCTAACTAACATTGTAATTAGAGTTAAGCCACGAACGCCAAGATTCGGGAGACCATCTGGTCTGCTGTTTGCAGAGAGGGAGAGAACATTCCAACCTTGGAGAATGGAGTTGCAGGGGCTCCTGTAAATGACCTTGTACTTTCCTTGACTTCTTTCTGTTCCAATCTCTTCCATGATGGATGGCAAGTGCTGTGCTGAAAAAACACAGATGTTGTCCAAGACCTTGACGGAATGGGCTTCCTCCATTCTTTGGCTGGGATCCAGCAGCACCAAATCTGTGGGTGTCTACTGAGGGCCTGTGAAGAGCAAGATACTAAGTTAACCCATCTGGCATCTTCCTTTAAGGAGACTCGTATCTAATTCTAAATCCATCTAAATATAAATATTCGAATAGTTGAAATGACAAGCCCAAAGAGGTCAAAGTAGAGGAATTCTGGGCATGTACGGAGACTAGCATCTAATTGGAGCACAAAACATAAATACTAGGATGGCTGAAATAATAAGTCAGAAGAGGTCAGATGGACGGGTCCTGGCGATATGTACGCTGAAGACCAGGGGGATCTGTGGGGCCTACACGGATCTATGTACATTCATTACAGAGCTGTTAGCTGGGCTTTATGGACTTGAATAGGTCAAAGTGCATTCAAGATAAGCAGAGCTGTTATGTGCAAGGCAAGTTGCTGAAAAGCCAAGGTGCATTTGGAGGGTCGCAAGCCCATCGACGGGAGGAGAGCAGTCTCACAGGATGGTAGATTTAGCATTCTTTCCTGGTAGTCAGGGAGCTAAAAACTCAGACATGTTTCTTCAGCATGCTCATCCAGCTCTCTTTTTGTAAACCTTGAAAGCAGCATTTCAAAGGCAGTTTTGTTCTGTGTTGCTGTCTTTGACCTTGAGTCACAAACTCGCATTGCTTACAGTAATTTCCTGACACCTGCCTCTTTTATTGAGGCAAGAACTGTCTTCTCTCTAACACCTACTTGTGGGATCTAGCTTTGACCTTGAGAACCATAAAGAAAAAAAGAGTCACTCCTTTTCCTATAGTTGAGGTCAGCTCTTCCAACTCCTCTGAATTTTGTCTCTTTTGAGTTAATCATCTCCTCTTCCTTGTCCTGTTTCTTACAATATCACCTTCACGCGTCTGGGTACCTTCTTGTTGATGAAGCTGCTGTGTCTAAGTTTTGACCAGTGTTGTACTGTATGGCAAGATAATTGGGTGGTATGAATGACTTATGTCTCTGATGGCAGCCTTCAATAAATGCAATTACTTCTCTTAGGAGGAACTCTTAGTCATTATTGGAAATCTGTGAGCTGCAATCTTCTCTGGGACACTGACTATAAGGGCCAGACCTGAGATATCTGGATCAGAGACGGCCTTGAAGAAATGTCTCCTGTCTTCCTATATCTGTCTTCTTTCACTCCAATCTATTTGCTATAGAAATGACATACACATACAAAGGCTGCACAAGCCTCTGTTCAATTGTTAAAGCCTGAAGCCATGCTGAGCACTTCCTTTCTAGATAACCATCACTGTTTTATTGGCATTTGCTTGTGAAATGATTCAGGCATTTAAATCATTTGCTCATTTGCTTATTTATGTAGCAGCATCTAGAACAGACTTGTGCTACAGATCAGATTCAGTAGAGTCTGTGTCCTCAAGGAGATTACAGGCTTCGTAGAGGAGAGCTCCTAGGTGAGCAGGTTGCAGCTCAGCGGAATAAAGGCAAAATGGAACACAGGAGGGGCACTAAGCAAGGAATGGTGATGTTGGCGGTGCTGGGGGTGGCAGAAGGAACTCAGCAGCAGCAGTAGTAATGGCTAGATTACGTGCTGCTCATAAGCAGGGCCAGTGCCTTGTTTCTCGGTTGCAGCCGTCATCAGTGGAATAAGCTGAGTGGCTGGCATCTTCTGCCAGAGCTGGAACAGCTCTTCTCTGATGTTGTACCCAACTAGGTGAAAGGTTGAAGAAAAGAAGTCAAAGAGGATGTCCCCAATTGCTGGATGTTTGCTGAGAGAGAGCAGAGAGGGCTCATTAAGTTGAGTTTTTCATAGCTCAGCTTGCACCCAGGTTTATTTATTTTTAACCTCTGCCGGGACTCACGATGGGGGCCTAGAGGCCACTTGTTTCCCAGCACCTGGTCCTGGAGAAAGCAGAGATGATAACTCGGTTCCTGTGAAATTCCTCCTGCTTCTCTCCCCACAGTGGCCCTCCTGCATCCTCAGCAGCTTCTGGCTTGCACCTCACTGGGTGGTCACAACTGTCAAATGCCACTCACATGCCACAGGCTCCAGCTCCTCATCTAATTGTCAGATCTTGCTGGTATTTGCAGATTATTTGACCCCTGGAAAAATGCCCATCACCCTATACACTTTTGGGCTGTCTCACTTTTCCCAGAGTAAATACTGAAATGTGTGCAAAACTTTACACGCACATCACTCCATTCTTCTGTGAGAAAAGAGAGATGTCCTTTTTGCCATTGTCATGAAGATAGGTGACAAGCTTTGATTTTCCCAGATTAAACTGTTTTAAAAGTTGAGACGCAAACCCAGGGCTTTCGTTTTCATAATTATTTTAAAAATTAACCCCCTTTGAAGTCTAAATATTATCACTGTAGGAAAAGTGAAATCATGACACAGAGATCACTGGTGTTCGCAGCTTGAATTTTTCTTTGGGTCTTTTTAAAATTTCTACGTCCATAAATAATTATGCATAGATGCACTTTGATTGATATTAGAATTTCATCTTACTATTTTGTAATCTGCCTTCTGCTGAGTAGAACACCACACTGTTATCCCCCATGCATTATGGAGCAGCTCCTGCCTGCTAGCTGGGAATTGTATCGTCAGGCGGGGAGACTGGCGTTCAGCAGATAAGCCCCATAATAAATGCAGAGTCAGGGTCTGGGTTAAGTCACGTGGAGGAAAAGAGAAGACGAGATTCGAGGTGGGAAGCAAGGAGATCTGATTGAGACTAAGGGGTTGTTAGGGAAGGGTTTCATGGGAGAAGTGGCACTTATAACTGAGCCCTCTTGAGAATGAGAAGGGTTTTGCCAGGAGAAGAGTGGGGGTGCGGTGCTGGCAGCGTCCAATCAGAGGGCTGTGGTGAAATCCTAGAGCCTGGAGAGCTTTCTGGGACTGTTGGACTAAAAGAGGGTCCCTGAGGCTGGAGGGAGGTAAGCAAGAGGAAGGAAGCTGCCCAGAGGTGAAGCTGGAAGGGGAGGTACATCCCAGGTCCCTGGGGCCATAAAAGCCCTGGGGGATTGGTCCTGATACCAAGCAATGGCACTGGTGTTATGACTTAAGTGTTCAGAGGTAGGGCTTTGAGGCAAAGAGATTGCACCCTAAGGGCTGTGCTCTCTGTGCTAGCTGGGAGAACTGGGTGGTGGTGAATTCCTAGGTCCTAAGGCACGGGTTGGAGGAAGCAGGTCACTGAGGGTACGTCTTGTCTCTTGTCCCTCCCTCTCTCCTTGCTTCCTGGCTGCCAGGAACTGAGCAGCTTGTCTCTGCCGTGCCCTTCTGCCATGGATCCAGCTCACCATGGAAGGAATCCTTTGAAACCATGAGCCCAAATAAGTCTTTACTTCGCTGAGTTGTTTTTGTCGGGTATTTTGGTCACAGCGACCCAAAGCTGACTAACAGGTATTTGTCATAGCGATAGAAAACTGGCTAACACAGCTCAAAGTGTTTGAAACAAGGAGTGACATGACCTGCTTCATTTAAAAATGATCACGTAGGAGTAGGTCCAACAGGTAGGGGAGGTAGGGTTTACTAGTCAATACCACGTAACATAATTTTTACTGGCAACATGCCCTTCTGTTTTCTCTAGTTTAAAAAATTCCTTGGTTTGGTGTTATTTTTGTTATCATTCTCAAGGTAATAAATGTCCCTGAAGATACATTATTGTGCACAGTGATGAAGTTTGCCTTTGACAAAGTCCCTAGAGATGCAATGGGTGGCTCTGTGGATTTGCAGGTGTAAGGCCATTTCCTCCCATTGCTAAGTGGCCCCCCCAAGAAGGTTGTGTGAACTTCAACTCCCGCAGGTAATGGAGAAATGTTCTGATTTCCATATACCTTGGCCATGTGACTAAAGAGGGTTAAGGAACTGACACAGGTCTCTGCTCCTTCAGTCTCAGAACTGTTGTGAGGTCAGGAAGCGCACAAGGCACAGGAAATTCTCACTAGGTGGGGAGAGGATGCTTGATTGTGGTTATTGTATGAGTAACACAGTGACTATGATAAATTAAAAATTTACTCTCCCGCCCAGGAAAAACAGAGGAAAGATGAGCAGAGAGGTTTTCCTGGGTAGGGCTTCCTGTCATGTCTACTCTGAGCCTTGGGATCTGCCTGATCCCTAAAGATTTTCTCTTCCTCAGGGCGGATGGATTCTGGTTCACCTTTAGAACTTTCATCTTTGTACTCTCATGGTGCCCGATGGATTCAGCCAGTGACCAGCAGGTGGAGCCAGAGACAGCTGGTAACCAGGGAGAGGGCTCGCTGTCTAGGCTGGGACCGCTGGGACCACGCACCGGCTGAACACCAGAACTGAGGGCTCAGATGCTGGTACCATGGGGAACTGGACGTGGGAATCCCAGTTCTCCCAGCTATCACTGAGAGCACTCCATCCTTTAAATATGACAAATGGGAGAGCTAATTCTTATGTCTAAAATACCAGTAAAACTGCTTTTCATTTGAATATTTATTAGAAGCCAATTCCCAGACTTGGCCAGGAAAAAAAAAATGGAGAAAATCCTCAGGAGATAATTTTGAAAGCCTGGCATAAAAAAAGAACATAAAATATTACATTAACAAATTGTGTATTGATTGCGTGTGGAAATCGTAAAACCCAGAGTGGGGCACGATAAAAGGAAAACGGCAGAGAAGTGCTTTGTGGAGGGAACAGCATGAAACAGGAATAATTAATCCCAGGTGACTTTGTGGAGAAGGTGGCCCCTGAGGCTAGCTTCGGGATTGGGGAGAGATGAAGAGGCCTTTAGTTAAGTGGTAGGAAGGAGGTTGGGTCTATTCTCAGGCAGAGTGAGAGTGTCATGGAGACCTCAGGCTAAGGTGGGAAGAGACCAAGGTTATTTTGCAATTTGACCCCACCTCCTATATGTGATGCCTGAAGGCCCTTGTCAGAATTCCCACAAAGAGAGATTGTTGATCCGTGAGGTATGAAATGAGAGTTTAAGAGAAACCCACCCCACCCCTCATTCCAAGCCTGAATGGGGATCACAAATATGGGTTGAATGGCCTCCACAGTGTTTTTTTTTTTTTTTTAAATTTCAAATTTGTTGTTAATATTTAAGCATCTGACTGTATCACTGAAACATCCAGGTTTCTGACTACGGGTGAATAGTGGCTGTAACCTTTGGTCATGAGGGGCCCTCTGCTTGCCTGGCCCTGAACTCCCTACCTGACCTTGTAGACACTTGGCTTTGAACTCTTTTGCTTCACTACTTCTTCGCTCTAAAATTTTCATGTTGATTGGAATTGAGGAATGTGGAGTCTGCACTGTAGAAAATCAGTCAGAGATCAGGATACGTTTCAGAAACAGCTCCAGAATGTTGAGAAATAATGAAAAAAGGGAAGAGACCTAGAAGCCATAGGACACAAGTGTGAGTTTCGCATAATTATTTTTTACCGGTGCATTATGATTATACATCATGGTGGGATTCATGAGGTCATATTATACATGCACATAACATACTTTTCTCAGTCTTATTCTCTAGTATCTTCTCTTTTTCTCCCTTTCTTTCTCCCCTGATAATTTTTGAAGGAAGATAATAAACAGATTATATGCAATGATTGAGGGGGGAATGGAAGAAAACTTTCCAAAACTAAAAAACCCAAAACATAAAAACAAAAAATCCACTCAAATGATGTGTTCCCCAGAGTCCATGTGCTGCAAATGTAACCCCCAAGGCAATGGTGTCCAGAGGTGGGACCCTTGACAGGTCATGAGGCTTTGCATGACCAGGCTACTGATGAAAGGATGAATCTGGTTTCCTTGTCTTTTCTGTCTTGCTGGTGTGCACTCCTGCGAGCATGTGCATGCTCGCTTGCCCTTCTGCTTTCCACCATGGGATGGTGCAGCAAGCAGTCCTTGCTGGATAAGGCCTCTGGATCTTGGACTTCCCAATCTCTGGAACCTGGAGCCAAATTAACTTCTAGTATTTATAAATTACCCAGACTGTGATATTCTGTTATCACAGCACAAACACAGACTAAGACAGATGGGAAGTGAGTGTTTTCCCAAGTTTTTCAGGCAAACCTAAAATAGGATCTATGCCAAGTCAAATCCTGGTAAGGATTTCAAATTTCAGGAATGAAGAGAGAGAGAGTTCTACCAGCTTCCAAACAGAAAATTAGAGAAAACGAAAGTCTTTATGTCAAGTTAGTTTCCATTTTCTTATTTTGTGGACAAAACAGCCGAGTTCTGATAGGATTAATTTGTGACCCAAGAATTCTATAACCAGGTACCAGGGATTGAACCCAGGGTGCTTAACTGCTGAGCCACATCCCCAGCTCTTTTTATGTTTTTTTTTTTTTTTTTAATGTAGAGATAGGATATCATTGAGTTGTTTGGGGCCTTGCTAAGTTGCGAGGCTGGCCTCCTGCCTCAGCCTCCGGAGTCGCTGGGATTACAAGTGTTTGCCACCCACTGTGTCCAATCAGAAAGGGCAGTTCTTGACCACAGCATCTGAAGGGACTGTAAAACTCTCATAAAACATGCCTTCTAAATATCTACATTTGTGCAAAACAAATCTAAACGTTTCATATCACAAGTAGTCAGATCAGAAACAAACTAGCAGTTGAGAAAAGGACAGAAGGAATTAAAGGGCAGCTGGAGAACAAGTAAAGAAATGAAAATAACCAACCAAGGAAGAAAAATGAGCAAGCTCATTATCGCCATAGACAGGAAACTGTTTCCACCACATAAATGCCCCATAACACAGAGGTTAGATTTGTGTATGCATGGCCATTTGTTCACAAAGTGACTCTTCACACGGTGGAAATGTCCAGCCTAGGAGCAGCCCTGGGAACATGGCTTCTATGTGTTTTCATCCAAGATCCCAAACAAAGCATCCACACGAAGTTCACAGTAACAGAAAGCATGAAAGCGACTCACTCCGGGACTCCCTCAGAGACTAATTCAGAATTGACAGTTTTCATTTCTGCTTAGCGCAGTGGTACCTGCAAGAACTGTCCATCACGGACTCCATGAATCTCATTTAGAAGGAAGAGGGCTTCAATCCCTTGGGCCAAAGAAAATCAGACTCAAGAACCTGCAGTTTAAAATGTTTTTTTTTTTTTAATTTGAAAATCTTTCTTCCCACTGCAAAGAGCGAAAATTGTATGAAACAAGAGACTTGCCTGGTGCTCAGCTTTTGCCAAGGTAAGTGCCTCCATTGGGCATTGGACTGTGGACTCTAGCACCAAGACTTGAGCAGGAACTGAGCTGTACGATATATTTCCAGGATGGTTGTCGTCCGACTCAGTGGCTTTTTTGTTTTCCTTTAGACTCTTGATTAATCGTGTGTCTGCTCAGCAAAGCGCACACCTGGTCTCTGTTTCCCTTGTGTTTATGGGACTTTAATGATTCCGAACATCAGCCAACAAGTTTTCCTTTTTTATTTTTCTCTCTTTGTTTGTGACTCTCTCAAGTACATCCATTTTCAAACAATGCCTTAAAGTGAATTTCTTTTTTGCTGTTCACAGTTAGAGTTGGAACAATTCTTTTTGCTGTTTACAGTTAGAGTTGGAACAGGAGTTCACCAAGTCTAATCTCCAGCTGGGACCAAAAAAAAAAAAAAAAAATTGCCCTCTAGAATATCTGGGCAACGTTCATTCAGCCCTTCTTTCTTTATCTTCAGTGCTGGGGAATTCACTCCCCCAGATTGCAATGCCTCTTGTAGGGGCACCTTCTGCCAGTTCTTGGAGTTAGGTGACCCTGGCTCAATTGGCAAGGTCCTGAGTCCATAGGGGCAGCTTTGTCCTCCTGAGTAATGAAGGTCCCCACGTTTTTGATAATGAAGAATGCTTTCTTTTTTTTGGAGGGGGCTGGTACCTGGGATTAAACTCAGGGACACTCAATCACTGAGCCACATCCCCAGCCCTATTTTGTATTTTATTTAGAGACAGGGTCTCACTAAGTTGCTTAGTGCCTCACTGCTACTGAGGCTGGCTTTGAACTCAGCATTTCATTTAAAATAGTGAATTGATCTAAACAATAATATAATCTTAGCGCCTCAGCCTCCTGAGCCGCTAAGATTATAGGCATGTGCCACTGAGCCCGGCTTAAAGGATGCTTTCTTAATCCGTCTATATTCAGACAACTTTGATAAGTATGCAGTTTGAATGAACATGAGGAGGTAACCTGAAATTTTTTAAAAATGCTTTCCACTTGGATAATGATTGCATTGCAAACTGGTCTGAGTTTGTAAATGGAAAAATATATGGTGTGGTCCCAAAAGTCCATGAATGGATACATGAGTAAGACCTCTCTCCAGAAGCTTTGCCTTGACTCAAGAGTTCATTCTGATGGTTAAGAATCTGCTTCTGCTTGGGTTCAATCCTTTCCCGGCCCCTTAGTAGTAATGTGGCTTTGGCTTTGTAAGTTCCTCTCATAGAGATTTGTTAAGGGGATTAAGTGAGATAATGTATACAACTGCTGAGCCCAATTCCTCATTAATATTAACAACACAATTAGCGTTAGCGCTTCTCAGCACTGCGATTACTACTACTACTTACCTTAATTCCTAATTCTACCTCTGGGCCTTACTTTAGTGTGCAAGGGTTCCGATTCAGGGTCCGACTAGAACTGCAGAATCTGTCTTTCAAATAAACTCCTGAGTGAGTCTGATGCAGGTGGTTTTCAGACCACAGGTTGAGGACCCTGCACCGGGGAAAGCCCTCACTTTTAGGACTTGAAGATTTCAGGGCCTTAGGATAGCCCTCCCCCCCCAGCCAAAGTCTAAGCATCTTTACCAAGAGTTATCACTCTTGCCTGCTTGTTAATGAGTATTAATTCAACACACAGTTCTGGAAAATCTGCTCTTTGCAGTGCACTGTGCTGGAGCTAGTAATATAGAAACGAGAGCCCAAGTACTATACTTGGAAGGCTCACAGTCCAAAGGAAGGGGAAAGTAGAAGGTTAGTATGGGTTTCATGGGGGGGCATCCCACAGGGATTTAGACGGTTTGCGGATGAACATTTAAACACATTAACTATTATGTATAGCCTTCTCCTTTAGATATGAGATGCTTGTTTATATAGTATTAATACAATATATTATAAAGTATATAGCCCTATATATGGCTTTATATATACACACATATATACATCTATATCTATCTAAAGTATATAAGGTAAAAGAAACCATTTCATTTAAAATAGTGAATTGATCTAAACAAATATATGAAATAAGTTGTAGATGTGGCAGTCACAGGGGAAGTTCTGAAGGGAGGTCACGAGGAACCAATGTTTAGGAAAGGCTGCGCTCTGGGTAGACAGATATACCGCTGTCCTGAATCTAGTTCATTCAGTAGTAGAGGGAACAGAGGAGGCCTCAGTCCTTCTCCTCCCTCCCTTCTCCCCATCAGGAATATTGGAGTTCCCATGGGAGGGGCACTCAGCTGTGTAGGGTGCACCCACCTCTCAGCGTTTCACAGTTTATTCCATTAATTTTCCTGAGAACTTGGTCACGGGACCAATGCTGCCCCATGAGGCAGTTGAGGAAATCAAGGTCCCAAAGCTGGTTAGAAGCAGCTGAGCCCAGGCAGCCAGTCCTACATGTTGGCTCTGAACAGTGTTCCCCCTTCAGGACCTGGCAGAGAGCAGACGGCCCCAGGGAGCCTCTGAGGACAAGTGTGCATGTGTGTGTGTGTGTGTGGTGGGGAAGGGTGGCAGGACTGGCGATGCTATTTGTGGGATCCAATGAAAAGTGAAAACCTGGGGACCCTTGTTCAAAAAATTATTAAGAAATTAAAGATGGTGACAGCAGAACACTACAGGGCTGGTCTCGGGACCAGGAGTAGCATGCAGCAGGGTTGGGAAAGAGACGAGGGGACACCCAGGACCCTGATCCTCTTTTTTCTTTTTTTCTGATAAGGGACCTTGGGTGCTGTTGTCATAAAGTGATTCCCCCCTCCCTGGGGTTTTAAGCCTTTTGAGGAGAAGAAAACTGCTTTTGCCCAAACACTCAAGCAGATGAGGAAGGTGCCAGTGCTCTGTGATGACATCAGAGACCTTAACGCAGCTCCAAATGTCAATACCTTCAGTGGGCTCTGCAAATAAGAGCTCTGTGGGTAATTACATTTTTAATAAAATACAGTTTGCAGATTGATAGTCAAATGCATCGCCTGCTCTGGAAGCCTGGCCTTTCTTCCCAGTCCTGCCCTGCTCTTGGCTCACCCCGTTCCTTCTTGCAAATCCTTCATAATTAGGAAAAGAGTCAACTTAAACCTTTGGATACTCTCAGTCCCTGCTAATTCATTGTGTGCAGGAGCTAAATGTTATGAAAGTAGCCATTTGTTGCTTCATATTCATAATGTGCCTGTTCCGTGACATGAGATAGAAGTGAGTTATTGTTGGACTTTATTGGTAGCTGCAGACCACAATGATAAATTATCACACATATGGAAGGCTCAAGCATGATTTTCTCAGGAAATGCATATGTGTATTGTTTTATCGAGGAACTTTGGTACATGAAAGTCTAGGTTTTTAGAATATATTTTGGGAATTATTATTGATTTTTTGAAATGATTTTTTAATTTTAAATTTGATTTTCTGTTTAGAACTGACAAGAAGTTGTACACACTGGTGTACAGTATGTGTAAATATATAAAATATGTACAATAAATGTATATAATTATATGTGATAATTCAACACATATGTGCGATGATGTATCATCACTGATCAAATCTGTTTGAGAACGTCAAACTCCCCTTTCTACTTTTTCATAAAATTCAAGACAAGTTTCTGTAAATCATCCCCCTCCTGTGCCGTAGAGTACTAGGGTTTATTCCTGCTGTCTAATTGCATTCTGGTATCTGCTATCCAGCCTTCCTTTACCCTTCTCTCTATACGTTTCCCAGCTTCTAGTAATCACTATTCGATGCTCTTCATCTTTGCGATCAATTTTCCAGCTTCTATATGTGAGGGAGAGCATACTGTATTTGTCTTTCTGTGCCTGGCTTATTTTTCACTTAGTAAAATGTCCTCTGGTTCCAACAAAATGATTCTTAGCTTTGCAAAAGCATTTGCTATAGGGTTCTTTTCAAGCACAGCTTCTTTAGGTATATTTGAAGAGTCTTTCATTTAAGAAAGAATCAATTTGCACACAGTTGTTCAGGATGCCTTCTTGGTGCAAAGCAAGGTGCTCCTGGGTCCTCCTGGAAGGCCCTGGATGTGCTTCTGAATTCTGTGTTGTTCTGTGTTTTGGGCTGGTATTGGTCTCAGCGCCCAAATTCAGCTCATTAATCCTGCATTATGGGCTTCTAATTGGAACAAATACGCAGCTTTGTCAAATTCATGCCTGTTTGTAAAAACTCCTTTTTACAATTCATGCGATTTGTGGTCAATAAGGAGCCTCTCTGGAGAATCCCGCTCATGGAATGATTATCAGGAGTGGATACACGTTCAGACTCTGAAAGAGTAACATTTTTTTTTTTTATAAAGAGCCTGGACTGGTTTCTTAGTGCCCCCTGCAGGGATAAATATGCATATTTCTATGAATTGGATGATTGTCAATTCATCAGAGTCTCATTCCCCGCCAAACACAATACGTGGCAAGGAATAGGTTGGCAATAATGCTTGACCAAGTCAAGAAAAGACTTCTATATGAATGCTCTCGAGAGTGAGAGAGTAACCAATCAAGTACTGGAAACCTAGATCAAAGGAATTTCCAAATAACTAGTTTTCTCTTAGGTATCTGAAGATAAGAATCATAGATGAGCTCACAGAAGATCAGGCCAAAGCACATCTGTAACACCTTGAGACTGTAATAACTTGTGATGATATTGATAATGTAAATGCCCTTCCTTGAGACTCTACTACTGTAGACTCTTCACATGTATCACCTCAGTTAATTCTCACAGTGACTCTGCAAGACGGGTGTTATTATACCCATTGAGCACACTGGGAAACTGAGGCCCAGGGAGGTGAAGTAAATTGTATCAGGTCCACCCTCCTGGTAGCTGGCTTGAACCCAGATCTTGTCAGTGCCAGGGCAGGTCAGAAAACAAGGCTCTCGACTTTGATGTCAATGTTGTTGGCTCCCTGTGGTAGGCTGCTATTGAACCTCAGGCAAAAGAATAAAATAAATGCAAATCAGGGTGTTTTGAAAGACA
The DNA here is from genome assembly GCF_052094955.1 of Ictidomys tridecemlineatus. NCBI lineage: Eukaryota > Metazoa > Chordata > Mammalia > Rodentia > Sciuridae > Ictidomys > Ictidomys tridecemlineatus. The sequence goes on from NC_135477.1 coordinate 166,872,489, forward strand.
TATTTTAACTCTGGCCATCAGGGTTCAGAAAATTGGGGTCAATAACTACCCTCAGTAAATCTACTGCAAATTGGTCCACTGGATTAGGGTTTGTCATGGATAATTTAGAGTAATCAGAGTGAGGTGTTCCCATGGAGAGCAGAAAAATCTCATGATTCACAGTTATGAACTAGGTTTTTAGCCCTGAATTGATAATGTATTAGTTGTATAATCCTGAAAGAGTTACTTGCCCTCCCCACTTAGAGAATGGAGAGGCAGCTTCTCCAAACACCTACTTGACATAGTGGTTGGGATATTCAAAGGGATCTCATCAAGAAAATGTTTCTAGACTGAAATATAGTTAAGTTTGATTTTGTTCCCTGATACATTCCTCTCTTCTGTGCAGTTTTAGGTTTGTTTCCTTTTATAGATATTTATAAACATTTGGGCGCACTTAAAAAAATTTTAAATTTATATATGACAGCAGAATGCATTACAATTCTTATTACACATATAGAACACAATTTTTCATATCTCTGGTTGTAAACAAAGTATATTCACACCAATTCATGTCTTTATACATGTACTTTGGATAATAATGTCCATCACATTCCACCATCATTTCTAACCCCATGTTCTCTCCCTTCCCCTCCCACCCCTCTGCCCTATCTGAGTTCGTCTGTTCCTCCCATGCTCCCCCTCCGTACCCCACTATGAATCAGTCATCTTATATCAAAGAAAACATTTGGTATTTGTTTTTTTGGGATTGGCTAACTTCACTTAACATTATCTTCTTCTTATTTTTTTTTAAGCTTGCTATTTTTTATTGAAATCATTTTAAAACTCACACATAACGGAGTCAGTAAATAAAAACATATCTTAGAAAAACACACCTGAGCAATAATCTTGGTGGCCAAGCAAGTGAAATTCAAGCAATGACACTAAGGTCATTCAGTACATTCCTGAAAGATGACTTAATAAATGTGGCTGCTTGGAGAAATGTATTGTGTTTGTTTCATCATGATAAAAGCTATTTGTCTTTAAAACATACAGAGAAATAAAAATAACTTAGCACCTCTCAAAAATATAGGGAGTATAACATTATCTTCTTTAACTCCATCCATTTACCTGCAAATGCCATGATTTTATTCTCTTTTATTGCTGAGTAATATTCCATTGGGTATATATGCCACTTTTTTTTTATCCATTGAATGTGTTTTTCTTACATGCTTTCTTTGATTCTTTTGGAAAACACTGATCTCACTTTTGTAATTAAAACAAGCATAACTTATTATAAGGTTTATTAAAATTGGAAAATTATGCTTGGCATCTAAATTACAAAAATCATTTGCACAGAAGGAGTTGGAGGGAATAAGTTTCACAGTAGTAAATGTGAAGAAGTGTTTGGAGGGTGAGCTGACTGCAGGCTCAGGAGGAGGCAGGGCGAAGGAGCAGGATTAGTTACTGGACATGGAGTGGCCAGAGCTGGGGCAATAACAGCACCTGAAGCCCGTCAGCCAACTCTGTGTTAAATATGCAATGTGTAGAGTCTCACTTTAAAGGGTGTGTTGATTCACAAGCTTGTCAATACTGAGGGTCATCAGTCTTTTTAATTATACCTGTTGTAGTGAGTGAGAAGTGGTATCTCTCTGTGGTTTAATTGCATTTCTCTGAAAATTAAATATACACCTACTCCATGAACCCAGTTATTCCACTCCTGGGTATTTACCCAAGAGAAATGAAGCATACATTCAAGGAAGAGTTTGGGAAAGAAGGTTCATGGCAGGTTTATTCAATATAGCTCCTCCGTGGAAATAGTCAAACATTGATTAATATGAGATTAGATGGATTATGGTGCATTCCCGTTTGATAATATAAGTAGATAAAGTAAGTTAGCTTAAAGCAAGTGATAGAAATGGAAAGGACCTCTGCACTGTGTAACATGGGTGACTCTCAAAAATGTGGAGTTAAAGAAGCCAGAGGAAAAATTACCATGTAATTTCAGGAAAAAAAACTGATCTAGAAATCAGATCCGTGGTTCCCTAGGGGTGTTCACTGGCAAGGGAAGTGAGGTGACGGGATGCTCCATATCTTTATAGGGAGGTGGGTTTCACAAGTGTGCACGTGTTCTCAAGACTCATAAATCGTAGTACTTAAAAGTTTCTGCTTTTGTGATGTATAATTCATTGATGTTCATTTATAAAATAAAAGGCTAAAAAGACAGTGAAACGGGGACCTTTTGGATCTTGAGGAATCTGGGAGCCAGAGGAAGAGTCCAAATGTTGTGCAGAGGAGGACAGGCCTAGGAGATGACAGGACCGCCACTCCCTGATGGAAGAGCTTCCCATGAGGAATCGGAACTCACTGTGTCACTCCAGAGGGGAGAAAAGGGGAGTGTTGGGGAAGCAGGGGGCTTGAGCTCCATGGAAAGGAGAACTTTCTTCTGTTTTTTTTTTTTTTTTTTTTTTTTTTTTTTAGAATTAGGGATGTCTTATGTTGGAGCAGGGGTGTCCTGGTCATTGAACGGAGGTGGGTAGTGTCCTGTACAGCATGTTGTAGAGTAGGCCCATGGAATGACTGAAAGATTGAACTAGAAGACCTCAAGACTTGCTCCTGTGCAGAGATTCTGCAGTCTGTGGTGGTCTTGGGTAATAGACGGAGCTTGGGTTTTGGAGTCAGGCTGCCATCTGGGGCTCTTGGATCACTGACAAGTCACTTCATGCAAGTTGGTGTCTTTGGGTGTAAGTTTTCTCATATTAAAAAAAAAATGGTGTGTGTGCGTGTGTGTGTGTGTGTGTGTGTGTATGTGTATGCTCATGCACACACATATGCATGTGTGTTTATCTTCCTTCCCATCTGTGATCCACCTACAATGCCGCACAACCTCAAACAGTTGTAACTGAGAAGATTCACGTAAAGGGCATATCAAAGTACCTGGCCCATAGACTGAGCCTACAACAAGTTTTAGCTATTATTATTATTATTATTGCTATTATTATGTCATTAAGAATTTTAGGTATCAGCACATGCCAAAAGTGGATATTTTGGAGCAAAATCTAAATCTAATCTATTTTGGAACTCATACTAAATGCTTCCTAGTAGAGTCTACCACTGAGGTACACCCTCAGCCCTTTTTATTTTATTTTATTATTTCGAGGCAGGATTTCATTAGGTTACTTAGGGTAATTTGCTGAGGCTGATCTTGAACTTGCCCTCCACCCACCTCAGCCTCACATATCGTTGGGATTAAAGGTGTGCACTACTATGCCTGGCATTCCTATTAGACTCTTAAAGTGACTGTTATACCTATTTTAAAAATGACTAAGAACTAGGGATGTAGCTCAATGGTACAGCCTTTGCCTAGCATGTGCCAGGCCCTGGTTTTCCTCTTAAATGAAAAAAAACGATTAACTTCTCATAGGTTAATTAAAAAATGAGAAAATAAGCCTTTGTGGAATGCCAGGCTTTGTAATAGAATAGGCCGTGTGTGTGTGTCTTTGGTGTGAAGGGTCCTTTTGCAGTTGGTTGTCATGTTCTTACCTGGCTCTGAGCTGCAGCACCACGGCCAGCCTATGAGTTGTCCTCTATAGGATTAGGCGTATCTCGGTGCCTGTCCTGTGGGACCAATTGCTGTAGCACGATTAGTACTTTCAGTTAGTAAAGGATTGGTTTCAAATAATCTAGACCCAAACACATACCTTCCCCAAAGGTTCTGGTGGATTAAAATTTTTATTTAAAAATGGGTCATTTCATCACACAAATCACAATTTCAAAAGAACAAAAGGGTGTAGAGTGAAATCTTTTCTTCTTGCTTCTAGTCCCCAAGCCACCCAGGTCCTCTCTCTACGGGCATCCTGTTTAGACAGTCTCTGTGTCTTTTTCTCAGGACATGTTATGCCATCTACGGTACTTTATGACTCCCTTTTTCGATTTCTATTTTACATAGCTGCTTACCTCAGAATGTTTTTCACCTCACATTTTTCACTTAACGATATTTTCTTAAAATTATTTTGTTTCAGAACTAGAAAGCTTTCTCTTTTATTGTACTGTATTTCATTGTATGTGCACACCATCCTTCATCTCACCAATCTGTGTTCATGGATATCTAGGTCATCTCCTGCAATTTGCTAATAAAAACGAGGCTTCAATAAATTATTTGGTTCTTAGGTCATTGATACATGGGCAAGTATATCTGTAGGATAAATTTCTGAAAGTGGATTTTCTGGGAGATATGGCATAGACACATTTAGAACATTTTGAGAGATCTTGCCAATTTTCTCTTTACATTAAAGTTATGCATAAAAGATAAATGCATAACTTTAATGTAATCAAACAGAAGATAAACAACCCAAGCACTCACCAATGTACCAATATACCAATGTGGTACATTCTCGAAGTCTTTGAACTTTGCCAATCCAACAAGTGAAAAAGAGTATCAAACATCTCTTTACACACTAGAAAGCATTTTTTTTTTATTCTTTCCTGTGAGTTGTCTGTCAATATGCTTTGCACAATGTTTTGATTGTCTTAGAAGTACAATGATTTTCTGTGGTCAGATTTATTAGAATGAATATGTTTATAATATTCCCTTTGTATCCTTGTTACCTTTCAGACTTTAAACATTATTTAAAATATTAACATATGGTAAAGTTTGGTTTTTTGGTGTTGTATGAGTTTTAATGCTTTCCTACATTTCTGTGACTGCCCCACAATCCAGATATAGAACAATTCTATCATCACAGAATCTTTCAATGTCCCTTTGTATTAAGCCCCCTCAACTCCTCTGTTCTCTGGAGCTATAATTTTGCCTTTTCCCAAATGTGGTACAAATGGGTGCCATGTAGTAAGCAACTTTTGGGACTGGTTGCTGTCAGTTGGCATAGTGTCTCTGAGAGTCAGCCTTGCTGTTCCTATTTGTTGTTGAGGGACATCCCATTGTGTGGATGTGCAATAATTTGTATATCCTTTTATCCATCAAAGGGTATTTGAGTTGCAGTCTGTTTTTGGTGCTTCTGCAGAGAACCTCATTAAGCATTTGTACAAAGATTTTTGGGTGAATATTAGTTTTCATTTCTATTGAATAGGTACTTGAATGTCTGTTTCTCATGTTTTTTTTCCCTTCATTGTGTTACATTTTTCTGTTTTATCCCTCCCCCCCACACTTCTTGCAGTATTATGTACTGCTCATTAATGATCTGTTGTGGAGACACCAGATTCTGATCCATTTATGTTTAGTACACAGTTCAATTACTGGATGTGTAGGCTTGGTTTTATATTTCATTGTGCCATATGTGTGGAAAGCCTAAGGGCTCCCAAGCCCTCCCTACATTGCTGGGACTCTACTTCTGAGCCATATCCTCTATGGATCATGCTAGGGCTTGCTCTAAGACTTTGTTGGGGTTGGTCTAGAGTTGATCTTATTTTAGCTAATGGTCCTAACTACTGGGAGGAAGCCTTTCTGGTATATCAGCTGACTGCCTGAGCAATTAATGAGCTGCTCATTAAGTTTTCCCTTTCAGAGTGGACTAATGTTCACAGTTCTCTAGCATCACTTGACTGCTTGTAACTCTGTTCACTCCCAAGCTCGTAGCTGCCAATCTTTGGTAATCTTCCTGCTGGCTCTTCCTGAGTACATGGGCTCAGCCTTCAGACTAAGACTTTTGAGGAATCCCTGTACAACTTCTGTGGTGCCTTCTGTTAGAGTTCTGTCCTCTCCAGTGCCCTGCCCCGGAGTTTCTGCTGCACAACCTGCCCTGAACTTTGATCTTTGACACTTCAGCTCAGCAAAACTACTGTGCTTGGCTTGAATTTCAGCTTGTTACATCTTAATTAGGAAATTGTCCCCAGATAGACTGTTTTAATGCCTGAAAACAGTGACTTTGTCTATATATATTGTGGCACAGGGCAAGCCAGGTAGCAGTTGCTTGTCTCAGAAGCTCACTTGAATGACAGGTCCAGGATGATTTATTAGGAGAGACCAGGGGTCTTTTGCTGGCCACCTAACTTTTCATCAAGGACAACTTTGCCTTTTCAACTGTCAGATAACTCTGTGCTGAAGGGTTCTAGGGATCTGACCTGGTTTGGTAATTTTTGTGCTCTTATGTTTGCTAAATTGAGTGAATTGGGAACCTTTTCCAAGGCGCGGGAACATAGCTTCTGTAAACTGCAATAGGTAATGAATTTTTAATTTCCAGTCCAGTTCTACCACAGCAATAAAACACAAGTTCAATTATATGCTTGTTGGGAATTCTTGATTCTTATAAATTCTAAAGCACTTTATTACAGAAGAGATTAGATCTCCCCCCGCCCCCCCACCCCAGCACAGTGTGACTTCAGGACAGTTCTGTCCTTCTCAGAAGGGGAAGTTTTCTTATCAGTGGGATGGAGACAAGGTCAGGGAAGGAAAGACTGTAAAACAAAATTGGATTACTTTGTTCTTTACATAATCCATTGTTGAGCGCTCACATCTACTAACTTGTCAAATGTGGCCATGTGCTCTTATGCCATCATCCCCAGTAGGACGAGAAACAGGTATTAGAATACTTACCTAGTAGCCAGTGACCTGGTTTCTTTCTTGTCACTCTCTAGGACATAGAGAATTGCCATCTGCAGGCCTTATCCTTGTTCATTTATTCACTCATCGATTGAGACCTTGATTGGTTTGCTCCTGCTGTACTGGGCTGTAGCGTGACTTTGAAATCTCAGTGCATACAACAGTGGCTTTTATTTAGCTCGTGAGTTGGGTCAAGTGGGGGTTGACGGATCTAAGTCAGGCCCGGCAGGAGCAGTTGAGCTCTGCTCACCACATTTCTCATATTCCTTCTGGAACGAGTCAGCCAGCCTGGAAATTTCATTCTCAGGCTTATGGCACAGATCCAGGAGAGCAAGTCCAACGGCACATGCACATTTGCTCTATTTGCTGCATTACATTTGCTAATATCTCATTGGCCAGAGCAGAGACTCATGTCTCATCCCGACACTAGTGGATGTCTATCTCTACAGATATCCCTCCTGTGGGAGCAAAGAGGGAGAAATGAATATTATTGAACAAGTAATCCATTTTACTACAAGCACTTATTATATACTAGTTGCTAGTATAAAAAGATGAACAAGACAGTCATTTGCCCTAGAAACCCTCAATACATTGATCTCAAACCTTAGGGCAGTGATCTTACAGCTGATGGAAGATATAGAAAAAGAGCTAAAACTCCAGTTCAAATTAAACATAGATGTTCAGGCTTTTAGGACTTTTTTTCCTTTATAATTTCACACCCTGAGGATGTTAAACTTGGATTTCTAGCAGTCTACCAGTGCATTGTGTTGAGCTGAAATCCCCTGCTATCAGGGTACACTGTGATTCCGAGATTTAAAGCCACGATCTCATGTGAGAAACTGCAGTTGGTCAGAAGCTGTTAGGGTTTGAGACACTTCTTAAAAGTACTTGGGCAAAGATGCTGGTTCTTAAAGTGAACACTCCTGAGCAGGTCTGTATGGAGGAACTCAAAGCTGCATAGTTTTGTTTCAGGAGCCTCTCAGTAAGAAAGAAAGGTCAAATAGAAAACTGATATATGTTAGCCATTCAAATATTTCAAGCAATCATCTAGGGGTTATTGACCTGAATGGCTTCATATGCCGAGGAAGATCTTTACGGATTCCAGCAAGTAGAGACATGACCTGAAAATGTTAGTGCCTCTGCCTCCTGCCCCTTTCTGAGCACCTCCTGTTCATGGTTGAGTGGTGTGGTTCCTCTTAAGCCTGAGAAAGGCTCAGAAACCTCAGCTAGAGGCTTACCGAAATGCTTCTGCTTTCTTCCAGCTCATCTAAAATTCAGGACACCAAAGGCAGGGAGCCTGAGCTGAAGGGCTGGAGTTACAGTGTACAGGATTCTTGGATTCTGTGAAGTCTGTTGACAACACGCAAGGGTGACTGGACGAAGAAGCAGAAGTTAAAGAGGGAAAAATGGATTGGGATATAAGACTATTTTAGGTTTTGCAGATTCTACTTTAGGAATATCTGCTCTGTTCTCGTTTCACAGTTGAGGAAGTAAAAGGATTTTCTGAGGTTATATGCATCTATAGCAGGGCCAGGATAGAACCAATCTTTTGTCCCCGTGGAACCACTAACAGCTGACAGCTAACATTTCCTGAGCACGAGTACACAGCCAGTACTATGTCCTAAGCACTAGGTGTCAACAGTATCTTTTGGTCTTTACTCAAATTCCACAAAGTAGGTACTATAATTATCCTCATATAACAGAGAAGATAACCAAAACAAGAAGACACCACACATTTTACCACACAATTGAATGTCACCCAGTGATTCAGTGGTGAAGCCGGGATCAAAATCAAGTAGTGTGACCCACAGTCTGGACTCCATTTTGTTGCTATATTATAGTGAGATCTGCTAGTGGGAAAGTAGGCATGTAAAAGATCCTGAACAAAGATGTCTCTCTTCCTGGAGATTGGGGGAGCCTATAATTATAAGCAGAGAGTCCTTAATTTACCCTTACATAAGTCCTAGGCTGGAACGTGGGTGAGCATTTTGGGCTCTGCAGAAAACATAGTGGCAATGATGTGGTGTCTGCGGAGCTGTCCTAGGTGCTGAGTTCCTTCCTCACATCAAGCGTCTTTGTTCACAACAATCCAGTGACCTTTCTTTTGAGGAAGAGAGAGAGGGGCAGAGAGGCTACTTCTCTTCAGAAGGAAGTCATCGTTTATTAGAAATATAAAAACTGGGGTGTGGAAAGGGGGTGATGATCCAGTGGATGTGAGACTTCAGGGTGGAACTAGAGGCATAATTTCAGTAAGGCTAAAGGGGCAGGATGAATGAAGGAATGGTTTGCTGGCGTGAGTGAGGCATAACAGGTCTGTGTGACTTTGCTGAGTCTATCAAAAACCATGAGTGCTTTTTTTCAGTCCTCTTCATACGTGCATGATGCATGTATCTCTGGATATCATCATTCTTACCCTACTATGAAATAGTGCCTCAGAACCCTTTCCAGCAGAGAGCCGCAGACAGGTGCTACCTTTGAGCAGTGTGAGCATGTGAGAGATGCTGTTTTGATCTTCCTGGAGCAGCATGGGGTGAGTGGGGGGTGTATGAGGGCAGGTGAACTCTTCCTCCTCATCCTGCTGCACTCACAGATGATATGACTGAAGTGAAACAATTACTCCAAGTCATGCAACCAGTGAGTGGCAGAGTCACAGATTCAGAACCCAGGTCTCTTCACCAGAACCCCATGAGCCTTTGTCAGGGTTTTTCAGGGCCAGATTCATGGACCAGTTGTGTCATCTGTATCTACAGAATATAGATGCTGCATAAACATGTGTGATACTAAACTCTTTGTCAGACCTGGTGGGACAGAATCCCTGGAAAGTAATTCTGAGAACCCATATTTTAACAGACTTTCTGAGTTATTGTGGTTAGGAAAAGGCTTGCATAGAACACTGATAGTCTATATGATGTTAATAAGGTTCACATCGGAAGTTGATGTAATATTGCTTCTTCTACAATTGATTTAAAGCATATATTGCAAAATAACTTATACTCTTATGTAGCTGCTTTATTCTTGTGATAATATGCTTCTGAGAAAAATAAGCCTTTTTTTTTGGTACTGTGGATTGAACCCAGGGGTGCTTTATCATTGAGCCATATCCCCAGTCCTTTTTAATTTTTATTTTGAGACAGGATCTTGCTAAACTGCTTAGGTCCTGGCTAAGTTGCTGAGACTGGCTTTGAACTTGTGATCCTCCTGCCTCAGCCTCCTGAACTGCTGGGATTACAGGTATGTGCTACTGCACCTGGATGATATGCTTTTTTTATATTTTGAGTTTTGGTTCTGCATTTATTGGATGAATGATTAAGAAAGCATTTCTTGGCTCCTCAACATTCCAGTTTTCCCACATATAAATGGGACTATAACACCCACCTTATAAAGTTGCTGTAATGTTTACATAGATAACACTAATATGACATTTTGAATACAGTGTGGCATATAATGAGCATTTTGTACATAGTATTTTAAATTTTTAATGTTTTTCATCATAATATTGTAGGTATAAAAATCTTGCAACTTTTTTTGGCGATTTTACAAACTGCTATGTTCTTTATTAAAGCATGCATGATATCTCTTGATTTTTCAGTTTCCTCTTAATCAGTATATTATGTAAAAATGTGTTCCTGGATCCAAGACTGTTATATAGAAGCATGTAGCTGTTAAATGAAAAGACATCAAATCATGAGGGCTCTCATCTGTCATGCTGAGTAGTTTGGATTTTACCCTGCAGGCGGTCGCTGAACACTGAGGATGCTGATCTGGATAGTGATGAGACACAAATGGAGTCTATGGAAAGCTAATTTGGTACGGGACACATTGGAAATGAGTAGTGCAGTCCACAGCAGTGGCACAGGCAGGAAGTGATAAGTCCTTGTGTTAAGTTTGGCCACTGGGAGTGTGGAGACAGGGAGAGACCCGAGAGGCCACTATATAGGAAAACAGGAAGTATCTGGTTCCTGGAAATGAGGAAGAAGTAATAAATGAAGGGGTTTCAAGCTTGAGTGATGAGGAAATTGATGGCATCTCGGACTAAAATAGAGATATCTAGAGGGAGACGGGAAGATTCATTGAACATCCTGATTCTACTTTATTTATTTATTTTTCTTCTTTTTTTCTTTTTTTTATTAGTTGTTCAAAACATTACAAAGCTCTTGACATATCATTTCATACAATAGATTCAAGTGGGTTATGAACTCCCATTTTTACCCCGTATACAGATTGCAGAATCACATCAGTTACACATCCACATTTTTACATAATGCCCAATTAGTAACTGTTGTATTCTGCTACCTTTCCTATCCTCTATTATCCCCCCTTCCTTCCCCCCACTCCCATCTTCTCTCTCTACCCCATCTACTGTAATTCATTTCTCTCCTACTTTAAAAACTGCAAAACAGGATAATATGCAGCTATTTTGACTCCTTGATACATACATAACTTTCCAGTTAAAATTTTTCATTAAGAAATTCTAAGCTACCCTTCCCATCTTTTTATTAAATTTGCATTTAATTCTTGGATGTATTGGGGTCCTTAGTTGCAAGCCAAAGAAACGGCCTGGGGCTGACTTAGACAGGAAGGGATTTTATTAAAGTGATATTGATGTGAAGGCTGGAGATCCAGGCCCGGGTTATGGACAGAAAGAAGGGAAAACAGGTAGAGCCACTGGAGCAGCTCAGGTGGTGCTGAGGAGCAGTCTGGGAAGGCACAGCTGTCTCCATGGTGGAGTGCTGGGTGCTGTGGCTGGTACTGCCATGGGCACTGGTTGGAGGATGCCAGCCCCAATTGCTTTGTTTGAAAACTAGAAGATCCTGCTGCCATTGCTACTCACTTCCAGAATAGATTCTGTTTTGTTCCTGCTTATTTGTATTCGTAAGTCCTTCCTCAAAGTCGGATTGATCAAGCCCAGGTTTTATACCTTAATAGCAACAAGGGGGGTGGGGTTTAAGTGTCTTGGTCTCTTAATTTTATATGGGAGCTGAGATCTGTTTCCCATCCACAGTTTCAGAAAGGTTGTTCAGATAGTTGACAGCTACAACAAAGCAAAACAAACAAGCAAAAACATCCAGCAACCACCAATGTCCACCACACATGCCGGTAAGTTATATTTCTTCCTGGGAGGGCAGAGTACCTCGAAACAGGTTATCTTTTGTTTTTAGTTAGTTTCAAATATAGATATAGACTGTCCCAAGAATCCAGGCACATACAGTCACAGCTTTAAAGGTCAGAGAATCGCCCAGTATTTCATGGCTGGAGTTGCTCAAATTGCAGCCTATTACAGACTCAAACAGAGCACCATTTGACCTTTTCATGTGGCAAGATGTTGTATTATCGGCATTCCCTCTTTCTATGATTTTTTTTTTCTTTGGGTCTTCACCCTTTCCCACTTATTTGAATTCAGGCCGGAGAGGAACAGAAATGAAGATAAAAGCTATGACTTGAAATTCCAGTTGGTGGTGAATGCATCTGAACCTCGAACTTAGTGAGGAAAGAGTTTTCTCTAAAATGTCTGAGTAGAACATTGGATTGGGAGTCAGGATGCTTAAGTCCTGATCTCGGGCAAATCTCCACTTCTCTCTGGATAGAAGATTCCTCATTGATGGGATCCTTGGATTTGGACTTAGGTAAATCCAAAATTATTGGCTGGTCTGAACTTGGGAACATCACATTCTGAGCTTCATTTTTTTTTTCTTCGGGGAGAAACAGGGATAAAAATGGAGCCATCCTCATAGATTTCTTCTGTAAATTAAATGAAGCAATGTTTTTAAGATTTCAGGAAAAATAGAAAATAAAATAAAAAAATTTTAAAATATTTTTTTTTGTTGTAGATGGTTACAATACCTTTATTTTACTTATTTATTTTTATGTGGTGCTGAAGATCGAACCTGGTGCCTCTTCTGTGCCACTGAGCTGCACCCCCAGCCCTAGATCTTTAAGGCCATTTCAGGTGTCTAAGAATCTGATATTTCTCATAATTTTCAGAATGACCTTCACAGTGTGTGTGTGTGTGTGTGTGTGTGTGTGTGTATATATTATAGTTTACAGGGACAGGTATTCGCAAAAAGTCAGAAAAGAGGCTTTCTTTCCTCCTTTTTTCCATTCTGCAGTTTATAGGTGTAGCACTGTTTAAGACACTGTGAAAGACACTCAGAAGTGCATAGGATACATATTTAATACCCTCTTGAAGAGACCAGAGATGGAAACAAAGTTCTACATTGATATTAGTGGAAACTGGAAAAACTGTCAAGGTGGCCTCATCACAGGATGGGGGGACTGGGAAAAGGAGAGGGTCATGCTGGTGGGCAGAGTCGGCCTCCTGGAGTTCCCTAGGAGCTTCTCAAAGAGTGCAGTTGAGTTGTACAGGATGTCAGTGCCACCTTGTCCTCTCTGAAGCAGCCAGGTTGGACTAAGAGAGCTAAGATGCTCATCCTCCCATGCAGATTGGGAAAAGTGGCTATTGTGGTGGCTTTAAAAACATGTCATCAAATTCTTTCACAAGAATGGGAGCTAATTGCCCATCCCTTCACGTGGGTTGCTTGGCCTCAGTGACTTGCTTGTAAGTCACCCATAAGTCTGATTCTGGGTGGCCCCAGCTGGGGTATCAGCTGAGAGCAGCACGGGATCATCTGTCAGACCTGTGAATGGACAAGGTTTCAGGTGACAGCAGTCCCCGTCTTCATGCCCACACCAGCTGACACTGAGCAGAGCAGAGACCAGTTGTCCCTATGAACCCTGTTCAGACTTCTGATGGGTGGGGAAAAAAATGTGCTTCTTAAGCAACTAAGCTTTGGGTGGTTTGTTACACAGTGAAAAACCTGCTGACCTTGGACAACTACCTAAGAGAGTGGGTAGCTTGTTCCTGACGCAGGAGGCAACTTGATGTACAATTGTTCTTTTCTGGTTTTGAAGGAGGGTGGATCCCCAGCCATCTAAGAGACCTTGAATAGTAATAAGAAAAGGAAATGAATGAAACATTTGGGGTATTATAGTTATAAACAAGGGAGGAGAGACAGTCACAGTTGTTTGCAGAATTGTTTTGCTTTTGGGTTTGCAGCATAAATAATCAGATCCTAGTTCTTTGCTCTCTTATTGGCTGATCCCACAGATCCTGACTATGGTGCAGTTATAATGCTCCTGGAATGGTGTTAAGTATGCTGTCTGCTAAAAGCCAATAAATCAATCAATCAAACAAGCCAAAGACCCTTTTTAATTCTCCTGGCAGACTCTGTTTTCTTACTATATTACTGTCTGTCTAGATCCACAGGCCCCTCTAATTCAATGTGCTAGAAATGTTACCTGTCCTCCAAAAAATTGTATTACAATCTGCCTTTTGGAGCTTAGTTAGTTACACTATCATCTATCCAGTTGCAGAGCAATTTGAGGTTAAGTTTCCCTTCACCTCTTCCCATTCTAGCCGAATGAGCACTAAGTCTGATTGATGCAACCTCTGAAATGCTTCCTGAGTCCTCCCCTTCCTCTTTGTTGCAATTGCAAAGCACACAGAAGATTAGAGAGGTTAATTCGTTTTGTCTAGGGTTATATAGTTTGTGCACGTGTGTTCATTCCACATTTCTGGAGAAGTAGGAATTTTCACATATTTTTGGTGGCATTGCATTTCGGTAAAATTTGTAAGTTGCATTATTTGGTCATTTCTATCAAAATTTGAAATTCATGAAGCTTTTGAGGCAGGAAATTCCATTTCTAGGTTTTATTCTACAGGTTCTCTCTTATATTTGCATATTGATTTTTGTAGACAATGATTCATTGCAACACTGAATATAATTATAAAAGACCAGAAAGGACCAAAATGCCCATCCAGTAGGTGACTGGTTAAATGAATAATAATACATTCATACCATGGAATACTTTGTGAAGTGATTGTTTTAATTGATTAATTTATTTTTTAATCAACCATCTCCTCTTGTGTAGATTCCATGAGATCATCTACCTTATGCTTCTTCCAAGGTTCCTCATCTACCTTATGCTTTTTCCAACTTATAGTTCAGACCTGACTTGTAGGTGCTCAGTGGGTACTTAACGAATGAATGCCAGTGTAGTTGGGAGGCTACATGGATCTAGAGGCCATGAGGACAGAGGTTTGGGTACTGCTAGCAATAAGGATTGAGGAGGAGATCACCTGGGGTCAGTGTGAAGATGAGTCCAGTGCAGAACCTCTCAATGGTTCCAATTTCTAGGTGGCTTTCTTATAATGAGTTTCAAACAAAATCTCTGCCTTTATTTAGGAGACGTAAGAGTGCTGTGCTCAGGAGCAGGGGCTCTGGAGTCAGATTGCCTGGGTGGAGTCCAAACCCTGGGATTTATCACCTCCTTGAACTTAACCCCACCCTTTAGCCTTGCCGAGTCTGAGTTTCCTTATTCAATGGAGCTAATGATAGTGCCTACCATAGGAATTTTGAGGGTTAAGTTATATCATAGCCTAGAACCCTGTAAGCCTTAAATAAAAATTAGTTGATGTGATTATTATTCCATTTACTAAACACAGGATTTAAATGTCCTGGCTCAAGAGGGAATGACTGTAATAAGGCATTTTTACAGTACTTTATAATAACTAAGGTGACTTTGCATTTATTCGATAACTCATTCAGTCCTCACAATAAGCCAGCCAATATCTGAGATACCATTATCCCTATTTATTAATATCCTGTGAGTAGCAAATGGCAAAACTGAGACAAACCCTAGATTTTATATTTTCCCAAGTTCAGCAGCCTTTCAGAGTGCAGAATCAGAAGGAGACTAACAAATACAAAGATTTAGAACTGACATTCATCCATCTTGGATAAAAATGACTTAACCCTGGAAGAATCTGGTGCCGAACCTTTGAATTATCTGTATCCTAAAGATTTCCAGCCTTCAGTGGGAGAATGTCACTCTGAGGTGGTTTGTTTTGACTCTAACACGGGAGCAGTTGAAGCTAATCTTTTTCATTTCTTCGTTCAACAGGTATTTGTAGAGCTTTGTGCTAGGTAGGGTGTGGGATACTGAGAAGTACAATTTATAGATTTTTGCCCTTTAAGGTTTTATTGCTTAATCACAGTGAGAGGACTTCAAAGAGACACAGTGTGAAACCGTAGCTTGATAGAGTCTGAACTTTCAGTCCTTGTGGTTGAAGTTTAGAGAAAAATCATATGAAATATGAGCCATATTTCCTCCTAATCAAGCAAGCAACACTTGGCAAAGAAGTCATTTATCCTGACTTTCTTGTCATAGGTTGACTTGCTTAGCATAGGGAGATGATTGTTCAAGGTCCTGGGGGCTTTTCTCATGATGTTATGCCCTACAGTTCCTGTGTGTGACTAGAAGATGGGAAGAAACAGGACTGGGTGAGGCCGGCCCCAGATCCCTGCATCCAAACCCCACTTTGACTTTCAGGGGCAAGAGAAAGGCAAATTAATTCCTTCCTTTAAAAAAAAAAAACTACAGAAGTCTCCTTGGAATGAGGCTATGTGACAGAATCCAGAATGAATGATAGATGATGTGTCCCTGCCCTCCAGGGTACAGTCCACAGTACGGTATCACATCACTGCCCTTGATCAGAAGGCTGGGTTTGTATTCAGTTCCTCCCACTTCACAGCTGCAGGACCTTGGGAAAGTGACTTAGCCACTCTGTGTCTTGGTTTTGCAACCTGCGAAATGGATGTAAAAATGATGAGGAGTCAAGGAGCGAATCCGTGGAGATCTCCTGGTGAGTACCAGGCCAGGCACATGATTACACAATAAATATCAGCTCTTGTCATGATTGGTCTGAGAAAAGCATAGAGGAATACTATGGTCGGAATATTTTTGTCTCCCTAAATTCATGTGTTGAAATCCAAATCCCCAAGGTGATGGTACTAGCAGGTAGGGTCTTTGGGAAGTGACTAGGTCATGAGGGAGGGGAATGAGATTAGGGTCCTTATAAGAGAGGCTTAAGAGACACCTTTGCTCCATCTGTCACTTGAGGACATGGTTAGAAAGTGCTGGCTGTGACCCAGAAGGCAGGCCCTCACCAGACACCGAATCTGCCAAGTTTTGATGTGGGAGTCACCAGTCTTCAGAACTTTGAGAACTAAATTTTTGTTATTGATAAGTCACCCTGTTTATGACGCTTTGTTAGAGCAGCCTGAACAGACTAAGATGAGGAGTTCTGCTCCCACTTAGGATGCAGAAAGCTGGAAAGACACCCCTCCCATTCTAAGAAGAGAATAGATAAACTACAAAATTGTAATTGCCTTTGGACCTGTTTGAAAGGTGAGGTCCTAGAGCGACCAAGCAGCCTGAATTCTGAGGAGGGACAAATCCCTTTAAGGAGACACTGGACGCATGGACTGTCTCCTCTCTGGTGGAGCACAGGAAGAAGAAAGGCTGCTGTCTAAATGGATAAGAAGAAATCAACTAACATTTAATAAGCTGCTTCACGGCCAGCATGACAGAAGAGGACCCCACAGGCCCCTTGAAGTGAAAGGAGTTTAGACCTACTCCCAGGCTCTTTCATATGGACCTTTGTCTGGTGCTTACAAAGAAGACTCTGGCGCAGAGCAAGAGACTAGTGAAAGCCATCCTCATGAATGCAAGGATGGAAAGGAGGATTGGACACTCTGAGACAGGCACAAAATCCCACCCTCCTTCCTGGAATCAGATCTGCAGAATCACGTGCATAAATTACTGGAAAGGGGCATGCCCATAACTCTCAGGGAATTAGGAAAGACTCATTGTTAGTAGAGGAAAAAGCAAAGGCTAGAGAGACCAGGTCTAGCTGCACGGGCCTGTTTCAGCTGCATTACTTTTTCTAGGTTGACTCAACCCTAACACCAATAACCTGACCAAAGAAGAGCATGCCCCTTCCAAGCATAAATACGATTAGTTTTATTGCTGTACACCCAATACCTAGCATTCCATTAAAAATAATGAAACATACAAAAAAATCAGTTAAAAAACTCATTGCCAGGAGACAAAGAAATCAACGGTATCAGACTCAGATGACCAAGATGTTCGAACATTCACTTTTAAGTAATTATAGTCAATATGTTAAAGAATGTAGTGGAAAAGTTAGAAATGAAAATATCAAGGGAATTTCGGATGGAAATAAAGAGTCTAAGAAAAAGTCAAAGAGCAATGCGAGAAATAGCAACAGCAATACCAGCAACAACAAATAGATCAGAAATCAAGAATTCCTTTGATAGATCATCAGTACATTTGACAAAGCTTAGGAAAGATTCAGGGAACTGGAAGATAGGTCAATAGGAATATCCTACAGCACAATAAGGAAAAAATCTGTAACAGAATACCAAAGAGTAGGGCACATACTCTGGCATTTATTTAACTGGAATCCAAGGAAAAAATATAGAGTAGAAGAAACATTTGAAGAGATAATGACTGGTAATATGCCTCAAATAATGAAAGACTCCAAAGTACAGATCCAGGAAGGATGATTAAAAACAAAACAGAGAAAATAAAAAACGTAACAAAGCCCAGAAGAACCCAGCAACAACCAAACCAAGCAACACTTCAATTGCCAAAAGTAATAACAAGGAAATATTGAAAACATCCACAAAACAGAGACACATTCAATACATAGAAATAAGAGCAAGAATTACAGCTGACTGGTTTTAGAAGATATATAAACAGTAGGTAATGAAGGGACTTTAAATAAAGAAGGACAAATAAACAGAAACACCAACCCTGACCTCTAAAACTTTTATACCCAGTGAAAATATCTTTCAAAACTGAAGATAATTTTTCAGATTTTTCCCCCCAAATTGAGACAATATATTGACAGCAGACCTGCACTATGAGAAATGTTAAAGAAAAAATTCCTCAGGCATGAGTCATGATAGAACACCAGGCAGAGATTCAGATGGTAAAATAATGAAGAGCTCTGAAAATGGTAAAAATGAAGGTAAATTGAAGCAGACTTTTAAAAATTAATTAATTAATTAATTAATAACTAACTAACTAATTAATTAATTAATTAGTTATTAATGCCCAAAAGCTTTAAACATTTATATGATTTTTTTTACAAGAACAAATTCACTATTTTACCTGTAGAAAGGAAGGATATAATATTTACTAGACTCAAGTGGGTAAAATGAATCATATTAAAGTCACACATATTCTAAGATTTTTGTCCTTGACATTATTATTGACTTTATATTGTGAAAAATGTATTGAAAAATATATTATAGAGCAATGTAAAATTATAGTGAGCATTGAAAGAGCTATGAGAATTTCTAATTATTAGAAGTAAGAACTTATTGTTTTAGTTAGGTTTATAGGTTTTAATAGAGTTAGGACCATTTATAAGTATCATTTAAATAGTTCAAAAATGAAATGTTTCACCATCCAACATGAAGCCTAACTGATATTTTGAAGTAGACTTTTTAAAAATTCTTAATCATTCTCAAAGAGAGTTGACTATCTGAAGCAGAAGTGGAATAATATATTTTGGGGTGTAACATATGTAAAGGTAAAGGGTACATCAACAACATATCAAGGATGAAAGGGAGGAGCTGGAAGTAAACTGTGGTGAAGTTCTTATGCACTTTATGAAATAATATTATTTCAAGGTAGACTAGTAAATTTAACCTAGGGCAACAACTAAAATATTATAAAGAACTTGGTGCAGTACTGTAATCCCAGCAGCTCAGGAGGCTGAGTCAGGAGGATCGCGATTTTAAGCAAGAGAGAGGCACTAAGCAACTCAGTGAGATTATGTCTCTAAATAAAATATAAAATAGGGCTGGGGATGTGGCTCAGTGGTTGAGTGCCCCTAAATTCGATCAGGTACTCCTGCCCAAATATTATAAAAAGAAGTGTAAGTAATTAGCCAATAGTAGAGGTTAAATGGAATCAGAAAAATATCTCAATTCTCAACCCATGGGCCTGCAAAAGTCATGATGCTTTGGGGAAGTGGTGAGAAGTCTGGTAAAGGTGTTGATGTAGCAAGCATGGCTGAGCTGGAGTGCTAGGAGAGAAAACTAGAATGCATGTAGGGGCTGGATCACCGTCAATGTCATAAACTATAGAGTGATAAGTTTTGAATATTTAATAAAATGAAGTCTTCCCCCCTCACCAACTTTAATCAGGATTTCCAATTAAGTTGCTTTCATCGTGCTCCTTCATGGATTCCATTTCTTTAAACGTGGCTCGTGGCTCGTGGCTCGTGAGGTTCACAAGGACAGGAGTGCCATTCTCATAAGAAGATGAATTATTTCACACTTTTAAAGGAAGGGTGATTTCATCCCTGGTAAGAAGCTTGTTTTCAAATAGAAACAGTCAACCTAGCCACTGTGTGAAGGGGGGTATTTATGTGTTGCTTCCTTTGTATCCAAACCTCCTAGTCCATCTTCTTCCTAGGTATCACGATGTGCTAAGGCCCCTGATTTGGGTGGGATGCACCTGCCTCTCAGCTCCAGGGACAGGCTCTGAAGAATCAACGCCAATTGGCATGTCCTACACCCGTAACCACAGATACAGGCTCTGGTGTGGACGTCTGGTCCAGGTGGTACCAATCAAGAGAAGGCTGAGTTTCGGGGGTTTGTCTAAATGACTCAGTGAGCGCATTCTTTCTGTGTGATCATTAAAGTTTCTGGCTACTACCAGAAAACGCGACAGACAGTGAACTTAGTTGTGAGGTTAAAAAAGTTGAGAAATGTCCAACTGCTGCTGAGAGAGTCTAGGCTCATATTGAGACCTGGGTAAAACATCTCCTAAAGCTAATTGCCTAATTGATACACTACCTTTCTAATTTTACTTGGTTGGGTGCAACTTTGCCACTAAAGCCAGTCTATGTGTGGAACTGGCAATTTCAGTAACTTAAGTGTTTTTTTTTTTTTTTGCATTTTGGTTTCTTTTGTTTAAATCTTTCTATAATATTTTTTTCCCTTTGCCCTTCTTAGGTATCATTTCTAGCCTTCTTTTGGATTAAAGGTCAGTGGGCTCCCCATTTTCTCTCAGGTATCACTTAGTCCAATTGACATTTACACTTGAGTAAACCTTAAACTTCTCTGACCTTTTTTAAAAGCTAGATTTTGAAGAGATATTTTCTCTGTTTAAAAACAGAGGAAACATTGTTGCTTTTCTTTGTAAAAAGGCCACACTGGCTCCTTCCAGATTTTTTGGCTGCTTCATGTGCGCCCATTCAGACTTTCTTTTAAAAAAATGGGGTTCTGCTACCTCTTTTTCTTGCCTCCCCGCAGTGTGGGATGCAGATGTTCTGTAGAAACATGGGAACTATTCAACAGTAAGTTTTAAAAAAATATTTAGCCATTTTCGCACACCATTCTTAGTCATGTGAAATAAATAAGGGAATAAATCAGCCTTTAAATATCCCATTTAGTGTTGAAAATGAAAAACAACAGATGTAGGTATTTGAGTGGGATAAAATATTACTAGATACACGTCTGAAGTCTAGGCTGGTGCACAAATTTAATTCAACCCGAAGACAGATACACTGAGCCTTTCCCTTGGCCAACTTTTGATAATCCACAGGCAAAGGATGAGGAAGACCTGTAGGTCCCAAGAAAATTTTCATTCTGTCTGCCAATGATGCCAAATTGCTCTTTTTGCTTGGGGGTGGTATTCTTGCTGGGGGGGTGTGGACTTCTTTCTAGTGCTGAGCTCAGTCAGGCATGTCCTTTAGCCCCTTTTCTTTCAGTTTCTTCTTAGGTTGAGTCTATTACAGGCACTGTGCTGGATGATTTGCTTCCAGCACCTCATTTAACAGCCACACTTCTAAACAATTCTGTATCTGCAAGATGGTTATCATGAGTGGTTGCAAAGAAACCAAGGCTTGGAGAGCAAGGAGATTGCCTGGGGTCCCTCATCAAGGGAGGAAGTATAGCTGAAGTCCTAACTGAGGTTTGTTTCAGTCCAGGTCTTTTCTCTACTGCTGAGCATGCCCCTAACCTTCAGCACCAAGGTGCTGAAGGCTGACGTGGCCTCTGGGTTACTTTATTAAACATCTTACAATGATTATAAGTCTGAGGAACCTATATTACTTGGATTGATTTCATGCTGCTCAAACAGTCCATCTTGGAAGTATTATCAGGGGTAGACAATCTATCAGGGCCACCAACTCCCTGTTGGGCATTTGCATCCATAAAAACTGGGTATTGAACAGTCTTCCCCTAATATGTTCTCTAAATGTTTGCAAAATATTTTCCTGATGTTATTTACTTGCTATTGTTCATCAGGTCTGTTGGTCACCATATATGTGTGTGTGTGTGTGTGTGTGTGTGTGTGTGTGTATACACTCACACACACATATTATATGATACTATATGAGATACATATGTAAGATGTGTATATCTCTGTAGTACAACAACTAATATTTAATACGTATTCTCTATAATGTTCATTGGGTTATAGACCTAACCTAGTCTCCACAGAACCTCCAACATCATATTTAGTACTTATTTTCTTTCACTGATGTCTTCAAGACTGAGAATCCTTAGGTTCCTAAGGTGCTTGCGTTTTTCATTGACATGTCAGCAAAAGCCTTCCCTTCTCCCTGACCCACGGGTTCCTCCCTCCTCCCTCTCCTTACCTGTTTGGATGCCGACAGTCAATATCTTGGTAAGTCTTGGCTACCTACACTTCCTGGGGTGGAGGTGCCTGAGTACTCCTACCATGTGCTATCTGCTCTTTAGCCCAGAGAATCCCTCAGAGCAGAGGCGGGCTAGGCGAGAGACCATGCCCGGGGCCCATGCAGGACAGGGCTGGAAGGAGAAGACAAGGCAGGCCCCTGGGCACTCACTGGAGTTTCTGACTGACCATCTAGCTGGGGTGGAGATTTAATGCCCAGGCTTTAAAAACTAAACGCCCTCAGTAGAGTTACAGTCACCAGGGACACATAGTCCCTTTCTGTGTGCCTTTTGACAGAAGGAACCATCTTCCCAAGCCTCCCTTGAGCTTCTCATCCTGAGTCATGGATGCTGGATATGACGGGATGAAATTCCTACTGGAACAATCTTTTTTTTTTTTTTGGTACCAGAGATTAGACCCAGTGGTGCTTTACCACTGAGCCACATCCCTAGCACTTTTTAAATTATGTTATTTAGAGACAGGATCTCACTGCTTGGGGCCTTGCTAAGTTGCTGAGGCTGGCTTTGAACTCTGGATCCTTCTGTTGGTCCCTTCCAAGCTGCTGGGTTTACAGACGTGTGTCACCTTACCCAGCTGGAACAATCTTTGATGTCAGGCTGTGAGCAAGGTGCTTCTTGTTATTGACCCAGAGGAAACTTTAAAACTGTGTCAGTACAAATACCAGGAGTCCTATGCAGAATGAGAGGTCTGACCCCCACTGGGAAAGTCCCACTCCATGGTGTGGCATGGAGATTTCTTTTTGTGGATGCCCCTGTCCCAAGGAGAGGGGAACTCAAACGTGCAGAGAAGGGACACCAACCTTCAATTCATAAAGATTCAGATTTTTTACCCTTATGATACACACACACACACACACACATACATGCACACACACAGATATACATATGTATGTTTGTAGTGCTGGGGATTTAACCTGGGTCCTTGGGCAAGCTAACCAAGCTCTCTGCCACTGAGCTTCACCCCAGGCCTTGATATACTTTTATGTGACACCTTTGAAAACCATATCCTGAGTTAGGTTCTGCAAGGGCATTGCTCTACAAGGGGTAGTTAATATTTCACCAGTGGTCTTGGTTTGTGCTAAAAGCTAAGCTATCTAATATGTCCACTGTGTAAAAAAGATGCCAAGGGAACACATCATACAAAAGAGGGTGTCTCAGAGATAATGATATTCTATAAAAGGTGTTAAAATGAGAAAGAATGTCTTCATAATGTTACCTCATTAGATCAAGTCATGAGCAAGCAAAACTCTTGCTGACAACGATATCATAGTGCATGTCACGTGGCTGACTTAATGAGCAAACTGCATTTCTAATAGTAATGATTATTTTGCTTGTTCATGGAAGAAAGGTGATTGAGTATTTTCCAATTCTTCAGGGGATCACTTATAAAGTGAGATATTATACCCATTAGGTAAGCCATAAATCTTGCTAACTCTCTTGCAATTAGAAGCAACAAGGACTGGCAAGAAGTGAGGAAGGGGCAGAGTAGTTGGACAGGAGTTCAGATGTAGTGAGGGAATAGAATTATGTTAGTCAGCTTTCTGTTACTGTGACAAAATACCTGAGAGAAACAATTGAAAAGGTTGAAGAGATTTGAAAAATTTATTTTGGTTCATGATGTCAGTCTAGGATTGGTTGGCTGCATTATTTATGTGCTTATGGTGAGGCAAAACTTTATGAGAGGAAGCTCATTATGGAGCAAAGCTGTTCACCTCATGGCAGCTTGGAAGCAGGGAGGGTGAGCAAGGAGAGGGCCTGGAACAAGATATATCCTTCTAGGGCATTCCTCCAACTAGGTCTCCAATAGCTCATTAAATTACAAATCCATCCATGGATTAATCCACTGATGAGGTCAGAGACTCATGACCCCATCCCTTCCAAAGGACCCGCCTCTGAACACTGCTCCCTTGGGAACCAAGCCCTCGACACACGAGCTTTTGGGGGGTACTTTGGATCCAAACCATAAGAAGGACTATTCACCAAGGGCTGAGTGGGTCAAGGTTAGGACTTTGGTCTTTATTCCGAGTATGAGGGAAGTCTTCTTGGGGGTCGGAGTGATGTCAGCTGTTTTAAGTTCTGGAAGTGTCCTGGGCTTCTGCACGTAGGACAAGAAGGGGGACGCTGTTCCTGGGAAAGCCATTAGGAGGTTCCTGTGGTAGTTCTGGTGTAAGAGGATGGTGGCTTGCAGGTGGCAGTCTTGGTCACCTCTTAGCATACAGCTTCCCATGCAAAAAGTGGTGCTCAATAAATGCTTGTGACTTTTTTTCATTCCCCTCAATGCCACTCATCCTCCCTCCTTCTAACATCTTAAAAATCCATGTCTGAGGCCAACCCATTAACTTCCCCTCTCATTTTTCTTTTTACAAGATTTTTTCGGTGTATTGTTTTCTAGATTCCAGAAAAAGTGCGCTATCTTCTCAAAGGTCCCGAACATCAACTCAAGCATTTAAAGTCACCTTTAAAAGACTTTTTAAACATGAAAAATTCCAAAATCTTTTATATTCTATTAGTGCTGTTATTGTGTCTTCCGTTTGAAAAAGACCATCTGTGTCCTCTTATCCATTTAAAAAAAAAATAAAAAGTTTAAAAAATCACGGCATTCCACTCTCCAAGATCTGCTCAGAGCTCTGCAGCAAATTCTCTTTCCTGCTTCGAGGCTACCTCTCCATCTGCCAAGGCTGACCCTTCCCACCCCTGTTCTGATGGAGCACTGGCCCAGACGTGATCCACCAAAGGGACCTTTCCAGCCCCGTTAGCATCTCTGTGTGATCATTCATAATGTCAGCTCAGCTCTGGAAAGAGTTTGGGAAGCTGACCAATTGGTTCACTCCTTTCCTGATTTTGGGCTGTCTGGGTACCATAAAGGCAAAATGCCTGCAGGGTGACAGGGGTCATTTTAAGGGGCAGCGGACAATTTAGAAGCACGGCCATCTGCGGGAGGAGCCGAGGGTGGTAGCCACCCTGATCTCAATGACAGCAGAGACGCATCCTACGGTGCATTAAACTCAGGGCCTTGGTTCTCCAACCCCAGTGTGCCTCATAGTCATCCCGAGGGCTGGTGACAGAGGACTGCTGGGCTCTACCCTCAGAATGTCCGACTCAGTCAAGCTGGGGGAGGGTACAAGAATTCACATGTTTGACACAGGTTTTCAGGGGATTCAGTTGCTAGGGACCAAGCTTTCAGAACCACTGAGCTGGAGAGAGAGAGAGAGAGAGAGAGAGAGAGAGAGAGAGAGAGAGAGAGAGAAAGAGAGAACTTACCTTCTGTGGGCAATTCAGCATGCCGTCTTCTGAGTGAGGGTGCCGTGGGTGATGAGTTCCTCAGTCTAGAGCCAGGACTCTCAAAGATGTGGAAGCCATGGCTGGTGTCTCTGAGATGCTTGTAATCTAATGCTGAAGAAAAAAAAATGCCACTCATTGTGAAATTAATGCCCATCAGAGAATAAATCGCCCTGAATGTTGAGTAACAGAATTTGATGGATGGAAGGGTGGAAGGGAGGAGAGGAGGCTTGGGTCAGGCTGCCAAGCACTGGGTGGGACTTGGTCATAGGGGCCACGGCACAAGGTGAGCAAAATCAGGAGACCAGGTAAATTGGGACCTGGCTGGCTAGAGGACCGACCGGTATGGGGGGAAGAAAGAGATCAATTTTGGAAATTGGCCTCATAGAGACCCTGGACTGTATATACTGAATGGGCAATCATGTCTAATGTGGGATGTAATAATTTATTTTGAAAAGAACACGGGATTAGAGGTACACGTGTGCCTCAGACGTCTCCCTGTTAAATCAGACTTTGCCTGACGAACAAGAACGGAGAGCTATAAACTCTGAGTAGGGGATGCGCTTGTGCTTTTAAACATCAAGAAGCAGCATCTTTTATACAAACCCAAGGGAGGGTATAGCTATTAACATTCTATAAAAAGGCACAAGCACCTGAGTGAAGCAGGTGTGCTGAATGCTTTCATTTTTATTTATTTATTTTTAGTCTCGAATATTATGATTTGGGAAATTGACTTTGGCAACCAGTGAAAGATGGGTGGAGAATTCCGATAATTTTCTAACGATATAAATCTGCCTTTGGTTAAAGTGCAATAAAATAAGGAAGACCTCTGATAACCTTCTGCATGATTCCTAGAATTTTTGAACGTACCAAGAACTTGGAAATAGGTTCTGTGAGTGAACAGATGCACCCCAAACATACACAGACTCCCAAATTGTTTTAGGGCAACAGCCACGTAAATGATGTGAAATAAGGGGTTTAATAACAATAATAAACACTCAGTAATGTGATAGCTGATGTGATACATGTTTTTCAAGTGCTTTTTCTATGCAGGCTCTGTATGTGTGTGTGAGTGTGTGTGTGTGTGTTTGCATGCATGTATTGTCCTCGGTGTGTGTATACACAGATAACACACTTTACTTATTTTGGTACCAGGGATCAAACCCAGGAGTGCTTAACCACTGAGCCATATCCCCAGCCCTTTTTTATATTTTACTTAGAGGCAGGGTTTCCCCGAGTTGCTTAGGGCCTTGCAAAGCTGCTAAGGCTGACTTTGAACTTGAGATCCTCCTGCCTGAGCCTCCTAAGCTTCTGAGATTACAGGTGTGGGCCAGTGGGCCTGGGAGATAACATGCTTTTAAAAAACAGCATTATTGACGTTAGATTGCATTTCATATTCACTCACTAGACAGGTACAATTCAAAGACTCTGGTAAACTTAGAGAGTTCTATAAACATCGTCACAATGCACCTTTTTGATTTTTTGGGTGCCAGAGATTGAACTCAGTGGCACTTGACCACTGAGCCACATACCCAGCAGAATTTTGTATTTTATTTGGAGATTCACTAAGTTGCTGAGGCTGGCTTTGAACTCAAGATCCTCCTGCCTCAGCCTCCTGAGCTGCTGGGATTACAGGTGTGCGCCACCATGCCCGGCCGTCATAATGCATCATAAAAACACTCCCATCACCTCCAAATGTCCTCCCTAGCCTGTTGGCTGTCGGCCCACTCCCTCTCCCAGCCCTGGATTTATTCTCTGTTGCTGTGTATCTGTCTTTTCCGGACATGGCTAACAAATGGAACCACACAGCGCGGGGTCTTTGGAGTCTGACTTCCTCCAGGTAGTGTCACATTTTGAGCCTGCAGGCTGGCCCGGGCACCCTGGTCCTGGGCTGCCTTCCCACAGCACCCCCAGGTGACCGCAGTCCAGCTCCTGGGCTCTGGTTCCTGGACTCGGGGAGGAGCAGGCTGGGGTGGAAACTCAGGGCGGCGTTTGTATTTACAGTGAGCGAGCCTCGCCGTCCCCAAGGAATGCTGACTCCCATGTCCCCCTGCTGTACCCGAGGAATGCTGACCCCTGAGCCAGTCTGGGCTGCTGGGTGGCCTGTCTCTGGGTGTTTCTGTTTGTTTTTCTCACTCCCAGGGGGTGAGGGCTTGTGTGAAAGAGCAGGTTTGTTAGGGAGATAAAGAAAGAAACATCATTTCCTTGGCATGTGGGAGAGGAACGTGAGTGGATTCAGGACCTATTTACATATCATCAGTGGGTCCTGGGGTTGGGATTTGAGACCAGATTTCCTTGACTTCCGAGCCCGTTCTCTGAACCACTGTCCTTTGGGGACAATAATAATAAGGATAATGGACTTCCAAGGACTTATTATGTACCAGGCACCATTCTAAGTGTTTTATGTGTGTGAACCCACTGAATATCCACCATACCCACTGGTAGGTGCTATTCTCATTTTACAGAGGAAGAAACTGAGACCCAGAGAGGTCTGGTAACTTCTCCAGAGTCTCCCAGCATGTCACTAGTTGGTGTCCCAGGGTGCAGAATGCATGCTCAGAACCACGGCAACATCCAGGCAACTGGCTTAATGGATACCACCTTCCATCTGGCCCTTTCCACCTCTACAAGATCTTGTGCAGTATGATCTGATTTTATCCTCAGGAGAGGATCGGCAGTTATGCTGAGCAGCAGGTGATATCGGCGGTTTATGTATGAGGGACAGTGATGTCAACAGCAGCTGAGGGAGACCCTGAGGGATTGAAGATGCCAGGGACGAGGGGGATGGAGCGTCAAGTGTGTGGCGAGGTATGGAGACACCAACGTCAACGCGAGGAGTCTGGCCAGGAGAGTTAAATACAGATTCCAAACTGAAATGAAAGATATGGAAGACACCCTTGAAGTGAACGGCAGGTTTAATAATTATTCCCCAATAGGGTTCTGTCTGGGCCCTAAAAAAAAAAAATCTGCTGTAAATTCTGTAACAATAGCATCTTATCATCAATTCTCATTAAAGTTTGGTTGGAAGCTAAAGAAAATGCCAGTTTTGCTAATTACTAAATATATTTAAGAAGTAGTCTCTATCTTCCAGGTTAGATGAAGCAAATAAACAGCAGAGGAGATTGATTAATGACCAAAGCAAACCCCAGGCCATCAATCACAGACGTCATCTGTTCCTGAGGATTCAGGGGAAAAATGCTTCCCCAAACTGGTGTGTGAGACGCTCACGCGTGACATCCCGAACCGAGTGCTGTGTGACTCGTAATTTCTGCTGTTTTAGGGGAAAATTGGGTTTCTATTTGGGGTTTTATATGTTAAGTTTAAAACTCAAGTTGATTTAAAGGAAATATTCATAGTGCAGTTGGTGGGTGGATTTGGAAAATTCACAAAGAGCAGGCAAAAGTTGGAGGGTGTATAGGAATGAACCAAAGACCGTCAGTCAGGTACATCATGACTCAGAAGTGAAGACAGCAGGGTATTTGATTGACTTCCGTGTTCCCACTCCTGACTTTTATTTGGGGTTTATGGTATGTCACACGCTGTGCCAAGCATTCTGCTTACATCAGTTCATTTCATTTTGTAATCATCTGCTAGTTGTCACTTGAAGAACCCTGACCTCCTTATTTCTGAGTGGTGGGACTCTAACTTTGTTGGGCGTCATGACTCACACTTGCAAGATTGCATTCTCAGGTTGTTGTGCAACCAGACATGCCTTGTGTCTGTGCTGAGATGGATGAGCTGCTAAGAGGGAGTGTTGTGTGGGAACTTCTGAGACTGGCTACTTACATGCGGTAACTCATCTGGGAGAAGTACACATTCTTCCCTTTTTATCCTTCCTGGTACCTGGAATATCTGCATGATGGTTAGATTCCAGCAGCCATTTTGGATCATTAGGTAATTTTGAAATGGAAGTCAAATGCTAGGATGATTGAGCAGGAGAAAGGCAGCAAGAGGCCCTCTCCTCCTGCCTGTGTAACTGAGATCTCTTTTATCTGAGGTAGAAATAAACTTCTATTTTTCAAACTTCCATTATTTGAGGGCTTTAATTAAAACAATCAACCTTGATACTAACTGATAGAAATTAGAATATGGATTTGAAATGCTTTTGATTAGAGGTAATAGTAAACAAAACTTATGGCAGCTTAAACATAGGAACTTGTTTTTCTCACATAAAAAGTACAGAAGTACATGGCAGCTCAGTGATGCCATTGAGAGCCCAAGTTCTCTGCAGCCTGTTTTTCCATTCTTAGCGTTGGCTGTTATCTTCATGTTCCACACCTTAAGGCTGCAAGAAGGCTGCTGCAGCTCCAGACATTGTGTCCACATGTCAAACAAGAAGGCTATAGAACAGTCAAAGCTCTGCTCCTCACAAGGCTTTGTCTTATTTGGGAAGGATTTTTTTTTTTTCCTCCAGCCAAGTCCCCTTAATATTTTATCAAACAGAACTGTATCTCCTATGTGTGTGGTGGGATCCGTCCCCCACATATCAAGGGATCTTTGTTAACTTTTGAAATCAAAAGCCTCTGTTACCAGGGAAGAAGGTCATGGGCAGAGGCTGTGGACAGGCTGTGGACAGGGAGAAAAGCAAGTCTTGGAGACAAAGTGATATATCACTGCCTCCGAGCCACATGGAAGAGGCAGGTTTTGAAGGAACCTCCGACTCCCAAACCTGGGGCTCAGGGGCCCTGATCCACGGCTCTCAGGACCAGCTCACACATCTGAACCCTCCTGGCTTCAGGTTTTGTTTTTAGACTCCGTCAGGCATTTCACCTAGGAAGTCCTGACTTCGCAGCACGTGGAACTAGGCAGACCTGAGAGATCCCTTTCTGCGTAGCCTTCTGGAGCAGGTGTGCCCAGGAGAACTGTGGAGACGACGTGGCCCTGTCTAACATAGTGGCCGCATGTGGCTGCGGAGGAACTGGAAAATGGCAATTGTGACTGAGACACTGGACTTCGATTTTATTTCAATCCAGTGAAAATAGTCCCATGGAGCTAGCGGCGGCTGTGTCAAAGAGAACAGTTCAAGAAAATCAAAATCTTAATTCCCAGAATAATCCCAAATGATAAGACTCCACGAAATTCCCCAAGTAGACCTTTCTGTGGCACTTCATGCCACCTGTCTCTGGAACCTGTGACTGCCACACGCCAGTCTGCTTCCGGATTCCTGTCTCTCAGAGCTGCAGCCCCTGGCTGACCAGCTCATAAAACAGCCCCAGTCAAAGGCTTTGCCCCGACGCTGTGTCTAAAGAGACAGGTGATTTTAGCATGTAGTCTGTCTTGCAGCAGGTGGAGATGGGCTGTCCCTGGGAAAAGAAGACGGTTCTGTGTTTTGCATTGTTCTAGATAATTCAGTTTCATACTGTTAGATTAAAGACTTGAGACTGCCATCTGAAAGATAAACCTGCTTGAGTTTATCACAATTGCCTGTCACCCAGATCCTTTCCTTGCAGCGACAACACTAAAAAAGAAATTAATGATGGTCAAGGGTGTCTGGATATTACACCCTTCTGGCCATTCTCTGATGCAGAGGAGAGAAGCCTGGTGGGGAGGGGGGTCTGTCCCTGAGAGTCTGTCTTGGGAGCCCCCGCTTCCAGCCATCAAAGACTGCTTTGTAGACTTGACTTAAAGCTGGTATTTGGCAAACTCCAAATGGCATCTAACTGGCTAAGTTGTATTCTCTTGGGTTTTGATAGATGCCCCTTTGAATTTTGTGGCATAGATATTTTTACAGTATTTTGGTCTGTTCTATTTCTCTGTATTGGGTTTTTTTCCTGCCAGAAAAAGTGGAGGAACTTGGTGCACTGTGACAAAGTCACGGGAGACGTCGGGAGTGGGACCTACAGGATGAGGCTCTTCTCCCCTGGGCAGTGGGTTGGCTCGTGTTCTCCCATTAGGAGCTCGACTTGGTGTTTTAACACCACTGCAGCAAGCTCTGTGTCCTTCCTTGTGCTGTTCCTTCCACCAAAGCAGGTTACAGGCGTCCTCTCCGCCGCAGTGGCCTCTTGCTCAGTAGCCATGTGGGAAGATCCAGTGGGCTGCGTTTCTGCAGGGCTTGGAAAGACCTTTGCAGCCCACGTCACAACACAGCCATCCCAAGTCTTCGCAAAGTGCCCATTTTTTCAGTGTCAGGGTCTAACTTTTTAAATCACCTCCATCTCCTTTGGAAGCCTCAGGATAAAGACAGTAAACCCTATTGCTTTTCGTCTCCCACAATTCCAGGAACAGCGCTGTTTCCGTGGGAATGTGTCGCTCAGAGCACAAATAAAGCTCTTAACGGGAACGCGTGCTCAGGTGCTAATTTGCAAACATAGCCAACTTTTTTTTTTTTTAAGTGCTATTGAGATGTGTGTGTTGACACCTGGTATTATCATTTTTGCAAGAACCCTCATGCAATATGCATAGACCTTAGACACCATGAGTGCAGCACGGGAGTTGTTAAGGATGCCCGGTCTTCAAAATAATAATGATTATTGAGCAAATCCAAAAACCAAAGTTGAAAAACTTTCTTCACCCTCTGCCTTAGAATTAAGAAACAGATGGCCATCTGTAGCCATATATTTCTTGTTGTTGCACATAAATGCAGCCACGGGAGCTTATTTTATGCTAAAAGCTTCCATCTGCTAGATGTAATCTTTTGGTACCTGTAGAAAAAAAAATGAATAAAAGAAGGACCTGCTTGCTTCTGACCTTGACTCTCAATCAGATTCTGCACCTCCGATCGGCTCCTTTTCTCCTTGACAGGTGTTAATCCTGCAACGATAGCACCGTGGTCCTTTGACAGTTTCATCCTTTTACCTAAACCGGGGGTGAACTTGGTAATGTTTCGGGCTGGCATATGCTTGGTTGCTATGGAGGGAGTGAGTGTTCTCTTAATGAGCAATCCGCGGAGGCCCCTCACAGTCTTTTCTTGTTGCACAAATACTTGAGGATCCTTTGACTCCTTTTTTTTTTTTTTTTTGCCAAGCATAAATGAAAAATTATTATCAGTGAAAATGGCTCTGAAAAGACCTGATCATGGGTCATGGATGCATTTCTTCAGGAGGAAGTCGGATACCCAGACTGAGTCCCTGCAGATGTGCTGATTCATTTGTCTTCATCTTCTTAGACCTAGGGCCACGGGCTCCCTGCCTCTCTGCCTGCCTTCTGTTTGTGGCCCTCCCCCTGACATTGATCTCTCGGGACTGCGGGTTCCTTTCCCCATAGTTACTGGGGGAGCTGTTTAAACAGAACTCATTGTCATCCAGGCTTCCTGTGGCACAGACACCTTGCTTCTGCTCTAACTCGGCTTTGTAGCTGGTTGAAGGACCTCAGAGGTGACTCTCACTTTACAAGTCAAAAAAACCTGGAGCAGGAAGAAGGGACTGGCAGCCCAAGGCAGAACTTGAACTGGACATGAGCTCTTTTCTCCTCTCATAGATGGATCGTGAGAATCACACGGAAAAATCCCGTGAGTCTTAAGTTTTGTATGTCTTGCTTGGTTGGAGGCCTGACCCCAGACATGATTTTCATTAACTTCCTCAGTGTTGACCTTGAGCAAAGTAGAAGGCATGAGAGTGCTTCTTACACTTAAGCAGGATTTAAGTAGAGCTTCAACCTTGCGTAGAACTCCAAGTTCATTGTAGAAGCATGATCGGGCTCTCTTTGTCCATATAATTGCTTCCTGACTCAACCCATTTATTTTCGTGATGGACAGGCTTTCTGTTGTCACGAAGGAAAAACATAAATTAAAAGTTGGGGGGAAAAGAGAGGAGAACCGATTGCCTTTTGCTTTAAGAAAGAAGACTTTGGGCCATGTCAAAACTTTCAGAGGGATATCCTGGGCAAGTCGCTTCACCTTATGATGCCTCAATTTCTCCCATTTCTCAGAAAAGAATCTTGGACTTGGAGCAGCGTGATTATCAACACCTGGGAACTCGTTAGACGCGTGAACTTTGAGAGCTGGCCGGGACCTGCGGCTCAGGAACTCCTGGGCAGGCCCAGCACGCTGGCTGCTAACAAGGCCTCCAGGTGATTGTGATGTTCAGGCAAGTTTGAGAACAGCTGTGCATGACCTCCACTCTAAAAGGTGCAGGCCCAGCAGCCCCCGCACAGGCTGCAGAGTGGCCCAAACAGTGAGCGGGATCTCTCTGGTCTCAGAGGTCCCTATCTGATGGCCAGCGTCTGCCCGCTTTTGTGCCAGGCTCCTTGCAGCTCTGTGTCGGTTTAACACCTTCTGCCAGTGGAGATCATTGACCTGTTTGGGGATGACGATGATTTCCTGGAACCTCATTTCCCCACCTGGGAGTGGGGGGACACGCTACCTCCTTCGCAGTCGTCATGAACATTCACAAAAACACAGTTGCCGTGACGCCTCTCAAAGTTTTCTGCTGCTGTTGGGTGAGTGTGGCAAGGTCTTCATGGTATACGAGTGTGAAGGAAAATGAAATATTGGAAATATGTGGGCTGCAAGGATCAACCATCTCCAGGAGTTAGACGCCGTGACTGAACCGCAAGGGAGCAGTGGCCCTTCGGTAGGTTCTCTCTGCGTATCATCTACTTCTTCCCAGGGCTGAATTCCAACCCACCTCTTTGGCTCACCCTGAGGCTTGCCGAGTTCTAACTCACAGGCCTCTCGGTGTGGGTGGCTTGCCTATTGGGCTTGCCCCACCCGCTCAATTCCCGGTTTGTGGCACTCATTACTTTGGCAAGGATTTGTTCCTTCTGTCTTTGCTGGGCCCTAGGCTCCAGGTGGGCCAGACCCACGCCTGTTACCCTGCGTCTTCCTGGGTGAGCCCCGTTCTCGGTGGGCAGGTCACCACCCCTTGTTTTGGAGGCTCGTTCCACAGAGAAACCAGTGTCTGAGAGATGAGTGTTGAGGAGAAAGGAAGGCTTTATCCAGTGGCTGAAGCCCAGACTGATAAGTCAACTTCCCCCACACCAGAGGACTGAGGGGCTACAGTCGGAGCCAGAGCTCAGGAACAATGACGGACAGGGAGAGGAGAGCAAAGGGAAGGAATAAGCAAGTCTATCCCCCTCTTTTCTGGGAACAGACAGAGATCTTCCAGGAGCTCAGGTTCACATCTCTTTGTGCCTTATGTGTGGTGATGTTTCCAGCCGTGGTGGCTGGAGGTGTCTTTACCCTTGAAGAAGAGGCACGCCTAGGTCAAGGTAACCTCATAGTTTTGGACAAAACATTTTTTAGTTGATCTGTTTACATGCAGAGCGTGGTTAAGGCAACCACGGGGTCAGACACAATATGAAGGTACAGATGCCAGGCCTTTTTTGTCCAGTCCTGTCACTCTCTGGATCTCTGCAGGCCCGAGGGGAGTCGGGGTTTTCAGGGCTCTGAAGGGTAACCCAGGAAGCTGGCATTCGAACAGAGTTCTTGTCTATTGCAAAGCCAGGGGGAGACTAGTAACGTATTTCCCAGCTGCGGGGCCTCCAAAATTAGTGGATTTTTTTTTTTTTTTAAAGTCGACTAAGAGGAAGCAACACTAGGCAGTTAGGTTTTTCCTAGTAACACAGCAACTCTGAGATGACTCAACCAGATGGTCTGGGCACAAGTGTGTCCTTAATTGGTTACAGGTGTGAGAGATACTGATCACTCAGCTGAGGGTGGGGCAGGTGTGGGGGTCAGGGTCAGGCTGTTCCACCTTTAGCAACAGCTAGAGTAATATGGAGTAAAATTGTCTTATGTGTGCGGTGATGCTAAAAAGGTTGGGAAACATGGCAGTATACCTTGGATGGATAAAAGAGCAACTGTACGGAAGGATGGATGGTTGGATGTCCCGGCTTGTGAGAAATTATACTTTTTGATTGAACAGTGCAATAGCATCAAAGAAGTGAGACCTATCACAGAACAGGCCCAGTGACCATTTATATAGTCCAAGACAAAGCTGAGTTGACCCATGCTAGGCGAGAGAGATCCCGCCAACCCACCCCAAACTTCCTTAGGAAAGCTGCGTACATTTTCCCAAATGATAGCAAGACAGATCTAGTCTGAGATAGAAATTTTGTCCAAGTACCTGTCAATCTCCTATTGAATCAAATGGGAACCTCTGTTACTTAAGGTTGTTACTTAATTCTGTGTCACTGACAGAGACTAGACCTTGGTCCGTTCTAGGACAGGCCAGTAGACTTGGCCCCTTAGCACACTGGGAGTTCCTGTTCCAAGGGTAGGTACAGCTGTACTGTCACATAATATTGCCATGAAATCTCTGTCTTAGGAGTTGTGTTGTAACTTAACCATTCATTTGAGCAGAATGGCCTGATGGTTTTGGTTGAGGAGGAGTGCTGGTTGCTCACTACTGCTAGTTAACAGCCGAATGGTAATTGTTCCAGGTGTCCAAGTTGGGAAGATGAGCTGAGTGAGTATTCTACAGGTCCACATTTGGGAGATTTCACTTCCAAACAAAAGTAGAGTGAAACAAAAGGAGAGAAATTAGCAGTTCCCTTGCCCACCCCCCTTGCCCTCCCCCACTTGCCCTCCCCCACCACTGCTTTGTATCTGACATTGGTTCCTTAAGGCAGAAGATCCCTGAAGGGCCAGGTATTGCCAAATGACTTTCCTATTTTCAACTTGTCATCTTATGGTGTTTGCTTCCAGATGTTTCTGGATGCTTTGAAGGGGGGAGGTGTCATAACTTACAATATCTATGAAACTTGGTTATTTAGGTTTGAAAATATTTGTATTTTAAGCACCTGTTAGGTAGGGATATAAATCAGAGTCTGACTGAGGCTTATTTGGTGGTGATATAAATCATGAAATAACAAATGGAGAGGAAGACCCCAAACATGTAACCCATGAGAAAATTTCATCTTCTTGGGCAGGTTGCCATGGTGATTGGGAGCGGTGATGGTAGCAATGAAATCTGGAGGAAATGGGGAGAGTCCTGACAATATAGGGACTAAAAAATATTTGTGAAACAGTTTCTCTAATAATCTTGAGTTATGCTGGGTGTTGTCAAAATTCTTAGGATTGTTTGAATCCACTCCCCTAGTAGCTCAGGGGGGCCACAACCACTGTAGAAAATGTATTCTGGATCTGTTCATAAGAGGAGGAGAGGACTTAGGGTAGAATGTGAAACCGGCTTGAGGTCTGGTTATTACTCCTCCTAGCTGGGTCCTGATCTAGCGCTCGCCACCGCCGCTCCCTCGCTTTCTGCAGATATGCTGTTCTCACAGGTGGACAGTGACTGTAAAATAATGAGGACAGCTGCCCGTCATCTCCTGGTGGTGGGTCAGCAGAGAGTCGAGGCTGCAATGTCCAGATTAAACCTTCCCGAGGAGAAGCTTTAATGGCAGCTGAAGTGTCATAAATAAAACACAAGTCAAGGAAGGAGCCGTAAGAAAGCATTACACCGGGGCATGGGGGAGCCCAGACAAACTCCAGTGTGAGAATAAAATGAAAATGTCATTTTAGAATGAGGGAAAGGAAAGCAATTCAGAGAAAAAGTGGGAAAGGTGAAATTGAACCTACACTTAATAACCTCTCGTTATTATCTAACTTGATTCTTCTTGGAACTCAAAGTGCTTTCAGAGGATCTGCCTTAAATCGTTTGTTAAGATAAAGAACTTACATAAACACCATTTGCCGGTGGCTTTCTGAGCCACACTGTGCAGGCAGGCCAAAGGAGAATTGCTTGGAATGTTCCTAAGCCGGGTGGTCCAGCCCCTCTTGCTCTGGGTTTGCTATTAGAGGGTTATAGAGTTGGTGGTTCCAATCAGGGGGACTGCAGGGGATGGGGATGGGGGGGCAGGTAAGACTGGTTAATGGTTTTTTGATAACTCTTTTTTTTTTTTCTTTGCTTTACTGTCCTTCCTTTATTCCTCTTTCTCATTTCACTTTGGAGGATTGTGAACTGGCAAATAATATTCCACTGATCTGATGAAACTGTTTTGGTGGATAGTGAACCTAATGGTGAATACCTACACCCAGGCATCTGCTGAGTTCTGGTTCCCTGAGAAATCAAGATGCCTCTCACTAATGTATTAACCACCGTTTAATCTCTGCACAGTCTCTGATCCAGTCAGTAAAGGTGGAGTCTGGTCATCTGCATTTTAAATAAGCACCCCCAAGTAATCCTAAGGCAGGTAGCCCCGGAAACATACTTTGAGGCAGACTGTCATTGATGTATGAATTTGGTCTACCTGGTTGTTACATGTATATGCTTTGAATCTCAGCTAGGGCCCTAGCTACCCATGTGGGTAAGTTAGTTGATATATCTGTACCTGTTTTTCCCCTGTGTAAAAAGGGAATATTAATATCTATCTCATGGAGTTGTATTTGAAGATATGATGCAGGAAAAAAAATTGTATCATTTATAGAAATGAATGCAATGCTATTAAAACATTATAGCAAAGGACTGGGGGCTCTATCTCAGCTAAATGGACTCCTTTGCAGATTTCATTCAGATATTCAGGACTCAAACACACTCTTTCTGTTTTTAAGGTGAGATAGTTTTACCTCCTTGTCGCCAGCAGCTGATCAGGTTAATAACGGTAGCTAGGTCGGGGTTAACACTCATCAAGCCCTTATTGTATACTCAGTAATGTTGTAGGTACTTTATGTGGATTAAGTCATTTTAATCTTCTCTCCAGCCCCAGTGAGCTGGGAATTGTTATCTTTATAACATAGACAAGAAAACAGAGGCACAAAGAGTCTCTAAAATTTTTTATTGGTGCATTATAATCATACATAATAATGGGATTCATTGTGGTATATTTGTGTGGGTACATGATATAATTTGGTCAGTTTCATTCCCTGGTACTTTTCCATTCCCTCTCTCTCCCTCCCTTCTTTCTGTCCCTGGTCCCTTTCGTCTACTGGTTTCTTTTGCACCGAGTTCTTAAGTGACCCTATCATTTATCGAGTATGTGCAATGTTCATGGCTCAATGCTAAGTGGTTCTCATTATGCTAATTCCCCGAATCCTTGCAATAACTCTGAGAAGTAAGCACTGTATTTTATATGCAGTTTAAAGACGAGGCATGGAGGTTTGGACAACTTAAGAACTCTCTGGACGATTTATAACGAACGAGTGCCAGAATCTCATCTTGTACCCAGGATGTCGCACTTGAGATCCTGTTCTCTTAACCACTGGGTTCTCATTTCCAGATGAGCTTGCCAAAACAGAAATTTATAAAGTGCATGCATGCCTTGTCTCTGCAAATGCTCTTGAAGGAGCATTTGTTGTTCTATCGCTCATTTCCTTGGATGCAAGGGGTGGCTCCCGGGTCTTTCCTTTCTTCCTTTTAGTCCCGCTCTCCAAATTAAGGTTGCTCTTATGTGGTGCATAGAAGAGATGACATACACAGCATTTTTCATGTTTGGTTTCATGTGCAAGCACCACTAAAAGGGTGCTTAATCTATGGGCCGCTGTAATGTGCTAGGCAAGGAGAATTCTAAGTAGGTTCCCTGTGACCCTTTATAACTTTGCCCCAGTGTTTTTATTTTTCATAGCAATGATGAGGATTTGCAATTTTTACTTATTTACTTTTTATTATTATCCTTTCACATGTTGGAACAGAAGCCCCAGGAGGTAGACCGTCTGTTTTCTTACCTCCTGGGTGCCCAGAATTTAGGTCAATGCTTGGCATGTTTTAGGTGCTTATTAAATATCTATTAAATGAGCAAATGAACAAATTAATCAAAGAGAGAACAAAAGAATGAGCTACAAGTTTATCAGGCGAGAAGTGGGGTGTTTTTTTTCTTCTGGTGTGTATGTTTTGTTAACACCTTTCTCCCCTTTACCCTGAGATCTTGCATCCATGCCTGACTTCCGGCCATGGGCAGTAAATGAGCAGAGGCCAGAAGACTGACTTTTAGTCTGGGATTGAGGAAATGAAGCAGTGACAACAGAGGGAGCCAGTATTAACTAGATGGTCTGAAAAAGGACCACCCACGGGCCTCCGCATACAGTCGGCTGTCTGTACCCGTGGGCCCTCCATCTGAGGATGCAACCATCCGGTGGTACAAAACATTTAAAAACAAATTGCATCTGTATTGAACATGTGCAAACTTCATTTTTTTTCTCATTTGCTAAACAATACGGTATGACAATTATTTAAACAGCATTATAACCTAGGGAGAAAGGGAATTGTATATAAGTATTGCATCATTTTATATAAGAGAATTGAGTATCCTTGGATTCGGTTTTTTTTTGCTGGAAGTCCCAGAACTGATCCTCTAGGGACACCAAGGGATGGCTCTAGTTTTTTAAGCAAGGTTTTCAAAGTCCCTCCTATATGCTGAAAAATGAGATTTGTTTGGATTTGGTTCCTTTATTTAGGTTATAACCTGCCATTGGGCGTCGGGGAGGAGATCTGATACTTTATGGAAGCAGCTGTCCTGAGGCTGGATATGTTAAGTGGGAGATAAAGAATTTTTTGGAAATCTCTGACATAGCCTGGCTTTGGACTCTTGTTTTCTTGCTGAAGACAGGTATTTCTCTTGCATTGGGACCAATAGCTCAGTGGCTCCAACAGAACCACAAGTGAGGGGAAACTCTAACTGGATTGGCTTAAAAAAAATGATGGAATTGTTCTATTTCTGGTGCTACTGCCTTAACATTACTGTATGTGAAGGAGTTCTGTTCCGGCTTCTGCAGTGCTGTGCAAGGAAATGTCTTGCTCACTTGAAAAGAATGAAAAGCGCATTGTGAGCCTCCATTGGGGGTCAGCCACATTTTTCTGTAAAGTCCCTTATGGTGGATATTTGGGGTTTTGTGGCTCACTTTGTCACACTACTCAGCCAGGTCACTTTAGTGCAAAAGCAGCCACGGACGACACCAGCTTTAGACAAAAAGGTGTGAATGAGTGTGGCTGAATTCCAGGAAGACGCATTACAGAGCCAGGTAGGGTTTGTCTGTTTCTGGCCTACTTGGTGTCTTGGTGTTTAATTTGCATATAATTCTGAAACCTGGATATACCCTCTCTTTCCACACCTCACCCCAATCCACACAGTAGGTAGATAAGCCACACTGAAAACGCCACATTGAATTGGTTTCTCACATTTCTGCCCACTGTATCTGAATTAGTTTAATGTGAGCATAACTTGAGAACTAGATATATCTAATTGAAACCTCAAAAAATCTTAAAGTCCCATCTCTTAGGAGCCAACTTGAAGTCTGACTACGCTGGGCCACACCCTCAGACATAAAGGGCCCCAAGCGGCATTGGATATCCCTGTATTCCATTCTCCTCGCCTCCACAAGGGCTTCTTAGACCAAGGCCACCTTATCCTGAGGCCAGTCTGACCTTGGCCATCCATCTCTGCTTGATAAAGCCGGGCACCACAAATCACAGGGCTTCCCATTGACTTTCTGTCAGGGCGAGGTAGCCGAAGCTCTTCTTTAAGCTGAGAGGCACGGCAGTTTGCTCCTTTTCACCCACTTGCTGAATCGGGAACTTCTAGGTGGAAGGAGCCCAAGT
This sequence comes from Ictidomys tridecemlineatus, assembly GCF_052094955.1. Classification (NCBI taxonomy): domain Eukaryota; kingdom Metazoa; phylum Chordata; class Mammalia; order Rodentia; family Sciuridae; genus Ictidomys; species Ictidomys tridecemlineatus. The sequence goes on from NC_135477.1 coordinate 166,913,312, forward strand.
CAGGGGCCTGTGGCAAGAGAGGATGAGTGTTGATGGAGTCCTGTCTGTGCTCTGGGCCCTGCTGGGTGACTGGAGGCTCGGGTGGGGTAAGTTGCACGGGGCACCCTCCAGTCTTGAGAGATGCAAGGGATCATAGGGTGTAAGTTCTGGGGAGGAGCCCAGGAGGAGGCTGTGCTGCCTGTGAGCATGTTAGGCAGACTCTTGAGCATTAGCACTCATGTCCTGTGGCCCAGGCTGCATTAGCTAAAGCTCTTAAAGGCGTGTCTACACAGAAGAGTTTTTAGCTAAATAAATACATCACTGGCTTCTTGTCTGCCAGGCTTGCTGTGACTCAGTGACTTCCATGGGTCCCATTCTTTGCTTCCTAGCTGGCACAAGCCTCCTTTCTCGGTAGGGGATACACGTCAGAACGGTGAGAAGTATGACTGCCCCATCCTTCTTCCTGGAGGAGCACCTTACTTTCCTTGCCAAGTGAGACTCTCTCCATGGTCCTCGATAAGTCAGGAGCAGCGGAGGGCACTTCACTTGAGAGCTGAGGCTTCCCTCCACTTCAAGATGAAGTTCTCAAAGACGTCTTGGGCACCTAGTACATATAATAAAATATTACGGTTGCCTTTAAACTTTGCACCAGATGGATTTGTAATTTTTGAAAGTCATTAATTTGTCCATTCAAATGGATGAATTCATTAAACATTATTTGAACATCCGCCATGGCACAGTGTTATTGGGTATCTTGATGAGAAGGTAGAAGCCCACCTGGTTGAGTTAGTTGTCCCCTTCCATAATCACTTAAATCCCTGCTATCTGTCTTCTATCATCTGTCTGTCTAGGGTATCAGGGTTGAACCCAGAGGCACTTAACTACTGAGCCCCATCCCTAGCTCTTTAAAAATATTTTTATTTTGAGATAGCGTCTCCCTAAGTTGCTGAGGGCCTTGCTAAGTTGCTGAGGCTGATTTTTTGAATTCGTGATATTCCTGCCTCAGCCTCCTGAGCCACTTGGATTACAGGTATGAACCACCATGTCTGGATCTTGCAATCTATTTATAAGGTTAGAACCAGGGTAATCTTTGTTCTTGGCGGGAAATGCAAAGAGATGTCATTGTCCTCTGGTTTTCTAGGAAGGGAGACTTGTCAAGAGGCATCCTGATGATACCTAAGGACCAAACAGTCAGATGGCCAAGTGTCATTCTCCAACGACTGATTGTTGGACCATATAAGTTCCTGTATTAGTCTTAATATCACTCTGTGCTTTCCCAATCATAAAACATGATCATGTTTTGTTTGTGGTCCTTGTTTAATTTTGTTCTCAGTGTTGCAATGCAGTTTTAAGGGGGCAGGGTCATGTCCCCTCTGCTGGCTTACTGATTATATACTTTGGGGTAGCTCAACTTGATTCTCAAAATGTAAGTTCATGAACCAGCTTGCTCTCTGACACATAATGGCAATTAATAATTCATTGTCTCAGGGATAGCATTCTTTAGTTTCAGCTCTAAATTAAAAAAGCAAAACTTGCAAACATTTACTGAATGTCCATCTGTCTGACACAGAGCTGGCTGCTGGAGGTTTAATCATGATGGACTATAGTCCCTCCTGTTATAGTAGATTTTTCCATTACTTGAGAAGGCAGAATGGCATATTAAGAATGAGGGCTTTGTCATCAGCCAGAGTTCAAATCCCTGCTATGCCACGTGCTGTTTGACTTGGGTTGAGTCATAGAAAACCATCTCTGCTTCACTTTTTCTAACTGTAAAAATGAGATCACAGCAAGTATCTTATAGGGCTGTAATCCTACGAATTAATATACATAAGGTGCTAAAATGCCCACCAAATAGCAAGTAAAAAATATTTAAACAATTCTTTAGACTTGGGAAAGAGTGACTGCAGGTCTTTTAAATGTTATTTTGAAGCAGTCTGACTAGCCCACCCAAGGATTATTTAAATCTAGGGCATGTACCGCTGCTGGTCTTGCTATTTATTATTAAGGATCCAGACTCTGAAGCTACATGTTCACTCATGGGTCTTTGCTGGGGATATAAATGATTGCTGTCCACCACGGATTACTTCCAAGGTTCCAGTTTTATTGCCCCTTTGGACTCTTAACAAGTTTAACAACTTCTTTTGGCACATCTTCTTTTATATATATATAAATTTCTTTTCCTCGAACACTGTGAACCCGTGTCACTGTCCTGCTGGATTCCTTATTTGTTAAATCACTGGCACGTGTTCATTCTATATTTGTATGGAGTTAACGTTTTTAACATGGTGAAATTATACTTTGAGAAATGTCACTATCCCATGGCTTGATGTGATCACTATTGATCTCATTTTTATTTTCAAAGACTGATGTAGTAGAGAGATCACTGGAGCTAATTGTCTAGAAGATCTAGATCTAAGGGCCAGCTCTACCACTTTTTAGTTTTCTCTGTCAAGTTCTTCAACCTCATTTCCTGCATCTATGAAATGGCAAAAAAAATAATACCTAGGTTGATGAGCAGCTGTGTAACCTTCTAATGTAGTCCGCCAGTGATAGCCCCCCTGGAATAGCAAATACTGATGAAGCAACTTAGCAAAACATTCTTCTTACACCACACCCCTCAAAGCTGAGCTGCTGGCAGGTTACCCCCCATACAGCTTCTCTCAGTAGAACCTTTTTTCTCATCCTGCACCCCTCCTCTCTCCCCTGCCAAGAGAAAAAGTAATAACAGCATGAGCTGTGTTCATGTCTCAAAGCAGCAGGGTGTAAAGCATTTTCCCTTTTATTGTAAACAAAAGGGACTACTGTTTGGTGACACTTTAGCCTAAGCTTTATGCTTTAAATTTATCGTCTTTAAAAATCCTTATCCTGACTCTGAGATAAGCATTATTAGCATAACCATTTTATAGGTCAGAAATTTTCACCTGGTGGTGAGGTGACTTGTCCAGGATCATCAGTTAAACAATCAGTGGAGCCTGGTTTCCTGCTGACCTCTGAAGTTGTATTTTGTCTCATCTGTTGAGCTCTGAGTATGCAAAAGGTACTACTGTGAATATGTGCAAGGTGAGAGAGGATGGCTACTCCAGAGGGGCTCATCACTTGCAGGTGAAAGGTCAAGAAAAAGATAGTCATTTATGTCAATTTGGTGGCTGCCATGTGCAAGGTAGATATGTCACACCCACGTCCCATCTCCCCCTCGCCTCCATCTTGCAAGGTGGCTGATGCTATCTCAGCTCTACGGGTGACAAAACAGTTCCTGGAGCTGAAGTAACTTGCCACAGTTATGATTCCAACTTCTGCCTGTGAGCTCTAACCTTTGTAGCCCCCAGTACTAGACACACTAGGATATATACTTAATGCCGTACAAAGGTCAAAGATGCTCAGGGTGAGCTTGATGATCCCTGTATAGGTTGATGATCCCTGTATAGGTTGATGGAAACTGCTGTAGTCAATGTAGTCGATGATGTTTATTGGCCCCATGCTGTGAGAATGGCAGAGAAATGATGATGTGGCCCGGAACTTGAGCAGCTCAGGGTCCACCCTCAGGGCAGGTGGGTAAATGGATAATTATGACATAGCAGGGTAATTGATGTGGTGGGAGGTACAGTGAGGATACGGAAGTGGACCTCTGATCAGGTGGGCTTGGGGGAGCAGGGAAGAGATCCACCGAAGACTGCACCTTAAACTATTAGTCTCATTTACTGGCCACCTGGAAAGGATGTGCCCTCCCTCTGTCTTCAAGGTGTAGCCCTGGCTCCAGTAAACTACCATTATTTGACTTGCAAATGTTTTTTCTTGGGCAAGTAAGTCTACCTTTATAAATCACATCGCCTGTATATTTGTTTAAAGTAATTTGTTGAAAATTAGTTTTCACTGCAAACCAGTGGTCTGCTGAAATGCCTCAAAAGGATGTTGAGATGTCAGGCTGAATATGCCTTGGAATGGAAATAAATTGTGGCAGATAGCATGCAAAATTTTATCCTGTGTATACAGATGACTGTAAGTTAAGGCTATTCACTTGCAGGGCTCTTTGTTAATCCCTGTTATAGCCACCAGAGGGGTTGGAGTTTGTTTGGATATATAGGTTTGATGGGTCTCCATGGGACAGCCTGGTTATGAAATCTATAAAATTACCTACATTAAAAACTCTCTCATCTATCCTAAATTCTGCAAAGACTGTAATATTCAAATAACATAAAAGAAGTTCCTCCTGTTCTAGGAAGGCATCTATTGTTATCCTTGTTACCTTTATGTATTCTTCCAGAGGTAGCATATACGTTTGTGGAAAGGAATGTGTGTCCATACATACATAAAAGAACATACATTGTTCTTTTATATAAGCAACAGCTATAATAATGTATCTTGAATCTTGCTCTTTTTTCTTCACTTAACAATACATGTTGGGGGTTTCCTGTTCTGCTATGGTATCTGTAGACCTGCTTTATCTTTTTCAATGAGACTATTTCATGTGGACATATTTTAACCAGATGCCGTTTGATGTACATTTGAAATGCTCTTGGTCTTTTTATAGCTCTTTCCTAAGAGACTGAAGAATATACTTATACATCTAAGTTTGCCCATGAGTGACTCTCTTCTTTGGATACTTTCCTAAAAGTGGAATTTTCAAATGAAATGTTCATCATAAGCTTTGCCTCAATTGCTCACTTGCCCTCCAAAGATGTGGTACCAACTGCCATGCCAATCAGCAAGATGGAAGGATTGTCTTGTTTCTTTGTATGTTCTGTGATTGGTTTTAGCCAGCTTCTGGGGCACACAGCAATGATGGAAATGGCTGTTTGGTCTGGAAAATTGGATGCAAGTTTGATTCAGGAGGGTGTGAACTGACCTGCAAAACCCACCTGATCATCTCTGAGAAGCTGAATGTGAGTGTTCTAGGACGAAAGCCCCACTTCTCAGGGTCTTCCAGACCTCAGAATGCCTTTTTATATCCTGGATGCATTTTGACCCGTTTTATTCTTTTTACTTTTGTCATTTTTTAAAATGATAGCTGGATACTTCATGTTTGTGTTTCCTAGAAGCCTCTGGCTTGAATGCACCCCCCCTTCCCCTTCAATGACTCTTTATTTCTTCAGAGGTTGCCTCTGATCTCTGTCTTGGGCCTGGTCACCTCATGTTGGGGCTTTCCTCATTTCCACCCACCTTTCCTGGTGGGTCTTGAATGGGTGACCTTATCGCTCCAGGAGGCAAACATACACGGCACGGATCTGCCAAGCTCAATATCCTTTTACTTAAATGTTAGATGGATTTATGTTATTGCTCTGGGAAGCAGTGATCCGGGGCAGAATTAGTGTTAGGAGAGGACTCTGGTCTTGTTAAAATGGCAACAGGCGGGTGTGGGCACCTGCCCAAAGCCATGGGCCTTGTCTACTCTAGTTTCTCTCCTTTCTCCCTCCCCTTTAAGTCATTTGGTTATTTGAATCTTGGTTTGCTGCTGAGCTTCTAAAGTGCTGGAGTTTCCAGATGTAGGATGTCATCAGCTCTGTCTTAGTGACTTTCAATGTGGCCAAAAGAAAGGCCGCAGGCATGGTGCTGTCTGCTCTGGGCTTGCGTGCTCCCACAGTGCCGGGTGGCCAGGCTGGAGCCTGGTATGGTGGGAGCTCTGGGAGGGTCTTCCTTCCAGAGGTTCTTGGGAAGGCACTTCGAATTGTAGCGATCAAGGTCACATGCAAGTTTGGTCAATTTCTAGGAATGACTACTATGACCCGAATGTTTTCCTCTACTAGCGTGTCGTGCTCTGTCTCAAAGGTGTGTTCCTAAATGCTTGAAAGTAAGTGAAAATTAGGTGGTGCTGTCAGCGAGGAGGTGCACAGACCTGGGACTTGGATGCTTCACAATTGGCTGATCTGTCTTTACTCTGCCACTTTCTAGTTGTGATTTTTTACTTAATCTGTTAGGGCCCAGGTCTACCCTTTTATGAGAAAAGTAATTGTGGCTGCTTATCTTTATCAGAAGATTACCAGCTGTAAAAAGTGAGCTACTCACTGATAATGTGTGTGTGTGTGTGTGTGTGTGTGTGTGTGTGTGTGTGTGTTTTGGGGGGTGGGGGTTGAACCCAGGGTTGTTTCACCATTGAGCCACATCCCCAGTTCTTTGAAAAAATATTTTATTTAGACATAGGGTCTCGCCAAGTTGCATAGGGCCTTGCTAAATTGCTGAGGCCGACTTTGAACTTGTGATCCTCCTGCCTCAGCCTCCTGAGTTTCTGGAATTGCAGGTGTGTGCCACCGCCCCTGGCTTGTGGATAATTTTGAGCTGGAAAACTTACCAATTCACTGGTGATGTGTGCCAGGTGACTTACCTATATCATGTTTATTTAATGCTTAAAACCAGCATCAGAGGTAAGCACTGTTGTCCCTGTTTTTTGATAAAGAGATTTGGAGCAGTTAAACTGGACTGAAGTTACACATTTTACAAAGCTGCTAAGTGGTAAAGGCAGGTTTTAAATCTCAGTGAATAAAGGTGAGTGAAGGTGAGGGCCAACTCTTACCTTGGAGTCCCAGGTGCTCCATGTATCCCAGTGGTTCTCGAGCTGGGGTGATTGTGTCCCCCAAGGGGAATTGGACAATGTCTGGTGATGATTTTAGTTGACACAGCTGGGGGAGGAGGTGTAGTAAGGATATCTAGTGGGGAGAGATGCTAACATCCTATAGTGCACCAGACAGCCCCCTACTGCAAAGAAAAAGCCAGACTGAATTGCAGCAGAAACTTAATAGCAGAGCTAATCCACGTGATTGACGTTTTTCTACAGAGAACATGAAAGGAGGGCAATCTTTCCTTGGACTATTTTTTCCTCCCTAGCATCATCACCCTATAATATCCTAGCAATTAATGTATTACGTTTTGTGATGAATCTATTGATCAGAAGGTGAAGTTCTTGGGGACGGAGACTTTTGTTTTTAGGGTTTCTAAGTGCTTAGAGTGGTACATGCATTGTATGGGCACAATAAATATTCGTTGCTTAACCTGACACTACAAGAATAAGTTCAGGTGACTACTTGGAGATCCCTGATAGAGAAAGGGAGCAGTGAACTTGGATAAGATGGTGGTGGTCAGGCTTGATCTATGCCAGGGTCTCATTCCAGAGGGCTGAACTGGGGACTTCGCTATGCAGCTCAGTGTCTTTATGTGGCTCCAGGTTAAGAGGTGCTGAGTCCCTGTCATTAGCCTACTACCAAGGGACATTGGGCCTCTGTATTTAATTTCCTGGGCTCTTGAGACACATGTTCTTCTGCAGTGACACTGGCTTCTTCATGGAGGTGTTAGGGGGACAATTTTGACTCGGAAGCAGCCTACTTAGGAAGTATTTCTCACATAACTCAAAGACAAATTACTCTTAGTAGAAAGACAGTGTCTTCCTCAAGGGGAATCATGGAGATGCAGAGGCTTCTAGGGAACCCCTAGTACTCAGACGTGCCTGTAGGGTTGCTTCCCCATCACTCACTCACTGTTGTGCTCAGGATAAGGAAGGACCAGCGTTTCCCTGTAGGATGCTCCACGATAGGGCAGGATGGGGCGGGGTGCATCACCAACTTCAGGGAAGAGGAACTGCCCTGTGATAATCACTTCGACTTCCACTTTGGTTGTGAACTTAGAAGGATGAGGTCCAACTCTGAAGTTCTCTTGAGTCTAATGGGCCAGGATTTTGCTGTGACAACGGGTCCTGGAGCTCTCCTCTTGGGGAGGGACCTCCTTTGCTAGAGGATGACTCTGGGAGTTGGGGGAGGTGGATGCTATTTTCCTAGTTTGGAATGAGACAGCATAAAAATGGAAGAGTTGAGCATCCTGGGTGAGAACCACCCAGATTCAGGGGTGAGCAGAAGAGAGGAGAGGGACTGTGAGTAAACAGGACGAGTGACTCTGGGCATAGGTGGCATCAGTGCTGCCAAGTCCTACCCTCCCCCTTGCCAATCTTCTTTCCATGCTGTGTGGACAGGAGGCCAGGTTCCGGGGTCTGACAGCCTGTGGAGGAAAGAATTCTAGACACAAGATGCCAATGACATCGAGAGTTCAGTGCAAGTGACTTGGGCAGACAGGAGACGAGATCTAAAGCCTCTGTTTTCACAGAACTCTGGAGGAAGTGGTGTTTCTCTTATAGAACACGAGGCAGAGGTTTGGGGGCAGTCTTACCTAAATATCAAAGGGCAGACAACTATGGGTTTATGTTAGTATTGATAGTTGGCTAGCCCAGTGCCTAAGAATGTAATATGTGATTTCAGGCATATAATTATTTTTCTTCATTAAATTATATACCCTCTCAGAATCATTCTTGATTTCATTGAAGAGGCATAAAGTAGTATGTGTGACCATTTTGTTTGGGCTATTTTAAAAATTCTCTTCCTGTTCTTGGTTAGGGTATGCTCTTTCTTGTTTGTCTCAAGCCTCCCTTCTCCCTATTGTCTTTCTCCTTCTGGCTGATTGACATATTTATGTGATTTGCCTGACCACTAAGGCATGAAGGTGTGTGGCTTGTACTTAACCTGTGAAGAGATAAGAGCGAACTCTGACATTGACTGATGTCCGTACTTGCAAGTGGATTGTTATTGATCATGATATTTGCTGATTTGCTGGCCCTCCTGTGGAAGAACTGATTTTTTTTTTTAACATCCCCATCACATTGATAAGTGATTTGATTTTGGTCAATGACGTGAGCAGAAGTGAAATGTGTCATTTCCAAGAACAAGTGACTGACCCATGTTCTTTCTGCACAGAAGCCATTGGCTGATTCATATTTTCTTCCCCTGCCATGAGACCAGGTAGAAGCTGCTCTGCTGGCAAATGAAAGAACCCAGAACAAAGTTGTTGGCAACCACTGACAGACTTGTAGCACAAATGAGTGACATTTGCTGTGAGCTGAGATTTTTGGGGGCAATTTTTACCCTAGCATAACCTTGCCTCTTATGACTAATGCAACCACTTCATGCCTTTTAAATGTTGAGCTTGGGGAACGTGGCCTGGATGAATGTTCAAGAAACCATCTAGCTCTTTCCTTATTTCTACTGAGATAATGGAAATTTGAGGTGGAGAAGTTCAACACTCTGTTTTGAGGAACAGATACACAGTAACATAAAATTGACAGCTGTAATGGTGATGGGGTGTGATACCCTAATAAGAGGAGCTCATCTTGGAATGTGAGTGTTGATATAACTCGTGAGGCTGCTCACCTTTTTGTTCATCAAGTCATGATCAATAATTCAGTTTTTTTTGGGTAGGTCCAAAGGAGCCCAAAGGATTTTGAGAAGAACAATATATGAAATGAGAGCTTTACTTCGAAAAACGAATCTGATTTGGGTGACATAAATCATTTCAGAGGCACCTCCTCCCTTAGCAGACATAAAATGATTCATGTTTCCACTGTTTGTCATCTTTGTGACAAAGACTCCTAAATCTATATCACTGGCTTTGACGCTCCTTCCTGTATCTATTAATTATTTCCCCAGCCACTAAAACAGGATTTTGGAAGCTCTCATACCCTTCAAACTCAACATTATGCAAGTCTGAACTTGTTACTTTTCAGGCAGCCTGTTAATACCATGATGTCATTATTCTTAGGGTCTGAAATTGAAGTTGCTAGGTAGGAGAAGGCACCCCTGGAGGACATGGCAAGAGGAAGAGCTTAGAGGAAGGGAATCCCACGGCTGGTCCTGGGGATCATGAGCTGTTAGAGTATGGGTTCATGTTCAAGCATAATAGATTTAAAGATGGACTGGTGGGTGGGAGTGAGATTGTGGAGGGTCTGTCAGGCAGAGCTGAGAGGTTAGGACTTCATTCTATGACCAAAAGGAAACCATAGATGGGAAAAGTTTCATTTTAGATGTTTAGAGCACCCGCAGGGAGGATTGATGGAAGGAGGAGGGGAGTTTGGAGGTAGAGACCAGTTAGATGGCCAGAAATAATTATTCTAAAAAAAATGCTTACAACCTGAACTGGGCCTGAGGGAGTGGACAGAAGGGAATGTTGGCTTTTGACCTCCCCAGGGGGGAGAGGAGTCAGATATGCCTTGGCTTCACCCTCCGTTCTCAATAAAATGTCTTTGCCACACTGAGCTATGGAGAGGAATTGGAGCTGAGAGAGCTCACTGAAATCCCCCGAGACTCTGAATTGAGGGCAGCCAAGAGGGAATTCATGGCCTGAGCCAGCAATTCCCTTCAGAGCGGAAGAACAGGGTCACCTCTGCAGAGCTGTCTACCCAGCATGAGCCAGAGACCCTGCCATCTTGCTCAGCTTCTTTTAACGATCTCAGGTTCTGGTTGACAATAGTAGCCCATAGAAACATTGCTGCCCCCTCATGCCCCTCCCCTTTCATTAAGGGCAAGAACATTGTTTTAATGCTCTTTGCCACCCATGAAGAAAAAGTATTTCCCAGCAGGTATTTGAGCATGAAGCAGGTTTTGTGGCTGTCCCTTCTATACCTCACTTTAAACCCAAATTGTTTAGTCCACAAATTCTCATCTCCCTTGCTGCCTGCATTAAACTCAGAGGAAAATAAGGATCGTTAAAGGCCCCTTCTCTTGATTATTTTCTAAAGGGCATGATGCATTTGGGGGAGAGGGAATAAGCTGGAGCTCTGGTAGAACCATTATGTAAATCAGCACCAGCTCCTCACACAAGTCCGACCTGCAGCCTGGGAGGAAGGTGAGGGGTGAGATCTTTAAGATTAAATCTTTAGCGGTGGAGACTCATACCAAAATGGTTAGGGGATGAAGAGACCCTTGTAGTTATTAGTGGAGATAGACCTCTCTTAATAGCTGTCACATTATTTTCCCAGAATCTCACATGCAGTTATTTAATGTCACCTAAGTTAATTGTTTTGGTTGAAACAGAAACCCACAGAAACTTTGCTGAGAAGAGATATGTGGCAATAAAGGAAACACATTTTACAGAAATGCAGTAAAAATTAAAAAAAATCCATGGTGTATTTTTTTTATCTTTTTTGAGCCAGTAACCAAATTAAAGATACCTGTAGGATGTCAGGAGGTGTTCGTGGCTCTATACAATGGCGCTTTACCCTTAACTCAAATTAGATCTCTCCATCTCGGTTGAGAATCTCTTGCATTATAACCTCTGTTTCCAACTTGCCACAACTCCTTTCCCTCAGTTCTCTGCTCAAAAGCAGAGATTTCTGCTTCATTTTCTTCCTTCTCCTAACAGTCTGATCACCCTCTGTTGGTTCTCTGTCTCTCATTCCTGAGATTGACTAGAAGGTTCTATTCTCATGAGAATTCAAGATGCCAATGAGCTTCTGAGTTTGCAGCATTGCTGTGAGGGTGCCCCAGGCCAGAGGCCCCGCTGCGATTCCAACACACTGGACTTGGGTGCGTGCCTACATCAGAGACGAGAGAGAACAATATAAAAAGAAAAATGAATGGAAATCATGGTTTGGACAAAACAGGGAAAGCAGCTAACCTACCTCCCTGGGCCTACTGATGCGGTTACAATTTATAGAGACAAAACCCAGGAAATATACATGTGTATATTCAGTCTGGCTGTTGGGGGCCAGAGATACAGTGCCATTCTGGTTTCACTGAGTCCCTCCCAGGTCAAGGGGGGCATGATGGAGAAATGCTGCATTCTCAGGGTATTGGGGCTCTTAATTCTAAAGGCATTCTGTTGCATTGGAGCATAGATATCATCCTGGTCCAACTAGTGATGGGGGTCATACCGGTAGGAGGTTTCTTGGATGGGGATGTGGCCAAGGGGAATGCCATTACTAGGAAGGAAAGTTTTAGGGATTCCTTTAAAAAAACATTATGCCAAAATGTAAGTGATGGTCATTTCTTAATACTCAAATAATTTGTTTTCTCAAGGTTTTTAAGAAGCTTTATTGATAGGATGGGTTATCATCCTTCTTGTAGCTATCGGAAAAGTGTCCATTAGGAAGTAGTGACTTGCCAAAAGATGACATTCATACAAGTGGACCTTGCTGTATGATGTCATTGTTGCATTATGCTGACTCAAATTGATTCTTTGACATTAAGTGGGGGAGTAGCTCCCCATAACTAAGCTAAATTGAGGCTCTACTACTTTGCAAAGGAAAATCTTAAACTTCCTACAACCTCACCACTCTTTCTAGCTGCAATGCTCAGGAGCTGTTTGAAATCTTTGAGTTTCCAGAAATCTTTGCCTTTAATTAACTTTTTCTTTCAATATGAGATATACTAACCTTTTGTACTTGGGAAGATTTAAAAAAAAAAAAAAAAGAATGCATTCACACATTCTGAGTACCTTGTGTGTAAAATGTTCCCGGCCCATACCTCTTTGGGCTTTCCAGGAAGAGGGATTCTTGGAAGTCTTGATGGTAGCTAGTAAGACTCCACTCCTCCAGGGTAGTGATAACTAGAATTCTGGCCAACTTTATCCAAGTCTGGCCTCCACCCACTGAGTCATTAACTAGTGTTTATAGGAACTTGAACCCCTGTGGGTGGAAGCCGGGAAAGCTCTGCTCAGCATGGCCTCCTCTTCTTGGCACAGGAGCTGTGGGACACTCTTCTGATGGCTATCTCTGTACACAGTGCTCCTTTGTGCCAGGTGAGCTGTCAGGAGGATTCAGGCCCCTGACTCTGGGTACCCAGGCTGCTCTTCCTGGTGTCAAAATGATGGCACTATCTTTAGGTGATCTTCTCTGAGTATTAAAGGATCAGCAGGCAGGAGCCAGCTCCCAGGTCAGGCTAATAGGCTGGGCCTGCATTTTGGGAAGGATGAGAAGACAGTATTAGAGAAAATGCAGACAAAACCCCAGAGGATCTGCAAGCCCTGGCTTTTTCCTTGTTTCTGCAATGAGGCCTCAAACGTCCAAAGGCTATGGACTGACGCCACTGCCACTCTCGCAAGACCTGGGGTGCACCCACCTGCCCACTCCATGGGTACTATGTGCACCAGACCTCCTGTCGCTCCCTTTTACCTTGCTCCAAAGTGCTCAGGTAGAGGAATTGGGAAACTCAGGATGAATATGTGCAGAAAACGACCACAGAGTTCTCTGCCTGGTATCACAGGGGTCTGACACGGGCCCCCCTCATCCTGCTTAAGGGTGTTCCCAGCTACCAGCAAACACTCTCTCCTAGGCGTTGGTTTTCCTGGTTATAAATTCAGAGCATTAAACACATTGAATGCTTTGTGTATGAAGTTTCCTGGGCCCAAATCTCTAAAGTTCTTAATTGTACCTTCCCAAATTAATGTTTTTGTTCTCTCCCCCCCTCACCCGTTCCTTATCTGTACTTAAGACAAATAGCTACAAAATCACAGGAAGCTCGATTTTTGCCTCCATCTATGTAAGAAATTCTCAATGGACTTGTCCCCAGTGGGGTACTTTGTAACATAATGACTTGGCTCAAGGAAGTCTCTCAGCTTCTGTCCAATTTCCTGACTGGCACCTTTCTTGTGCCTGCAGTCACAGATACTTGACTCCCACCAATAATTCTCAAACTGGGTTCCCAGACCAGCAGCTATTGTACCACCCAGAAACTCTTGGAAAGAGACACTGCCAGGCCACCCACAGGCCCACTGAGTGGGAGATTGATTTCACTGGTGTCTAGGAGGGCTGGATTCTGGGTGACAGAATTTTTCACATCTCTTGGATGATTCTGATACTCAGCCAGGGCTGAGAGTCAGTGTTCGGATAGTGCTTCTCAAACTTGCATATACACCAGAATATTACCTGAGCCCTTGAAGACACACAGGTGTCTGGGTTTTACCCCTGGAGTTTTGGATTCAGCCTTGGGTGGGTCTGAACGCCTATGATGAGAACAGGGAACTGATTTAATCCTCTGGCTGTCGTGTTCCCCTGGCTGTGGGTAGTTGTCTTATCCATATGAGTTGCTCAGTACTCTGTTGACTACTTGGTGCTGAAACCCAGGGCTTCTGTCTGTGCTGCTGTCTCCTCTCTGGCATTCTGCACCCCAGAATAAATACTATGGATTTGTAAATGCTATGAATTTATAACCAGGAAAACCAACACCTAGGAGAGAGTGTTTGCTGGTGGCTTGGAACATCCTCCCTGAATCTCAACTTGGTTTCAACAGGGGGGTCCATCCAGCTCTGCCTGGGTCCCCTTCCCTGAGCTGTCGACGCTGGGAACTGTCTAAAACTAGCCAGCCGTGGAAATCTTCACTGGCTCCACATCTCTCAGGAATCACGGTGCCTACTGCCTGATGTTCAGGGTCTTCCTAACCACTGTTTGATAAATTTTACCTTTTTTTTTTTTTCATGTTTTAAGCAGGAGGGTAAATCCATTTTCTTGCTCAGAGTTGGGCAGCAGCTGTGTTCCAATTTGCATTTAAGAAAGATCACTGCCTGCTATTGAAGAAGGACTTGGAAGTAGGAGGAAGAGAGAATGCTTGGAGACGGGCAGGGGTGAGCTCTCATGGTCCAGGTGAAAGAATCGCTTGACACATGGGGATAGTGGCAAGGGAAACAGAGGTGACCAGAAGTGGGGCATTTGATTTTGATTTTTGGAGACACTGCTGAGAGGACTTGCTGAGGAGGGAGCTCTACATGGGGAGCTCTCTTCGTCAGCCTGCCCGTCTCACCTGTTGCCTACCAATGAGTTGACGCTGGAGTCTGTTATCAGATTACCAACTTTATGGGGACAGAAATGATTGTTAGTGGCTTTGTGTTCAGAAGAGAAAACATACGACGCTGTACAAAGAGGAATCTGTAAGAGTCTATTGTGATACTAGATGCTTTCTTTCGACCCTCTTCTTGGGATGAGGCCATCTTTCAGCTTATCTACATGCTATGATTTGGTTGAGTTCCCACCAAAGGTCCTCCTATAAAGACTTCATCCCCAGCATGGTGGTCTTGGGAGATGCTGTGCCTTTTTTTGGGGGGGGTGGGGGGTACTGGGGATTGAACTCAAGGGCATGTGACCACTGAGACACATTCCCCAGCCCTATTTTGTATTTGGTTTAGAAACAGAGTCTCACTGAGTTGCTTAGCGCCTCCCCATTGCTGAGGCTGGCTTTGAACTTGTGATCCTCCTGCTTCAGCCTCCTGAGCTGCTGGGAATATAGGCATGTGCCACCACCTGGCAGGTGCTGTGTTTTTAAAAGGAGAGGTTGAGAGGGAAGTCCTTAGGTCATGGGGGGGGGTGTGCCCTTGAAAACAAATTGTGGGACTTGTTCTCCTTCCCTCTGATTCCTGGCTTGAGGTGGACCTCTCTCTACTCTTACTTAACTTCCCTCCATGATTTGCTCACTTCACCAGAGACCCAAACTAGTGGGGCTTCCTGATCTCAGACTTGTAACTCTAGGACCATGAGCCAAAATAGCCTATTTTTTTGTAAGTAGCTTGTCTCAGGTATTTCATTATAGTACCATGAAACTACTAATTCTCTGCCTTTTTTCATTTGCTTGCTCAAGTTAGCATTTTATCAGCCACTTGTTTCTATCGCTTTCTTAAAATGGAGCATCACCAGCACTGTCTGGGAATTGGTTTAAAATTCAGAATCTCAGGTTTCATGTATACCTGCTGAACTAGGCTATGCATCTTAAGACATTGGTCTAGTTATTTTTCCTTTGTAATTGATAATGTATTTGTTTTCTGCTGTCCTATATAGTAAGGAGTAAAAGAATAAGATGAAAAATTGTTCATTTAACTTTTATACACATTTAAGTCTGACCTAGGCCACCTCTAATGAGTCCTGATATCAAATTCTACCTGGAGTATAGGACTCAGCTCTTGTACCTGGCCCTCCTCCTTATCAGAATGTTCTTAGTAATGCCCATTTCATCCAGAGAGTGTTTCCAATTTAAAGACTGTACCTTTGCAAAAGAGTCCGTCCGTCTGAGTCTGCCTCTTTGTCTTTCTTTCCCTGACATTTTAAGATCACATTTATCATGTGTGTCATCTACAAAGATTCCAGAAAACCCCCTAATTAATACCAATGGGAACAGGTTCGGAAATCCAGGAAGAGAGAAGCAAGGGAGGACATCCTGTGGCATACAGCGAGGGTGGACGTCACAACCAATTAGAAGCAACAAGTTTCAGAAACGAAAGGGCACCAACCTGAAAGACTCCGGGCTTGGGGATTTGAGGATAAATGGCTTTTTCACGATGGGTAATTAACTCATGGAGTGGGTTCCCGGAGGCGGCTGGGAGAGCTGATCGACAGTGACAGAGCCCGGGAATTGCTTTCACAGCTCTTTCCCTGTTTGGCTAAGAATGTAGAGGGAAGTTGCTGTGGAAGTCACCCAGGAGGATACTGCCTGGCAAATGGCTGAACAAATTTGATGATAGGTGACTGGGGACCTGGAAGGGTATGGGTCCTCCTTTGTGTGGCCAAAGTACTAACGTGGGGCATCTTCCTTCAGCAGCTGAGTGTGGATTCATGTTCTGTTTTATTTGATGCGACTGACATAGGCAACAAAGGTAATCATCTTATTAAAGCATTCATTCTTCCTTTCTTTATTTTTGATTGGGAAGAGGAAGAGATTGTGGCTCAGAGAATGAAAGAATCCCCTAGGGCACTCAGCAGGACTAGGACCAGGGACTTCTGACCTTTATTCTAGTTGTCCTTTTCTTTTTTTTTTTTTTTGTCCTTTCTCTCTAACTCATTATATATTTGTTTTCTGATGCTCTCTGCAGCATGATGGAAAAAAAAATCATAAGAGAAAGAATTCATCTTGCATTGGGTGGGATACTGTGACCCCCCGAGTTTCCTTTTCCATGTAACATGCCATTATATCACGAGCGTCAAAATCATAAAGTTGAATAATGCACCTCTATTACTGATCCTACGCCAGGATTTGTTAAATGTGTTAGACATTTTCTCACTTAATGACCCGATGAAGTAGGTGGTGGTATTACCATTTTACAAATCCACCCAGACGGGGAGAGCTATTTGCCTCAAGTTATGTAGGTGGAAGTAATGAAATTGTGATTCAAACTCAAGACCCCTGGGTTCCAGATTTTGAGCTCTTATTCCTTAAGGAAGCATCACTCAAAATGCGGTCTCGGGACAAGCTGAGTCTCTACCCATCCTTGACATAAGGAGCTTGAGCTAGCATAGAAGTCGGCTGTAGCATTAGGTCAGATGCTTGGGCCAGATGACATTCTGGGGGGGAGAAAGTTAGAAAACTTCCTCCTCGAAGGGCACAGTGCCTCGATCACATTCTCGTTTCCTTGAAACAACCTGGAAACTGGCACCTTGAGCAGCCCTTGCCTGGTTTTACTGCCCATAGACTGCCGGAGGCAGTTGTTACAGGTTTCACCCTCATTCTGTTTTGCACTGGTTTTTTCCACTTTGTTCCAAAAAAGAAAAACAAAAAACAGTATGTCAAGCTACAGGGCTTCAGCTAACTAAAGCTTGTTGGAATGATTCACGTTTCTCATTCACTAAGTCTCTTTTGAGTGCCTTTATGGGGCTAGCTGAGCATCCTATCTCAGTCTATTTAAATCATTTGCACTGTTTTAATTTCTACAGCTTAAGGGTCATTAAATTATATCTGAGAAGCCACAGACTGTGGATGAATGAAGGAACCACATCTCGATTCGTCTTTAACTTTCTCACGGTATGCCTTTGGGTAGGTGCCCAGTAGATTTCATGGGTTCATTGACTGGAGGAGAGGAATTCGGCCAGGCTGTGCCAGGCTACATACCTTGAGGGCAGGAATTGGCCTCTCTGCTTTGGATTGGCCATCGTCTAGGCCCTTACGTGAATGCCAGTCACAAGAACATGCCCTGGGTCCTATCTGCAAAGTGGCTTTGGGGTATTTCACAGGGTTTAGATGGAAACTTTTTCAAAGATAAAAAGAAAAATGTCTACAGAAGATGATTGTTTTTATGATGTTGTTGATGATTCTCAATCCAAATATGGATAAAGTTAATAAACTAAAGTTATTGCTTGGAAAAATAAGACAGAAAACCAAAGGTCACACAATATCATTAAAATCTGAATTGTAGATCATTTTATTTATATATACTTTTTTTCATTTCATAACATTTTTTTTGGTGAAGCATGTTCTCCTTGAGATAAAAAAATGTCTTAGCTGGATCGAGGACTTCATCTCTTTTCAGTTCTCTCCCTGTCTGGCTTTGGTTGGAAGTTCCATGCCTGAGGCAAAATGCCTAAAACAATATCTACATCATGGAAAGGCCCCAGGGCTCAATTTAGAGGAAAGCTCATCACCTTACATTGCAAGTTGTAGAAGATCATAAGAGTCTATAAAATTGCTCAACTGGAAAACAAAGGAACTGAGCCAGTGGAAATCACTGGTCAATTAAATTCTTGGAGACATATACCCTGTATCGACATGGGATGTTATTTATATCAGCACTGAAGCTTGGGTGCCGGGGAGAATTTTCAGCATCTTGGTCTCTGGCTCAGGAAAATCAGGCTGTGTTGAACAAATTCTTTTTTTTTTTTTTTTGGCAGGGGGGTTATCGGGGATTAAACTTGAGGGTTTTGGACCACTGAGTCACATCCCCAGCCCTATTTTGTATTTTGTTTAGAGACAGGGTCTCACTGAGTTGCTTAGCACCTGGACATTGCCGAGGCTGGCTTTGAACTTTTGATCCTCCTGCCTCAGCCTCCCGAGTCACTGGGATCACAGGTGTGCATCCCTGTGCCCAAAAATACTTGAATGAGTGGTATAGAGTAGAGTTTTCAAAATCCAGTTCTCAGACCAGTAATACCTGCATCGCTTGGAAACTTGTTCAACAGACATGTACTTCCCGGGTTCCTACCTCAGGCCTACTGAATCAAAGACTCTGAGGGTGAGGCCCACTACTGTTTTAACAAGGCTTCCAGAAGGTTCTAATACATACTAAAATGTGGGAACCAGTGGTAGGCCTGGGTGCTAAGGCAGTGTATTCCTTTTCTGAGCTGCTATAACAACTTACTACAAGCTGGTTTGTTTGAAGCGGCAGAGACTTAATTCTCTTATAGCTCATAAGGTCAGAAGTCCATAAATGGAATAAACTGGTTCAGTATTTCTTTCCGAGCTTCTGTGGCACCTAGCAATGCAGCTGCGTCAGCACAGTCCGTCTCAGTCTCCACTTACCTTCTCTCTGTCCGTCTTTTTCTTATTTCAACAGGCATTGGACTAATCTCTACTCAGGAAATGGTGAAAGACCTTATTTGCAAAAAAAAAAAAAAAAAAAAAAAAAAAAAATTACATTCTGGGATTTCAGGTAGAGATGAATTTTGGGGGGTGCTCTTCAATCGGCTATAGGAAATTAAGACAGAACTCGGGTTGGAGCGTCTTTGAGGAGTGAGATTGATCTGAGTGGAGAAAAAAGTGGATCTAACAGGACGGGTAGGAGAGAAGGCTAGTGAGGGAGCATGGAGTTGGACTGGAGGGGAGCCCGATGTTGGGGTGTGGACAGCGTGGAAATGAAAACACTGATGTCATAACATACACACGTCTAAATAGAAGTTAGCAACCTGTGTTCCCTTCATTTTCTAACGGCTAACCTCCATGTTACAAAACTGCCTTCCACCTGACCCAGTTTGTGGTCAAAATCAATCAGTATTCTAACAACTGTCTTTTAATGTTACGCATTTGGGGGCTTTTTAAGTTTGATCTCTCACTAGCTAACTAATGCCCCGAGTCACGACTTGACTTAAGCAACGCCATCAAACCCTGCCAGTGACTTGGCCGTTGATGTTCATGGTGTGAAACCATCGTGGCCTCTGCTAATCTCACATCATGACGCTCCAGATGTCCCTACTCCCACATTGAAGTTTTTAAGTATTCAATATCTGTTATTAAATGTCACCAAAATAGTTTATTGGAAGGTCATCTTTGAGAAGAGAAACGGCCCTGTTTCTGGAGTGCCCCGTGCAGATTTTGGCCCTGTGTCTTATAGAATCTCATTGAGCTTCAATTTAAGTTTATCTCTGTAAAATGGGCGTGACTATATTGTTTAATCAAATAGATTAATATGCCTTTAGCTTTGTTTGTGCTAGGTATATGATCATTTCATTCGTAAAAATCAGAACTGAATGTTAATGCCCACGATGGACAGGAATACAGGTTTGAACGACTCGGCCCAGGAAATGAAGGTGAAATTCAGTGGGGACAGAGGAGGGGACCCACACCTAGGATGCCACCTTACCTAAACAAGTCTGTTAGGTCCTGTTGTAAGTAGCTCCTCTCCTCTTGATTGAGAGCCTAACGGGACCTACTCTTTTGATACAGCCCACAGTTCTTGGCCTGTATCTGCGGTGGATCTTGTTATTACCCATTCTTCCAAATTCCCCTGCTGTATTGAAAATTTCTTACAGCTGAAGCCTCCCAGAGGCTGAACTTACCACCAGTAGCTGCATGAGTCTGACTCCAGGGGAGAGCAGGCTTTGGTAGATGGTCACAGCCTTGGGGGTCTATGTGGGCATAACACTTATCCACCAGCCTGTCAGTACCAGGTATCAGTGTCAGGGATGCCAAGTTCTCTGTAGGTGTCCTCAACCACTTTTCAAAGGGTGCACAAAAGGCAAGAGTTTGGGGGGACAAATTGCAGAAATATTGACCAAGAATTTATACTGTCAAAGCCTGAAAAAGGCCCTTACGCATTTTCTAGTTGTGCTGAGCCTTTAACTCATTAGTTGCTGGGTAGTGAGAGGGTGAGGGGGAGATCTTGGGGGAAGGTGCTATTTACCTAGTACAAAAAGATGGCAGTGCATCTATAAGTGGTGGAACCATGCCAGTGAGTCCTGGCTGAATTGGCCCCAGGCATGGAGAAGATGCAGCTATAGTGATAAGGCAAAGCCATTTTCTGAAGGCCATGAGTTCTGGCACGTGGGGTTGGACTTCCTCCAGTGGGCACCGGGGAATCATTGTTGGCAGTCCACCTGGGTCTTTGATTCAAGCAAAACAGAGCTCTAAGCCAGGA
Source organism: Ictidomys tridecemlineatus (assembly GCF_052094955.1). Taxonomy (NCBI): domain Eukaryota; kingdom Metazoa; phylum Chordata; class Mammalia; order Rodentia; family Sciuridae; genus Ictidomys; species Ictidomys tridecemlineatus. Next base: position 166,934,135 of record NC_135477.1, read on the forward strand.
TTTGAATAAATAGCTACATCTTTTTGTTTTTTATTTTCCTAAGGAGGGATTTTGCTTTAAAACATTCTTGTTTGCTTGCTGTTCCCTTCGTTTATATGTTGTCACCCATCTTTTGGAGGTTAATGTGAGTTTTAGAGGAGAGTGGATCGCAATATTTAAGCCTTTGCAGATGCAAGTCTTTTTCTGATAATGATTTGGGATTTAATAAGTCATTAAAAATTCTTCAACAAATGCTTTGCAGGTGGCTCTTTTTTCTTTTTAAGAGGGAGGCTAGGGGAAAAAAAAAGTCAGAATGATACTTAATCTTAGGTAAATATCTTCTCTAGTTTTGGAGAGACACAGCTGTCAGTTGATGCTACTGTCCCTGTACTGAAAATGCTGACTCTGCTTTTAGGACATAATGTACCAACATCAACACCAATATGGAAAATTTGCTTGACTGACAGGAGCTCCCCTTCCCATCACTGGTCTCTGATGATGCCTCTTTCATGGTGGTAGCCTGCAAAGTTTGACTCGGGCAGAAATTAATGAAGACTTATTTCCTGGAAGTCCAACACAACCCTGAATTCGACATTGGGAGTTTCATTTTTACCCCCAGATGATCCATCAAATGGATTTGGGAAGTGAAGTTTGAGTGTATAATATAGTAGTAAAATTTGAGTTGGAGTTACCCAGGGGTTGAATCCTGATTTTTTTTTTTTTTAAGAGTGAAGTTAAAAGAATCCATAATAATCCTTAAATCTTAGGTAAATAACTTCTGGTTTTGGAAACACTTGGCATTACTAACTGTATACAATATCCCATATGACTTTGGGATCTTGGGTAAATGACTTAACTATTTAACATGTCAGCTTCCAATCTGTAAAATGGGGATAAAAATACTAATTTTTTTTTTAAAGAACTGTTATGAGGATGAAAATAATCTATAGTGTAGCACAAGTTTACTTTTTGTGAGAGTGGTGAGTATTGGTGGGACTTAATTAAGGTACATTTTACAATTCATAGACCCCTGTGCATATGCACTAGTATATGGATTAGAGGCCAATCAGGAGACAGCAGTCATGCAATAATTTGAATGAGAGTTTAATAGAGTTTAATCATTAGAGGGAGAAGGAGTAGCAGAGAATTGGCTAGTAAGTACACAGAACTAAAAAAAAAAATTATAGAATAGCACTTATAAGGAGCAGCAGCGACTACCCTTAGGACTGAGATTAAATGTCCCAGGAAGAAACCCTCTTTACCTCCAGGCTGAGGCCAAGCCCTTGTTAAAGGATGTGGCCATGAATGACAGAAGTCACTGCAGGGCTGTGCTGGTGGATCTTACTACAGATCTGCTCTCCGGAGCTCATAGGTACTACTGACTACTACACACTTCAGCAGGAGCTGTCTGCACTGCAGGAGCCTGATGGTGGAAAAGCTGTGCATACCTAGAAGCCAGACCCAGATGAAGCCATGTTCCCAGCAGGAACCACACATGGGCAGCCACCCATGCTGCAGAAGCCTTCCTTGAGCACACTGGGACCAGGGAGAAATGCCCCTTCCTGCTCCCTGCCTCCTTGCCCTGTACTATCAAACCAGAACAGCGCGTCAGCCGGCAGGTGAAAATTATTAAAAGGACTCAATTTTCACAGAGTAGGCAATGAAGGGTCATTTTTGGAGCTGAAAGGAATACATTGAAAACTGGTACAAATGGTGCAGACACAAATCCTGAATTCCGGGTATCTGTTCCTCTGCTCCCTTCTGTCTCCCTGGCATGAGTAATCTACAATAGTAACTAGTACTCAGCATGCCCTACTCAATGTTCCTTGGTATTTGAGCTCACCATTTTCAGTTATGCCTTCATTTTGCAAGGTTATTTGCATCTGAGAGTACTCGTGTGATCCTTCATGAGAATGAGTCCTGACGGTGATAAAATGTGGTTGGTGCCACAATTAATAAACGGAGCCATTCTTTTTTGCTTCAACAGGGTACTTTGGACCCAAATGTGTTTTTGCAGACTGATAGTAGCTTCTTAACCTAATACAACCTCTTCATATATTTGTTTTGCCTTATTTTGAAGGTATTAAAAGCATTAAACAAGAAATAGAGGCACATTAAAATTTTTCTTTGGACAGTGAAGCCAGTGAGCATTTTGAACAGCACTGTGATGTGACTCCTTCAGGCAGGGTCAGCATGATGCCTGGCAAGAAGTAAGCGCTTAATAAATGCTGCCTAATGGGGATTATTGCTGATGTGGATCTCTTCTGTGTTGCCTGAGTGATGGGTGTTCACCTTCTCGGAGTGAGGTCACCAGAGGGCCCAGGAAGGAGTAATCAGAAGCAAACTCAGCCTATTTTTTTTTCCCCTAGCATTGACTAAATAGGACGAGATAGAATGAAGAAGAGTGGCTTAGATTCTTTGGCATAGGCTTTGGCTTACACCTCTGGAGCTCATTTAAGAGTCTAATTAGACCAGAAAGACCTTGCCTGTTGACCCAGGAGTAGAGGTGAGAAGAAAGGGCATGATTAATTTAATGCCTGGGAAGGGGTGAGAGACAAATCCAAGGTCAGCGAGCAGCTGCGAACATCCTTCCCTCCCTCATCTCTTTCCAGTAGTTTCCCTGCGCTTCCAAATGAAGCCGTTAGGGCAGGAATGTCAGTTGCATTTATTTTCTACAGGTGTTCACTGAGTGTCGTGTGTGTGTGTGTGTGTGTGTGTGTGTGTGTGTGTAGCTGTGTAAGGTGCACAGGTCCTATGGCCTCTCAGACAGAGCAGGGGGTCTTAGAGGGGACCTAGGAGATGCAAACTGCTCCTGTTGAGCTTAATGTACAGCAAGCATTGGAGCAGCACAATTGGCATCTGCTCCCACAACTTTAGGAAAAAGCTTTCTGCATGGCGACCTCTGCCTCCTTGGTGCCTGAATCCAAAGGCTGGTTGCCTTCCCTGGCTTTACTGTTAACAGTCTCCTTGAAATCCTCTTTCCTTGGCTTGCATGGGGTTTGTTCTGCCTGGATCCCTCTTTCTGAAAGTTGACCCCTGTGTGTCCTGGAATATTCATCTTCATGGTGGCCCTCCCTTTTCCTCACCCTGCACCCATTTTCTGGGTTGGTTTACTCTGTGTTCAGGGCCTCGGTGATCCTTTACCCAGAGCTGATGGTACCCAAATGGAAAGCATAAGCCCAGGTCCTTCTCTTCAACTGCAGCCATATTTACCTCACTGTTGGCAATAGGACATCAGGCTTGGAGGAGCCTGCAGACATTGATTCAGCTCATTCCACATTGTTCCTGCCCCGCTTTCCTCATCTCAGTCCATGGTACTCCCATCCAGGCCAGAAACCTGAGCAGCCTCCCTGGTTCTTCCCCACCTTTACCTGATCAGTAGTAAATCCCGTAGGTTCTGCCTCTCGGTGGCTTCCATATTGGTCGCCTCCTTTCTGTCCTCACCAGCTCTGTTAGTGGAGGCCTTTTCTTGTGCTAGAGATGGAGCCCAGGGCCTTGCATGTGCTCTACCCAAGTGCTCTACCACTGAGCCACACCCCCAGCCCTGCCCTCATTGTTAAATCTGCATTTCCACAACAGCTGGATGAGTTCACTTCCTTGCAGGAAGATCTTACCACAGGCATAAAAAAGCCCTTGTATTTCCCTACATTTATTCAGGAGCTTCCCAGTGGCCTCAGGAGTAAGACTGGGCTCTTTCACAAGGTTCACAACCCTCTTGATGCCAGGTCCCAGTTTTCTTTCCAGCTCTTTCTCTCACCACTCCAGCATTTCTTTGAATTCTCTGCTTCAGTTGCTCTCAACCACATGCAGCCCTTTGAATATACCATCCGCTCTGTGCCAGAGCGGAGCTTTTGTTTCTCCACTTCTTCAGTGAATGACTCATTTCTCATAAAGGGTTCAACTTGGATGTATGGATGCCATTTCCTCCAGGAACTCTTGGCCTCCATCCCTACCTTAACCCAAAAAGAGTGGGTAGGATCACCCATGTGGGTCCCACAACATCCTGATGAAAGTGCCTATTTCCTGCTCACCCTAACACTATCTTTGTTACTTGTGCATAAAGTGGTGCCTGGCACGTAGCAGTCTCTCCGAAGTCATCTACTTATGTGTGAAACAACTGTGTTACAGAGAGCTCCAGAAACACAGGAGAGAGCTCCGGGAGGAAGGACTTCCTGCACCACAGGCACGTCCTCTGGGCTTGAGGTGGCGGGGGGTGTGGGAATAGCTGGCTGAGGGACAGGGCATTCTAGGTGGCAGATAGGGCTGGAGCAATGGTGCAGAGGCAAGGAAGTGTGGGGCCTGCCTGGGGCAAGCCTGTCTCTAGGGGAAGAGTGGGGTGCAGTGCAGGAAAGGCAGGTTGTGGCTGAGACCTTGAGAGCTGGGCTAGGAAGTCCTTTAGATAATGAGAACTAGAATGTGTGTGAAATGATGGAATGGGCGCTGTGATGTTAACCTGGTGGACAGGATTCAGGATGGCTTAGAGGGGAGGGAGTGGGTTAAGAGGCCAGGGTGTTGACAGTGAAGGTGGGTGGTAAGTAAGTAGAATGGTGGCAAAGGGAAGAGAAGTAGGGCAGAAGTGAGATTAGAAAGCTCTTACTGGATGCTCTAGGTTTTAAGAGTATAGGAAGAGGGTATTGTGCTCAGAGTAAAGAGATACAGGTGGGCTGAAGGGTTGGGGGGGGGGAAAAAGTGGATGGTTTTATTATGGTTTAGATATGAGGTATCCCCCCAAAGCTCATGTGAGACAATACAAACAGGTTTAGAGGTGAAAGGTTCAGTGATGAAAGCCTTAACCCAATCAGTGAATTAATCCCCTGACAGGGATTAACTGGGTGGTAACTGTAAGCAGGTAGGGTGCGGCTGGAGGAGCCACTTTGTTCTGCCATGATGTTCTGCCTCACCTTGAGCCCCAAGCCATGGAGTCAGCCTTCTGTGGACTGAGACCTTAGAAACCGGGAGCCCCCAAATCAACCTTTCCTCCTGTAAAATGTTTTTATCAAGTCTTTTAGTCACAGCAGTGAAAAAGCTGACTAAAACAGATTTAGAAGAGTTCTAACTGGAACTGCAATTTGGAGTCATCTTGGAGTTTTGAAGTCTCACCATGAATAAGGAAATCCATTCATTGTCAAGGACAGTGAGGACTTGGGTGAGCTGACCCAGGATGCACTGTAGTAGATTCTGCAAGCATGTTTCTCCCCTGAATGGTTCTAGAAGTCAGAGCAAGGAAAGCAGTGGAGGGTCCAAGAAAAGGGAGGAGGGGCTTTCCTCACGGGCTTTGTAAACTTGTACGATTTGTAAGGAATGATTCCTTTCAGACTTGCTCAAGGAAGATGCTTTTGCACTTGGATAACCATGAAAATGATCATTTCTTCTTTTCCTCTTGTGATGAACAAGGCCCCTGGGTATAATCAGAATAACAGCTTTGTGATGATAAACGGCAGAACTAGTACTGGAATTGAGGGCAGGATGGAGTTTGTGTTTCAAGAATTAGAGCAAGTTGCTTGGTACCTATTATCATGTTCTCTGACACTGTCCTATGGAACCCACATTTCCAAAGCAGGGTCTGGGTTCTATGGTAGAAGGCATCATTCAGTGTAACCAACCAGCAGAGGAGGACCTTTTCCCATCCCAAAGACCCTGCCAACTCTAGGGCAAGTTTTGTGGAGAGTGGGGGAAGGAAAAGGGGTGAAACCATTGTCCTTGTGAGACCTGTGGAGTGTCTCTCACCAGCACCCTAGCCAGGGCCATTGCTCACTGGGGCACAATCATGTCCTCCTTCCCACCCAGGTTTCTAGACACCTACCACATTTTGCTTGGGGATGTGAAGGGAGATAGCTGACTGCCAAAGCTCTGCTTCCCTTGCAACCTGAAGAGCTGAAAACTTTCTTAATCTGTCTGCACTTGTCTTCTAGATCAAATTGTTCAGAAGAGAAGTGGTTTTCAGGTGCTGCCTTCAGATAAAAGAAGGGTAGAACCGCAGTTCTATCATCGAATCTCTCCTTCAGCCTCCTATTTTGTTATTTTGAATCTTGGTTCCTTGTTATTTCTAGAATTCATAGCTTCTCAGGATCATGACTGATAATTTTACATGACTTGTGTGCTTAATTCTGACCTTGCTTCGTGTTGGTCTGGCTTGCAGAATCTTGAAGAAACAACTATCCTCAATTTGGCCACTGGTACCAAGGGACTGTTGGGTGATTTTTTTTTTTTCAGTTTCTAGCTTATGTCTAAATAAAAGTCACCAAGTTTTGGGTGGCTTGTGTTCTTCTCCACATTGCAGAGTCTTTCACAGACCAGCAGCACCTTAGTCCCCTCCCTTCACCACATTAATGGCTATTGTACTGTGAACAGAGGGGAAGTTATCAGGAGACAGGGACACATCTACAGTCCCCTAATCTGGAACATTTGTCCTTGGGGGGTCTTATCTGGTAGCACCTTTTTCCTATGGGTTCTTGATGTGTCTCGTGTGGTCACAGGTCATTTATTAGAGAATTATAAGATGGGGTAGAGTTCAGAGTGTCATCAGGACTAATTCATCCTTTTTGTTTTTTCTATTTTTCTTTTTAACCCATCTCTTTCTCTGCGCAATTTTGTTCTCTCCCATGCATGGTTTTTCTTGAGGTGGTAAAGGGAAGCTCAGATTTAAATAAACCAAAGTTAGTTACCTTAGAGGAAAAAAAGAAATCTTTCTGCTTCTCTCCTCTAGCTTTCAGTATATAAAAACCCCAGGGAAGGACTCCTGTTGGCTGCTGGAGAGATAGGACTGTGTGTTGGGCCAGTCGGTGACTAGGGGCCCAACACCAGGAAGATCAGGATTTCACAAGCTGGAGAAGAGGTAGGAACTACAATGGGAAGACAAACGAGAGCTTTTACTTGGTGGAAATTAAAGCATAGAAATGAGCATCCATGTTTAAGCTTTTACTGTTTTCCTGTAGCTTCACATTTCTCTGAAGGAACGGATGAAAGACAAACATTCACTTAATTAAATGACTGGGGAAAGACAATAGCGGCAAATTAGAAATGCTACCTAAGCTGCCTTCATCTGTCTTTCTCTCCTTGCCATTCACTCTGCCTTTTAAACAAAATTGACTAACTTCTCCTTAAAGGAAGACACATGATTCCCCCGCCATTATATTTGAGTGTCATACTCTTCTTAAGGAAATACAGAAATGAAACATGTCTTGTCCTCAGGGAAAAGAAATCACCCCAGGTAAATGGGATTCTGCAAGGCTATAATTTTGCTACCATGAATAGCAGGATGGTGTTATTCACTTTGAAACTGCTTCCTGGTTCACGTTTGTTGAAGGGAAGCCCATGTAGATCCCTTTCTATCTTCTGGTCACTTGGGTTGGAGGTGATGAATTGGTCTAAGCAGGCAATAGATGAATCCCCAAGTCAGTGGAAGCCAACGTCATCCATATTTTTATATGAATGGGAGGCTGAGAGATCTGAATGTGCTATGTAGGTTCCATTCATCACTCTTGACTCATGTGTTATTTTTGAGTCATACTGTCCTCTGAACCTGTAAGAGATCCAGAGAATTATTAGTTTTAATGTTGACAATTCAGTTTAAGCTGTCTAGATGAGTACCACAATCGATATGACTTATTACAACTAGCATAAAATGGAAATGATTTAATTAGAGTTGGCCAAATGTTACTCTGAACCCACTTTTTTTCTGAGATAAAGATTTGGTACTGGTGATTGACAGTCATGGTGATTTTGATAGCTGCTATAGAAATCAACAGTACTTTTACCCTCTTTCCTCTTTTCAGGGTGAGAATTACCTTAACACGCATGATTCTGCAGGGGCCCTGATAATGTGCTGTTCTGATCTCCAGCTGCAGAGAACATAATTAACCAATGGCCCCCGCGTCTGTGTTCTGAAATCCATTACTGCCATTTTGTGAACAACCTGCTTTCCAAAAGGCTGCTCCCAGCCAGTGACCAAGTGTGGCAGGAATACCAGGGGGAGCCTGTACCTGGGATGCTCTCCTGATGGCCCTGCTGAGCTTTCCTTAGAACTGGGCTACAGTCCAAGACCTTCCCATTCTACCTTTCCTCCTTTCCTCTTCTTCGCTTGGGATCAGACCTGCATCTTGTCCAGAGGTATCCTGGGTCTCTTAAACATTTTATCTCACAGGTATTTCCTCTGATAAATTCTTAAAAATTATGGTACATTATGGAAAAATTTTCCAGATAAAGCATTAAGTGCACAAATCATGGCACTAATTATGTGCACAGTATCATGTAACCATGACACTGTCTATTTTTCATCACCCCAAATATAAACTCTTTACCCATTTATCAATTGACCCCCATCCAAATATACATCTTGGGACTTTCTGGCTTGGCATATGCTTTTCAGAGTACCCTGATTAATGTAATCCTATTTAAAGTCTTAACAGTTTTTCAAGGTTGATAGTATTTCTATACAGATGAGGAAACGAGACTCCAAGATGTTAAGTGATTTGCTGCCGCAGTCTGGCTGGGCACAAATCACCAAGCCGCCACAAAGCACTTGTATGTTCAAACAGGAAACTTTATTGCCCGAACTCCAACGCCACCCACACGGCCCCCAGGAACACCAGACACCAACCGGAACTCCCTCCACCAGGCTGCGTGTGCACTCACTCTTGGAACCCTGCGAGAACTCAACGGGAACTCCAAAGTAGCGGGCACCTGAGGCAGCAGTAAAGGTCTAATATATAATTGAATACACAGCCTGTTTCAATCCAGCATCATCCAGTCACAGCAATCATAGACAGCTTAACTTAATATCATCATCTTAATGGCTCACCTCTCAACCATTACTTCTGGCAAAAATGCCAGGAGCCATTCCAACTCGGCTGTGGCTCTCAGCAATTTGCATCAAATCACACACCTAATAAATATTGAGTCAGTGCCCCTCCATATCTGCGTTGTTAAACACAACCTTTGTGTAACATGTCCAGACATAAGCTGCAGAAAACCAGGTGTGATCAGTCATAAAAGAGGACTGTGATTGGGAGAGAGACATGGAGTCAGCCAGGTGTATGCTTCTGTGCCTTGAGAGATTGTGCCCAGAAAGAATGCTCTTCTACCCTCACTCTGTGCTAATGTACGCTGTGCTAATGTTGCATTCTAGTGGTACTGTGCTGAGGCCTTTCTTTATGCTATCTCATTTAGTTTTTATGAGAACCATAAGAAAGAAGCACTATTATCCTTACCATTTTACAGATCAGGAAACTGAGGTAAAAGGAAGAATGTCTGTTTATCATGAAGAAAATGATTTACATTGATGTTTCTTGGAACAGGCAGGTCAGAAAGTAATACTGTTACACTGTCATTTCAGAGATATGCAGAGCTTTGTAAGTACGTTTTATTTCACATCATTTTGGCCAGGGCACTTGTAGGGTCACAGTTGACTTACTGAGAACTGGCTTGGAGGCTTCTGAAAGACCTCTTTTATTGTGTGGTCACAAGAAAGACCATGAACATTATCGAAGCAGTTTGTTCTCTACCATTGCCATGTGCACTGAATTAGCGAATACTGAATCATTGTTCTTGGGGGGAAAAATGGATAAATTATTTCGAGTTATGCAGTTTTCAGTTGATAGAAACATTATATCCATGATTTACATGCTCTTATTTAAAGATGCCTTAGTTAATGTCTACTCTGGTTCCTTACTACTAAACCTCATGTCCAAGAAACTACAACCTGGATCTGAACAAAGCTTATGTAGTTCACGTAACTTCTCTGTAAGGCAGCCATGGTCTTTGGAACACAAGGAACATTTCAGCACTACGCTGGGACCATTTCAAACAGCAAAATCACTATCAGAAGGCACCAAAAATGCAAAATAAACAAATAAAGTTCTCCTAAAAAGACTGCAAGAAAGTATACACATCTCCATTGTGGGACTTAAACAAAGAAAGCAAACATTTCCTTATGTGAACTCAGCTGGGATCATGGACTTGGAGCAATTCTAGTTTTTTTACTACTCTGAGCAATTCTGTGAAGGACTAAAAAACACCATGGGTATTGATTGATATTTGGGGGGTTTAAAAATAAATTTTAGTAAGTGGAAAACTTCACATACCTTGAATCCAGAATAATGAGCTTCAATTGCATGTCATTAAAAAATAACAGCTGAGGGGAGCCCCTTCTGCCTTGATTGTTCTAAATCTCACCAATCAACCAAGTTAGTGATTCATTGCCTAATCTATTTCCCCATGCACTTGGGTGATAATGAAAAAAAAATTGTCAAACAGGTAATGCCAATGGTAGGCTGTATTAGTCAGAATCAATGGGAAGTGTAATTATGAAAAGGGGATTTATTAGGTTGGCTTATGTGACCAGAAGCTGGATAGTCCACAATGGTCGTCTGCAGGCTGGAGAGCTGGGAGAAGAAGCAGCTGTGCAGTCCAAAAGGCAGAAGCCCCCGAACAAGAGGGATCATTGGTGCTACCCTAGTTCCAGATTGAAGGGTTATGGAAACTCCTTGGAGAATCACTGACAGAGTTCACTTGGAAGAGTGAAGAAGCAAGAGTCTGATCCTCAAATGATGGCAGCGGCAATCAATAACCTGCTTAAGAAGAATGGAGCTTGCACCTGTTGCTGCTTCCTTGTTCTTCCAACTTTTATTCCATCCAAGCCATCATCCTATTGGATAGTGCTACCTATGCTTAGGGAGGGTCTCCATTTGAGTTGGCTCTCCTACATGCCAATCATTCCTAGACACACCCTCATTGACATACCCAGAGGCCTCTTAATCATTGGCATCTCTTAATCCGATCAAGTCGACAACTGAAATTTACCATGACATGGGCCAAGTTGTGAATTCAAGTGATAATGTCCAATGTTTTAATTTTATATTGAGTTTGATGGAATGTTCCTGATAGTGCAGGGAAACCTCTGCCTTCATGCAAATCAGTCCAGTGTCTCTGAGTGAAATGTGCACTGCACTCGTACCTGGTTGAGACTATCAGTAACTGGCTTATGCTAATGATAATCCATGTCCAGAACTGAGTCTCTATTGGATAGTACACAATGGTCGTTTGCAGGCTGGAGAGCTGGGAGAACAAGGAGCTGTGCAGTCCAAGAGGCAGAAGCCCTGGAACAAGAGGGATCATTGGTGCTACCCTAGTTCCAGACTGAGAGTTACGGAAACTCCTTGGAGAATCACTGACAAGAGTCCACTTTAGAAGAGTGAGGTCTTAGAAGGTAGGGGCCATATCCTGATTCCCAGCTGGCAAGTGGAAAATTCTCACAAACATTGAGTAGGTGAAAAGCACTGAGATGTCCCAAGTGAAATGTCAATCATTTTAGGATTTCTCACTGAGCATCAATCAAGTACATAGCCAAAGGTCCTATGGGAGACCCGGGATTATAAGTGGTGGTCCTTATAATGAAAAGATCATGGGATCTGGAGTTAGACCTGTGTTCGTGCTTGGTGGGTGACCTTGACCACAATACTTAAGCTCTCTGTGCCGCAGTTACCCTTATATGTAATTTCGGGGATATTGCTGGTGCTACCACATAGGTAGGTAGGTTGTGAGGATTAATATGATAGTGCTGATAAAGAGTTTAGCTTAATGTCTCAAATTTTAAGTTTCAGTAAATATCAGCCATGGATTCTAATCTCATTAGATCGATCAACTACATAGATATAGGGATCCATTACATCTCAGGAGAGTCCACTATAAGATCCAGGGCCTGAAGGATAAATTAGGGAATAGAGGATGGAGATAATTTGGAAAAGACTTCTTGTGGGAATAAGCTCCCGATGTGGTTTTTAGGGGCAGCTCTGATTTTCCCAGAGTGCAGAGGTATCCAGGTAAAACTAAGGGCAAGAGTGAAGGCATGACATCAGGGCTACCCCTGATGTGCTGGTGAGACGCAGGAGAGGGTGCTTGCCTACCAGGCACTGAGTGGAACATGCTGGAGAGCAGCCTGGGACTCTGATTTGGAGGATGTTGGCTGGGTGGGGCCATCTACCTGGTCCTGAGCTGCTCTGAGCTCTAGTAGAACTCAAAGGTCATTTCCTTTGACCAAAAGTATAGCATGAAGTTCATCCTTTCAGAACTTGGAGAGTTCTCTTTGTAAAACACGCTTGTTTTTGAAGTTGCCCATCTGGATATGGTGTGACCAGCAAATTTAAAAGATGAATCCAGCAAGCTTAGGGATTTTTCCTTTTCTCGTATCCCTCCCTGAAACGCCATGGTTCCCCTGGGCAGGCTGAATAGGTGGTGCACAAAAAGTCTCACAGTGGGGGTCACCCAGACATTATGCACCTTGCTCCTGGTGGTTTTTTGAGCTCTGGGCACATTCCTGCTTCTGCTCAGTATGTCAACAGGCTCAACCTCTGGGACCAGGATTCATATACGTATCACCCAAAGCACTGATATGTGTCCATCAGCCTCCTGGCTGGACATTTTTTTTTCAGCCTTAGCTGCTCACAGTGCGCTGGGGGTTGGTATCTTTGAATGGGGCAATCTATCAATGCTGCCAGCACGCACTTCCCATCTGCCTTTGTGTACTTTATGTATGGATCCTTTCTCACGGTGGCTCAGGCTACCCATCAAGTTTCTGACTATGTCATCTGTCACTGCAAAAGGGCAGTGTGTGCATAGCCTTTTCCTTTTTTCTTTTTTTTCCTTTTTTTAAGGTTGGTTTGTTTCTTTTAGGTCAGCAAGGGGGGAATATAAATCTGAGGAGTGACTATCTCCTATATGTCACTTATGTCCATTCCTCCCAGGGACTGTGGAATGTTAAGCCTTAAAAAGAAGTGAAGGGATCCCTTAGTTTATCTCTTAGCTTCCACACAGGATCCAAGAGGGAAGCTATGAAAGAGCCCATCTCCGCACCAGGCTCAGGGCTGGGGATACAGGTGCACAAGCCATGATTTACCAATGGAGCTCCAGTCAGAGGGGCGTGGTGGGGATTTGCAAGCCATCCACATGAATGATCCCAGGAGAGGACAGGAAGTGCTTTATCCAGAAGGGAGTATGGCAGAGGTGGAAGCCCAACCCATAGGTCATTGATATATTAATTGTCTTTTTTTAAATTTTATGTAACACAGTCACAAAAAACATTTTTACCAGAGGAGAAGGGAGAACTTCTTCTAGCCAAGTACAGCCAGTCAGGCCTGGGGTTGATGAGGATTTGGTAAAACTCTTATGCAAGTGAGTCTCACAGGAGACGAGAAGGAAGACGACGGGCTCAAAGATAAAAACCAGCTGGTTAGAAATTTCTCTTCTGACTTTTACCAGCTCTGTGGTATTTGGGCAGTTTCTCCAATTTTTTATAAAATTTTATAGAACAACAATACCTACTTTGAACATTTATTTGAAGGGTTTAATGTCAACATGTAAGCAAAGCAGCTAAGACACTGGCAGGGCCCAGTAAATGCTCAATTAAAAGCAGCAGGCTACATAGGCCTCGGGAAGCCTGGCTCAGCATCTCATACTCTGGATGCTGCTGTGTCTTCTGTCACAGTTGCCACTGAGACAGGGAGACTGCTTGCAAGATTATAGTCAAGGGAGCGGGAGGGGCTTAGGATTCAGGGTATCATTATGAAACAGGTGGGAGAAAACCCTGATGGGACTCAACTCTGAAGTCTGGCTGAACTACTGTTCTTGTGGCATGATATTGGTCAACTCAAAACCCATGAGCTTCTGTTTATTCAGTAGAGATGCTTTTCTTAGTGCATTTTATAAGAATGGAACAAGATTAAGATTGTAAAGTACTAGGTGTAGTGGTGCATGCCTGTAATCCCAACAGTGTGGGAGGCTGAGGCAGGAGGATCACAAGCTCAAGGTCAGCCTCAGCAACTTGGACCTTATCTCAAAAATAACAATAACTCTGACATTGCTCAGTGGTAGAGCCCTGTTGGGTTTGATCCCTAGTATCACAAAGAAGAGAAAAACTAAGGTTCTGGGCAGAGTCTGGGCACATTTTGTGCACTCAGGGAAGGTAGTTGTGGTTGTTTTCCTCACTGTCTTCATTTCTTAAATTCTACCTTTCCTTGATGGTTAATGACAATACTGATGTGATTCGAGGCTTCTGTAAAATGGGGAGCCAGCTTTGGATCACTTCTTGGGGGTGATGTAAGAAGATGCTAACCAGAATTTCAAGTTCAGACATGCCAAGGCTGCCCCGCTGAACATCCAGCCTGTTCCCCCAGAGGGGCTGTCAGTGCCTGCGCTGTATGTGCTCGTCTCCACACCCTGTCAGGCCTTCCTGGGGAGCAACGTTTTGCACCCAAACCCACTTCACGTTCTTGTGTCCTGTGGCATTTTCACCCACTGCCAGGTGCTACCTGGCATGTGGCTTTGATTGACAAGATCACTAATCCATGGTAATCATATTTTCATAATTAGTCCCCGCGAGGCTCTGCTGGCTGCTTGTGCCCAGGTAATCTCCTGCCTGCCTCAGACTGTTTTCACCAACTGTCACCTCCCCAGGAGGGACCTGTCGGTCTAGCACCCACAGCTGTTGCTAAGAATTGCTTTTTGAATTTTTCCTGATCTTCCCTTTTCTGGTGCTTGGTTGCAAGGAATCCTTGCTTGATTAAAAGTTCCAACGATGAACTTCAGATCTGAATGGGTCCCAGAAAGGACTTTACTTCCTCCACCCTGATCACACACTGCCCATTCCTCTTCTGCGGCTCCTTCCCTCACATCCCCCAAATCCCTGTGGCAAGGACCAGGTGAAACTTCAAAGGTACTTCTGAATAAAAGAACACACGGCAGGCCATCGATAATTTACCAGGCAAAGTTTCGGCAGGCGCAGGGGCCTTCCCCTGTTTGTCTTGCTCGAGACGGTGCCTTTGGAAGTGGCACCTGGCCCACCCACACTGACCATGTTGGCTACCGAAGGTTGGTGAATGTTCAATGCTTTGCCTGCACTTGGGCTCTGCTGGTTCAACAAAGACTCAGCTACTCACTGAGCCTGTGCTGTGGGCTAGACAACATGCCAAGGGCTGTCTGTTGTTCTTCTTTGATTCCTGCAATGTCCTGGGGAGTAGGACACTAACAGTTCTGTTTGTGATAGAGGACGAGCCACTGTGTACAGAAGGAGGGGGTCACTTGCTCAGATTCCTGGCCTAGAAGGTAGCAGATGTGGACTTGAGCCATGGTTTCCTACCGCCCGGCGCTGGTGACTGTGTTGAGGATGATCTAGAGATACCAGGAGCTAGCGTGATTAGGAGGGGGTGGCAGTGTCTTTGAGGACAGGGTCCTCTTGGAGGAAGTAGGCCTTGGAGATGGGTCATTTCTAGTCCTTTTGGTAAATGGAGACATGGGAATGAATTTCCTTTGAGCCCTGGATGGGACCAGGGGAGGATACTACCAAAAGACCAGCTCCAGGATTCTGGCTCCATCACTGGGAAAGTGGAAATCTGATGGGGAGAGGGGAAGGGAGTGTGTGGAGGAGGGTGTTCAGAGTCCAGAAAATGTGGTAAAAGATTTTGTTTGGATTATAAATCTCCACAGGACTCAGGTTGGGACATCTTCGTTGTTGATTTCCTGAAACTGTTTTGGTCTTGCCGGTTGGTCACTTTTAAATGAAGTCACATATGTGAACATTCTGTGTGGAATAATCAGTTTTATTTTATAGTAGCCAAAATACTTCAACAATGTAAGATGATAGTTTTTCCAATCCCAATGTATCTCAGCATTTGTTAACCTTGAGGGTCAGATGTCAAAATGGTAGGTTTGCTGTGTGACTTGTGTTAGGTAGCAAGGGTAGCAGAAGGCAGGATAGCTTGGGGGATGTCCCTGCCTCTCCTTCCTGGGTCAGGTCATATGTGAAAAATTCATGTCCACTGTTTTTTTTTTTTTCCTCTGAAATTGCTAGAAAAGTCCGAGGTTCCAAAGGGTCCTCATCAACTTTCCAGAAGAGGTGAATCAGCCAACAGAGGATGTGGGAGTGGCTAACTGGAGCCTGCTGTGAACTGTGCTCTGCCTCCTGATGTTGTCCCAGTCCCACAGCTCCAGGAGCCCCACTCACGCCGACGGGTGACATTCCAACTCGGGCACCGTGGCAGTCTGAATTCCTGTTGCACTGTTTCTTGAAGTCATTTGCCTGGTACCTCTTGGCTTCGGAAGTGGATGCAAGTGTTCTGAGGGATACTGGTATTGGAGTGGTTTTAGTGTTCACCCCTGACCCCAGCGCTCTGTCGCCTTGCCACATGGTAACACAGTGTCTCTGTTGATAGCCTTGTTTTCCCCATTAGACTTCTAGAGAGCCCAGCACAGGAGATGTCAAGTGGAGGATGACCTGTTACTTCTATAGCAGGAGGACTAAACGGAAGGATGGGGCGTGGATCAGGTTTTTTCAAGTGGCTGTCTGAAACCATGAAGCTCTGTCCACATGACTGTACCCATGTGGCTAGATGAGCTCTGGCCTAGTGAAGCATGGAGTGTCCACGGCTTTGTTGGCAGAGACAGAGGAATAGCTCGGAGGGAGTGGAAAACACATTGAAATTCCATGAGCTTAAGTCGATGATGTGGACTGCTACCTCCAAGAACCCTCTTTAGTTTTCAAATGCCTTTGAGAATGTTTACAGTCAAGCTCTTATCAGTCATTAAAGCTGAGGTGTGAATGAATTCATCAAGCTAGAGTCTTGCCTGGTAGGTATCTGGAACAGTGACCCTGAGCCGATGAGGACCTGGGTAGAGAAGGTTACCTGTCTGGGAGTTTGAATTGTCAGGAGAGAGATGCAGAGGTGAGGGGGGTGTGCTGGCAGAGGAGGGAGGGGCTGGGGGAAGACAGGTGTTGAGCAAGCCAAGGAGTGTCACCCACTTTATAACTTGGAGAAGGTCCGCTGTGCATGACGGGAAGCATTGACAATTTTTGCACTGCCAAACTTCCTAGATGGTGTGCAGGTGCGAATGGGACCCAGCCTAATGCCGATCCATTTTATAAGTACCTGGAAATTGTTTCCTGGGTAAATTCACAGCAGTCATCAGCGTTAGCTGCCTTTAGATAATGAAAAGGCATAGCCAAGGCGATCCATCTACTCACGAGGAGCCACGAAAAACCAAGCCTGCCAATGGAGACTTGGTTAAATGAGGGTTGAGAGGACCTGCTCCTGGAGATCGGCACAAACCTGACCCCGGGGTTAAGACCCCATTGCGTGCCTCACATTTCATCATAACCTGTGTGGTGATGGTTTCTGAGCAGTGGGTCATGGAAACTTCTGGTCTGCGGGAGAAAAGGCGTCAAAGGAGACTTGGGAATTTTCTAGAAGATGTGACTTGCAAGTTCATAAGGGTTGTGTGGAAAGGCCAGAAAAGGGTGGCCAATAACTTGTTTGGCAAGGGGTGTAGCGCTGACAGTGAGAGGGACAAACTCTTTATCGAGACTGTAGAAAACCACAAACCACGAGGCTACCTGAGGGAGAGGAGGCTTAGGAGCTCTGCCCTTCAGTGACCCAGGTTGGTGGGATCCTATCTAGATGTGCCAGGACCGTGACTGTGTGGTTTGGACCTTAACTAACCCCCAGAGCTCATGTGTTGAGGGCTTGACCCTCGGTGTAGCAGGTATCTGGAACATATACCTGGGAGGGGGGCTTTTTGGGAAGTAACCTCATGAGTGGATTATTTCATTTATGGATTTATGCCTTAGTGGGTGAGGGGAGCTGGTGGAAACCGTGGCGGGTAGGGCCTGTTTGGAGGAGGTGGCACCGGGGACATGCCCTGGGAAGGTATATTTTGTCCCCTGTTCCCACCACCTGCCCCTTGTTTTCCAGCCTCCGTGGAGGTGAGAAGCTTTATACCACTACGGGCTTCTCACCATGATGTCAGACCTTACCTCAAGCCCAAAGTGACATGGCCAAGTGACCATGGGCTGAAAACTCTGAAACTATGAGTCAAAGTGAATCTTTCCTCCTTGTGAGTCGATTTTCCTCAGGTATTTCATCACATTTACAGAAAGCTGGTTCACACAATGATCATCTTGACAGGGGAAGGGGATGTGGCTAACAGCCTCTGAAAACTTCACCTGAATTCAGGAAAAATCCCTTCCAGGGCTGGGGCTGTAGCTCAGTGGGAGGGCGCGTGCCTAGCACACGACGTGAGGCACTGGGCTCGATCCCTAGCACAACATAAAAATAAAGTATCATGTCCATCTATAACTAAAAATATTAGGAAAAGAAAAACCACCTCCACTCGCATTCCTTTGGGACTAGTCCCATGGCCCAGTCTCCTCATTCTCAGCAGAACAAAAGACATATTCTCTGAAGTACTCCAAATTTTGAATGATGGTTATATGGGCATTTCCACTGACCTGAGATTGTGGAAGTGGAAACTTGGGACTTCTGGTTAGTATTCCAAGAACAGAGCCTGTCGGATAAAGAATCCAACATGGAAGAAAAGCTGAGTGAAGGATAGAAATTGAATTCTAAGAAGATACTATTTGACGTTCTAGGTCCAGCTGTGCCTGAAGGTAGCCGTGAACTTCTGCATTACAGAAAATGATACAATCTATTTTTTGTTGTTGTTGTTTAGGCCAGTTTGCATTGGTTTTCTATCATTAGTTGGCTACAAGCTTCTTTACGAATAGAGGGATGACAAGTAATACTTCACTTCTGAATTCTCAAATAGTTATTCATTGAGCACCTGCTCTGCTTTTCTGATTTAGCACATGCCCTGTTCCTTCTGCCCCTCTCCTCCTGTCTTCCTTTCCTCTCCTCCTGTCTTCCTCTCCTCTCCTTTCTACCTAGTAGCCCAAATCTCATTTCTAATTCAGTTTATATTTGGTTACCACCTCTTCAGAAAAGTATTCCGGAATCTATATTGTTCCGCTGTGCTCAGCCCCAATCAATCTCATCCTCCAGTGTTCAGTAATGAATTTGAACATTTGTTGTAACATTTGTAATATCCTGTCTTGTAATGTGTAAGCAGCACTTCTTGGATCCTGGAGGCTTTATATTCCTATAGGCATAAATTTATTTTTCAAATAACCCTGTGGAGTAGATTATTCCTATTTTATACAGAAAGAAGGAGCAATATTAGAACAACTAGGTGATTTCTCTTAGGTAATACAGCCAGAAGCTGGGATTTGGAACCCAGGCGATCTGGCTGCAGACCTATCACTCCTTGAGATTTGGAGACCTGACTTCCGTCCTCCCAGACAGTGTCCTGTCTTTGAGAAAGCCTGGAGTCAGACTGAGGGTCACACCTGCAAGCACACAGGTTCTTACAGCTCTCAGCCCGGGTGCTAACTTCTTTCCTGCTTTCACCTTATGCTTCTTGTTCTCATTTAATTTCTTGTCTAATTTTTTTTCACCAAGTTATTCAAGGTTTCACTTTAACCCATCCACTTATATCATTTGCATGTTTATAACCCACCTTTATCCATTTTAGGCAGGGAAATAAATAAATGCATCAAAGTAAAATTAATGGAAGTTCCTTAATGGGTAAGGACCAAGTTTATTTATTTTCTGCAAGTCTCAGCTCTAGAACTCAAACAATGATATATTGAATTTACTGAAAGTAAAATCCTTAGATTTCGAAGATTAAAAGTTAACGAGCAGCCAGGCGGGGTGGTGCATGCCTGTAATCTCAGCAGCTCAGGAGGCTGAGGTAAAGGAGGATAGTGAGTTCAAAGCCAGCCTCAGCAACGATGAGGTGCTAAGCAATTCAGTGAGACCCTGTCTCTAAATAAAATACAAAATAGGGCTGGGGATGTGCTCAGTGGTTGAGTGCCTCTGAGTTCAATCTCTAGTGCCAAAAACAAACTAAACAAAACCAGGCATAAAGAAATATTCTGTGGTGTGACTTGTCCAAAATTTCTACAGTGCAGGCAGGGGTGGTTGGGGATAACCCCTGTACCATAGAGAATAAAATAAGACATTTTGCTATGGCAGAAAACAATTCGCTTTTTGGCCCTGCTTTCTGGAGAGCTAAACATCCTACCTGCAGTGACATTCTGAATTCCTGGTGGAGACTGAAAAACTATTTTTGAGTCTTTTAGTCAGCACTACGGGGCTGACTGGCAAGAAGGACTGGAGGTGTCTTTTATTACAGCCCTTCAAGTCTGTGAATTGTTGGTGTGAAGTGGGAACCACCCTCTCAGCTTGTTCCTTGTGGAACAGAACTTGTTTCCTTCAATTGTTAAGCATTTCTTGGAAGGCGCAGACCCAACTTGGGTTGAAATGCCTGTCCTGATGCTCATTGACAGCTGGAGTTAGGAAAGCGGCCATGTTTGTTGGGTTCCAGGACAAAGTGGTGGGGACACAGGAGAGGGAAGCCATGGCTAGACACAGATGGCGCCATCTTGTGTTGCTTTGTTCTCTGAGAACCCCTTCTACCTTCGCCTCATCTCTCTGACATGATTCCCCTGATCTAGCACTTTCCGAAGTCCTGAAGGCATTCCTTTTTTTTTATCCAAAAACATTTCCCAAATGTCTGCCACCTACCAGACACTGTGAGAGATCCTGGGGCATTCAGGCAACATAGGAAAGCTATTCCAATTGAGTAAATTTGTCATCTGGGGCATGATCATTGCTAGTGTTTTGAGACATTTGGTAGAGGGGGATCCGTAAACACTAAAATAGCAACACAGGGTAATTTGCATGGGGAATGTTGGCTTATTATGTATGTATACCTGGTGAAGACAGAAGAATATGGTGACCCACTTAAAAGTTTTCTAAGACTCAACTTTGAAATACACATTGCTCTTTCTATTTAGTTTATGCAGAATATCAGAAAATGAAGAGCTGGCTAAAATACAGGCACAACTTTTATCAATACACAGGCAATATGGACTGGGCTGTCATGTCTGTACAGCTTTGTAGTCCTACAAACAATTTATCAAGCTGTCTTCTCTATATTTATTCATTGCCCTTCTCTGTCTCTCAGGCCTAGTCTTTTCCCCCTACATGACAGTGGTTCCCAGAGCTTCCTGTGTGGAGAAGCAGAGATGATTCCCAATGTGAACATGAACCAAGCAATAGTTTGAATGACTGCCCATTCAATACTGAGACCAACAGAGGATGCTTCCTTTGACATGGATGGAGAGAAGCTGGAACCACCACATGGAGAAACACTTGTACCCTCTGACTAAAACCAAGTGTTCTTGGGCATGGTGACTTACAAGTGGGAGATTATAAACTCCATGCTTCTCATTATTAAAAAAATAACTATATAAGCCCTCATCATACAATAATCTAGGCACAGTGTTAGTTTGGTGATCAAATCTTCATTCTGGCAGGGGAAAAGATGGGGCATGCCAACAGGGTAATGCAGATGAGCTTCAATAGAGGGAAGTGACATGACATACATAGGGTTGGGTGGCACTTCAGGGTGATCAGCAGTTGTAATAGATGATGCAGGGGGAGGAAGGAGGTAGCTGATGCACATGCCCTGAAAGTGCAGGGGGAGGAAGGAGGGTCTGTCTAATAGGAGCTATGGCCTTTGATAGGGAGATACAGCAAGGCAGAGTCCAGAAAACACTCTGACCTCACTCAGGTTTCTTACTGGTGCTTCTGATTGATCCACTTGCTAGAATCTGGAGGACAAGGGATCTGTTAATTCAATTGAAAGTGATCCTCTGAGACACAGCGAAATAGAGAGTAGTTTTCGAGGAAAAATATCTAGTAGTAGTTGATAGGGAAGCAAAGCAAGATAGCAAAACGGCAACTGGATCACGAGAAGCCGGGCATTTTAGAATTGACCATACCTGTCAGAAGACATACATTTTAGCATTTCCCTGTCTGTTGACTTTGGATCCTCAGTTTTTTTTTTTTTTTCCAGCTATGACATGGGAAGGTACAGCCCTTGGCTTGTTAGGCTGAATGAGTTAGGAGGTGATATATTGAGAACAGTGCCCTTTGAAGGAAGGGGTTGTTATGCAAATCCATCAGCACCACAGCTGACATTTAATCAGACTTGTGTGGCTGTGAGAATCTCGCCATGACTACAGTTACAATCTCCCTATACTTTTGGAACCAAGCAGAAATAACAGGCCCACGTGGACCTCAAAAGAATGCTTCCACCTCTGCTCTGGCATGTGCTCTGAAGGTGCTCATCTTTCCTGCTCTGTTAAGTGAGAAGATGCCAGACTGAGCCAAGGATAGAGGAGAATTAGGGGTCCGCTGCACCCCATGCCTCTGTCTCCTTTGAGTGCAGGTGGGAGATGGTTTTCGAACATGGAACAATTTGTCTCTCTCGGCTCCACGGGATGGAGTAGTTGAAATAAAACCAAGAAACACAGGCGTATGGGTAGTGGATGTCCTCAGGTCTGGGAAAACAACTAGTGGGCTGAGTTTCCTCCTGAACTTTTTGTTTGGCTGCCATCTTTTGATCCTTCATAGAAAACCCTTTACTCAAACCACGGAGGATCACGACAGTGGTTCCCAGGGCTTCTAATCAAGGTCGGAAAGCAGGTGATGCTCCCTGTGGAAACAGAAAACTTCCACCTCATGACTCTTCCAATTTCACAATTACGAGAAATTGTCATTAAAAAGCCTTCCTGCGATAAGACAGTGAACTGGTCTAGCTCCTGAGCGTGTTTGGATTCCAAACTTCAGAGTATCAATTGTACCCTCTGCACACTACTTCAGCCCCCTTTTAATTATCCATTCTTTATGACTCTACACTCAGAGCAAGGACAGAAATTATTCTTTGATTAAACAAGTCAACCCCACCCTTTCCTCCAGCCTTTGCGGACCTGTGTGCATGCCAATAGGAGAAAGGCCTTTGGGATTTGTGCTGGTTCCAATGAAAATTGCTCATTTTGTTCATTATTGTTCATAATAGTGGTCCCTATGTATTTATGCACTTTGTGGTTACAAAGTGTTTTCTCAACCTTTCTGGCTTTGCCAGGGGTTAGATGCAGGTAGGACCATTGGCTCTTTTTCATGTTCACTCATCTGAGCAATGGTACCTCCAGTGGTGAAAGGTATACCCTAACTCCGATGGGCACTGGGCCAAGTCATTTACAGGCACTTTCTCATTTACATTTCAAGCCCAATGAAGTGGTCATTATCTATCACATTTACAGATTAGGGGTTAAGCAACTCGTCAGAAGTCACATAGCTGATTAGTGGTGAGACGGGGGCTTAAAGCTGGGGCTTGAAGCTGAGATGGAAATGTCAACTCTCTCACTCCCTAATCAACAGGCAAAACTTCTTTTTCTTCAACCATCCATTTCTAAAAACTTAAAAATGATTTTCCTGATTCATAGTGGTCATCTGCTACATACTAGTCACCTACTCTTCCATGATTTAACAGTTTTATAACTGCCTCTCATTGTGTATGTGTTGTGAGTTGTTTTTCCTATTTAGAAAGGATCTTACAGCCGATTTCTAAGTAAGGTCTTACCATTCTCATTTGATAGAAGATGAAACTGGCTCTCAGAGATTGCCTCTGAAAAAACTGCTAAGGGTTAATGAGGAATGTTGGATTTGAATCCAGAACTATCTGACTTCAAAGTCTCTGCTCTTTAGGTCACATTCAAAACAAAACAAAACCCCCCAAAACTAGAACTGGAAGTAGAATTCAATCTAGCTTCTTCCTGGTTCTCTTTCCACTAACTACAGGGATGGCTCACGTATTTTCCTGAGCCATGAGTCATAGTCCTGGGAAAGCTAGAGGAGGTATTGTGGACCTTCTTTAAAAGTATTACCTCTGCAGTGATTTTTGCTTTTTTTTTCTTTTCTTTTTTTATTATTTATTTATTCTATTTTGTTATACATGATGGCAGAATGTAATTCATTTCATATTACACATATAGAGTACAATTTTTCAAGTCACTGTACACAAAGTATTTTCACCCCATTTGTGTCTTCATACATGTACTTGGGGTAATGATGTCTAACTCCTTCCACCATCATTCCTACCCCTTGCCCCCTCCCTTCCTCTTTCTCCCCTTTGCCCTATCTAAAGTTCCTCCATTCCTCCCTTGCTCCCCCCAACATCGCCATTATGAGTCAGCATCCTCATAGCAAAGAAAACATTCGGCCTTTGGTTTTTGGGGATTGGCTTGCTTCACTTGGCATTATATTCTCCAACTTCATCCATTTACCTGCAAATGCCATGATTTTATTCTTTTTAAATTCGCTTTTAATGTTCCTTTGTGTATGTATACCAAAGTTTCCCTATCCATTCATCTACTGAAGGGCATCTAGGGTGGCTCCACAGTTTAGCTATTGTGAATTGTGCTGCTATAAACATTGATGTGGCTGTGTCCCTGTTATATGCTGTTTTTAAGTTCTTTGGGTATAGACCAAGGAATGGGAGAGCTAGGTCAGATGGTGGTTCCATTCCAAGTTTTCCACAGACTCTCCATACTTCTTCAGTGATTTTTAGTCAGGTTTTTCATTGCTGTGATGAAAAAAAAAACCTGTTAAGAGCAATTGTAAAGGAGGAAAAGTTTATCTGAGTTTCAGCTACCACAATTTCAAAGGTTATTATTCTGGGCCGAGATGAGGCAGAACATCTTGGTAGAAGAGCGTGGTAGAGGAAAGCAGCTCAGGACATGGCAGCAAGAAGCAGAGAACTATCCTCACCATGGACCGAATACAAGCCCCTAATGACCCACCTCCTCCAGCCACACCCGATCTGCCTTCATTACCAGTTAATCCTTATCAGAGGATTAATGCACTGATTGGGTTAAGGTTCTCACAACCCAATCAGTTCTCCTCTAAACCTTCTTGCATGGTCTCACACATGGGCTTTTGGGAGACACGTCACATCCAAATCATAACAGTGATGCAATGGAATGGCATAATATAGGGCTGTTTCTGCAAAAGGGCCCACAAATGTTCTCTGACTGGAAAAGTGGATTGAGGAGGGGTAGTGGGGAGAGATGGCCAAAGAGGTGAAAAGAAATGTCAAAAATAACAAGAATGGGAATGAGGTATCTTGAAACCTGCAGGTTGGTCCCTGAAACTGAGTCAGGCGGAATCAGAGAATCTGATTCAGGGTTAGAGGTTGGGTCAAGTAAGCAGTTTTATTCCATGGGTCCATTGGGGGGCCAGAAATGAAAACTTCATCATTCTACAAACACAACACTAACACGAAGAGGTGAAATGATTTATCCTTAAATGAGAGGCTGACCTATTCAGAATTATAATTTTAATGTAAGACTAACCTTTGAAAATAGATCAAGTGATGTAAATTATTAAGGAGAAGACATTCACCAGATGGATGGTGTCTATTAGTAATTTTATGCATGAAGAGTTATCTCCTCAAGTACAGTTGTGGCTGCCTCTGCACAGAAAAAAAAAAAAAAGAACCCAGTTACCCTTTTGTGACATGTTCGGCTGATTTTAATCAGTATTCTGCCTGTCAAGCGACATGAAAAGAATGGAATATGATCCCTCCTGTGGAGGTACACGCACTGCCTCCCACCTCTTTCCAGTCAGCTACAGCAGTTTTCCGGGTGCTCAGAAAATGGGGACACATTTCAACCAACTTTTTCCCCCTTTCTGTAGGAGAAAGATTTCTAAATCAGTTGGTCAAAGGACAAAATATTTACTAAGGCTAAGTGTCATGTGGAGGCAGGGGAGTGTCGAAGATGTTTCTTGCCTTCTTGGAGTTTCATGTCAAGACCCTGAAGAGCCCTGAATTGAGTGCAGCCTTGCCAGCCCATCTAGAGCAAAATGAGTTTGGGCAAGTGGCTAAGTTTCCCTGAGCCTCAGTTATTTTGTGTGTACAATGGGGACGACGTTAGTGGCTGCCTCCTGTGGAAGAGCATGGGAGAGGAAAGCAGCTCAGGACATGGCACTAGGAAGCCGAGAGAGAGCTCTCCTCACCATGGACAAGATATAAATCCCTAAGATGTGCCCTTAATGACCCACCTCCTGCAGCCATTAGGCTATGTCTGGGAAGAACAGCTCCCAGGCTTGGCACCTATTCACTAACATAGAGATCATGCGCCATAGTCGATTGCCATTACTTCTGTTTTGCCACAGTCCTTTGGTTGGGGTGGGCTGGCTTTTCTTTTCACACAGTATCCAGCATCATTTCTTCTGGTCTTCAGGGTTCTCTTTCTCTTGGGAAGCTGTAGACTTACAATGAGTTCGCCCTACACTTTTGGTAAAAGATTTATTCGTGTGGAGTTATTTGGAAGGGATCTTTAGCAAAGTTTTGGGGCCCAAGATGTTCTTACTGGGTTCAGTAGGAGGTTTCCCACAAAGATAATTTAGGGCAGTCCCCTGGCCTTGGTTAAGTAAGGGCTCACTCAGATGGAGATGGGGAGTCCATGGGTGCCAATATGGTGCAGTGCCCTAAGGGCCAGGAGCGTCCTGTCTTCTCAGTGGAAGCTGGTGATCCATCTTTATGACAGTGACTCCGACAGCTGTCAGGTGGCTCAGCCAGGTCCAGTCCCTTCAAAACAGGAGACTTCTTGATCTCCCCTCCTCCAGTTCCCCTCCTTTATCTTTTTCCCACCCACTCCATTCTGTTTAGAGGTTCACTAGCTATAGCAAATTCTCTTTCAAGTCTGTTTTCAGGGCACCCTATTTGTTCTTAGTGCTTCAGGTTTTAAATGTCTGGACATGGAAATCCCTGACTTTTATGACCTAGAAGATGTGCCACAGAAACTTGGAAATGGCTTCTCTGCTCTTCTGCCCTATCAACCATCCCTTAGTGCAAAGAATACCAAGGAGTGAATGTTGGTGGAGGTGGTGTGTGAAGAACGGGGGGCAGTGTGCTTTCTGTTTTCTACCTCAAAGTACTATCCTGAGAAATGATTGTATCCTCCTCTTCCTCCTCCTCATCTTGATCACGATAGTGCCCACCTTAACAGAAAAGTAACTAGGTTTAGACGAGCGGATTCTGTGTTGGTGGGAGACTGTTGAAGAAGCACAAGCATTGGTAACTCCAGTGGGAGGTAAAGGGAGGGGAAGTCAATTGGTGAGGGGGAGCTCTCAAAACAAGGTGTCCAACTGACACACATGGAAGCATGAGTGACAGTCGCAGACCACAGTTCACATCTGACAGACGTGGAGCTCCAAAGATTCCAATGGAGACTCCAAGGTTGAGCAGAAATGACTGGGATCTAGTACCCGAGCCACATTTAGTCATTGCCCTAGGGCTGCCAGCTCAAAGTTCAAATGCATGTGGAGGTGTTGAAACCCCAGGTAGCCGGTCAACTGCTTTTCTTGCAGCTGCATGTCAAGCCCTTTCTGGAAGGAGGATCCATGTGGCCTACCTATGTGCCCACAACCATGGAAGCATCAGAAAGGGGAGGCACTCAGGCCTGCAGCTAGAACCCAAGTTTCTCAGTTGTGGCCTAGTATTCTTTCCAGCCTACCTTGATATTCCTGAGACAGACTACTGCCAGATGGGATATGATTAAGCATTGAGTTTCATAGCATAGACAGAAGTGAGCTGGATCAATTACTTAACCAGAGACGGTCTCCTTTGGAAGTTTTGCCACCCAGGGACCAACAGACCAAGTCCAAAAGGAGTCACCTTACCTGTAGCTACGAGTACTTAATTTTCCCGACTTCTCTGAGAGAGCCACATCTGTGCCATGCTGCCTAGTCTTGGGATTTTCATCCTCTTTGGTCAAAAAGATTCTGGTCAAGCAGATGCTGTTCAGTTGTGATGGCTTGCTAGAAGGCCTGTGGGGCTGCAGAGCTGTGGATGTCAGGATGTGCCTCCTCCTCATCATTTGGCCAGAGTCCATTTGAGAGTAGATGGTTCCTGAGAAAGACTGGCCATGACCAGGTGAGTAGCTGAGGTACAGGTTTTTTACAAGGTCAGTTTAAAAGGCAGTGAGGAAAGGCTGTGTCAGAAGGTGGTGAGGCTTTGTGGCATGGCTGGAATTCATTCTAACCTGCCCATCTGTTGCCACCCCAAATTTCACGTTACTCAAATTGAGGTCAAATCTTCATACTGTCAACATATGTGAGGAAATATTTCAGATACCTTCACATCCCTACATAGTGATAATTCTCCCTGCCCCCACTACTCTTGGAGCCAAAATTTGCTCTGGCTGACATTTGCCAGGAAGCTTTTCAGTAATTTTTTTTTTTTTTGGTGGGAAGGATATTATTCTTGCAGTTCTATAGAAGTTTTAATTTTATTAACACTGCTGATGACAATGGTGCTGGTTAATATTTTTTTTCTTTTTTTTTGTGGACAAGGAACTGGATTAAGTATATTTATCCCATCTAACACTTCAAATAACCCTAAGATGTAGGCAGTCTATGCTTCACTTTATAGATGAAGAAATGAGCCTGTGGGTTTAAATAATTGGTTTCAGGTTGCATCAATGGCAAATCCAAAGGGTGCCATGAAGGTCCAGCTCTTGCTGATTTCGAGCCTATTTAATTCCTTATACTATGTGCCTTCTCTCCTATCTAATTGCATCCAGTGAAAAGCGCACAGTCCCCTCGTGTCATTTTATCATGAGCAACCGGAGACTCAGTGAGTGGCAGTCTGCATTAGAACTTCTGGATCTCGGCTCTTTCCCTCCATTAAACTGATTGAGCCAAGTAATGCTCACGGCTGGAGTGTGCCTCCCATGCTCCTTGGGAGTACCAAGAGGTCTTTTAGCTCTCTGAGCCTGGCACCGTCTCCTTGCTTTCACTTCATTTCAAGATTGCTACTTCTTATTCCTTCATCAAGGAGTTCCTGAGCCTCTGGCAAATTGCTAAGAAACTGAACAAAGAGAGAAAATTGCCCACATGAGGTATCCATGTCAAACTGTTCTCCTAGACAGTCCTCATTTTTTAATTTCCAAAGCATTTAAAATGGAGCAGCTGGGGCTCACCATGCCACCAGCCCAAGATTTTGTGGGGTGGACAAAAGCATGCTAGAATTAAGAAAATGACTTTGGAAATGACTGGAAAGTGTCAAATCAGAACTTCTTGTCTGCCAACACCGGAGATGTTTGGCCTGGATCTCGCCCTGCCCTCCCTCCCTCTCCCATTTTACCAGCCTCATGGTCTTTCCTTCTGTGCATGGTTATTTTTATCTGTGATTTTGGGGAAAGTGAAGTATCAGCAGTTGAAAGATGACTTGGGGAAAGACATTTTTATTGCTTAAATGATTCTTTTCAGGGAGACAACTGAAGCCAAAAAAAAAAAGGGATCATGGCAAACCTAAAGGAAGCTCGAGAAAATTTACACCCTTTACAGTATTTTAAGCCTTCAGAACTATTTTGAGTGAAAAAGACTTATTTTGGGCTTGTAGGGAGTCCCGTTCGTGTCTTGAGCGGAGCTAGACTCCAACCATCTGGTGCCGAGTTTGGGCTTCATAGCTACCTGCTACTGGCTGGGCAGGTGACTTCACCTCCCTGTGCCTTCGTTCCTCATCTAAAAAGGGAGGTGGTGACGATACCTGTGCATAATCACCTGTTTCCATAGCGTTTTTGTGTGACCATTTACTGAGGTGAGTTGAAGTACTTATATTGATCAGAATGTCCTCAGTTGAAAGTGACCCCAAACTGGACCCAAACCATCATAAGTGAAAAGGTATTGATTGCTCACCAGAATGTAAAAATTCAGGAATGGGGTTAGATTTGGGGCTCAAACGATATTCTGGGAATTTTTTTTTTTAAAGTAGAAGTAGTACTTCAGACCCCTATTTTTTTTTTTTTTTTGATCTGGGAAAAATGTTGTGTCATTGGCTTTGATGGGTCCTCACGTCTGTCTCTGATCCGTTGCTGGATCCTATGTGATGCTCCAGTTGGCACATACCTGGGTCCCTCGACTCACCCCCAGGAGCTGAGGTGGGATTCGGCTGTGAGAGCACCAGGTGGTCTGAAACTGCAGACATACCGTCACCCACTGGAATTGTGGCCGGTCACCAGAGGAGGTAAAGGAAACAGATGCTCACCATAAAGCTCACACTGGGGTGGCTCATCTGTGAAAGGCCCCGTGAGTGGTAGCTGGTGCTGTGGTCACCATCCTGATCGGTTGCCCAAGGGGAAGGGTCCTAAAAGCAAGTATCTTTGTGACATTTAATTAGTGACTTACCTTCCATTCTGGGAACCGAGAGACCAGGATTCGTACCTCGGGGCTCCCGGCTCTTTCTCAACCCCCTTGCATGTTGCCCTTCTCATTTTCTGGAGCCTGCTGTCTCCAGCCCTTACCCACTGTCTCATCTCAGAAGTGCTGCAGCTCTCAGCATCTGTACCATGAATTGTTCTGGGTGCAAAATCTCCTTCAAAGTTAGGAACTGCTGAGAAGCCCCACGTCTGCTGTTCCGAGTGCCGCTGTGGCGTTTTCTCTTTCTGCAGGATCTCAGTGTTCAGAATGTGGGGCTCTGAGCTGAGACCTGTCTTCTTCACCGACCTGATGTTGGAACCCAGTGCAGATTATGGAAGCTTTATGGGTCTCGGTTTCCTCATCTGTAAAGGAGAACGACACCACTCACTCCATGAAGCACTGCATGGAAGGTGTGCACAGGGTTCTCCCCTCTCCTCCCTTACCTTCTTGTAAGGAACAGGGAGGTGGGAATAGATACCCACCCCACCGTCTTTGCCTCCAGCTTCCCTCCTTTGAACATCAGCTATTCTTATTACATTTAAAGACCAATAGCAAGAGTCACCAGGTGTCCATAAATGACATTACAACTTTGTAGCTCAAAGGTTTGGGTTTTTTTTTTTTTTTGAATCCAAACTTCTGTGACTTTTTAAAGTTTCAAGGTCTCTTCTAGAACAGAGATTCTATAAATTAGGATTTCTGCCCCATTGGCTTGGTCTTTGTCTTGGTGCCTCATTCCCTTTCCAAACTCTGTGAATGAGGCGCCTAAACCTGCACCTTTGGAGGTGAGTGGGATGAGATGTGGTGACAATTCCCTGAGCCATTTGTCCAGCTTGTGCTGTGGAGCAAAACAAGAAGTGATACATTACAAGAGCCGCAAATGTTCCTTCCGTGGAAATGACATAAATATTACATTTTGCTGAAAAATGACACGTGTGCATTGGAGCCATTAAGAATTCTCACAAAAGCAAGGAAGCAGAAAGGCCCACTAACCTCCTCTTCATACAGCCTGGTTTCTGCCAGCAGGACCTAAAATAAATGTACTTGGAGGGACACTCACTGCAGGTTTTGAGAACCAGCCAGTTGTCTCTTCAAAAGATCAAATATCTTCCCTCTTTCTATCAAGTGAGGAGGTGGTGTTGGGGGATGGAGTTAGACTGGCAGTTGGCAGGACCAGATGTATCCTCTAAGAGTTGGGCATCCTAGTGCATGTAAGATTTGGGGGCGGGGATAGTTAACACCATTTTTTTTTTTTTTAATGATGCTGGGATTGAACCCATGGCTTGTGCATTGCTAGGCAAGTGCTCTACTACGGAGCTGCATCCCCGGCCTTAACACTATATTTGAGAGGAGGTTTCACTATGGTACCTAGGCTGGGTTCCGACTTGTGATCCACCCACCTCAGCCTCTCAAGTAGCTAGAACTGTAGTTACTCCACTGTGTTCCTACTCACATGATTTTATTTTAATCAGTGATTTTTTTTTAATTGTAAAAGGCACAAATCTAGTGAAATCAGATTTTTTTTAAGAGTGGCATTTTGGTTTTGAAACGATTTTTAAGTAAAATTCACATCGTCATCTTAATCATAAAGTGTACAATTCAGTGGCTTCTAGGACTTTCACAGTGCCATGTGATAATCCTATCAGTTTCCAAAACTTTTACATCATCCTGAATGAAACCTCACATCCATTAAGCAGTGACTCCCCATTTTTCTTTTTCTACCCCTTAGTAACCACTAGCTGGCTTTCTGTCTCTGTATTTGCCTATTTTGGTC
The DNA here is from genome assembly GCF_052094955.1 of Ictidomys tridecemlineatus. Classification (NCBI taxonomy): domain Eukaryota; kingdom Metazoa; phylum Chordata; class Mammalia; order Rodentia; family Sciuridae; genus Ictidomys; species Ictidomys tridecemlineatus. The sequence continues at coordinate 166,965,821 of NC_135477.1, forward strand.
ATTCCATGCAAATGAAATCGTAACTTGTGAATTTTGCATCTGGCTTCTTTGCCTTAGCAAGATGCTCTCAAGGTTCATCCACTTTGTAGCAGATATCAGCCCTTCATTCCTTTCCACAGCTTCATGCTCCTCCACTGTGTGGATATGCCGTGTCTTCTTCACCAGTGATGGCCATTGGGGGTGGTTTCCCGATTTTGGCTATTATGAATGGATGATTAACTATTGTTTCTCCCTGATGTGGAAAAACTGCCATCTAGGTGGCTCTGTACAACCTCAGTCCCTTTGGTCCATAGAGAATACGAGTCTTGTCTGAGTTCCAAGTGCCTAGGGCAGAGACAGATAGGTGCAGTCATGTGGCAGGCAGTGGAACAGATCCTGGGAGGTGGACTCAGGATAAAGTTCCCTAATAAACAGGAAGAGGGACCATGCCATATATCTGTTACCAAATAATGGTGTGTGGCAGTCACTCAACCAGTGCCCAGGCTGTGTCTCATGAGATATAGGAGCTTTTCCTCCATTTTATAACGGAACATCTGATGGCTGAGCCAGTGTCCTCAATGATGAAATGTGCATCTCACCTGCCCTAATGTACCTTACAGGACTTAACTAACAGGGTTGTAAGAGCCGTGGGCTCCACATGAACCTGTTGCCCACCTCCGACTCTCCCCAGATCAGTCATCTCTCCAGGCTCCCACCTGACTCGACTTCCCACTCCAGGGGCTCCTGCGAGGCTGTCTTCTCTGTAGTCCACTGTGTTAGCTGCCGTGTGGGGTCCCAGAGGTGAGGGGAGGCAGGCAGCATATCTGTATTGGGGTCACCACGTGGGGTGCCTGGCACACGGAGGTTGCTCAGTTAATGGGTAGCCAGTGACTGATGGGACCTGTCAGTCCTTCCCATGGCCATGAGCAAACATCCCACAGACTTATAATTTTATTTCTCAGAGAGCAAAGCCACATCATCCATGAAAAAGTGCCTAGTGGTTTTCCTCTCAGCCCCAACTTTGTCTTCTCCATTGTGAATTTTGAGCCTATTCAGAGCCTGGGTTTGCTGGTCTCTCTGAAAACCAAAGAGATGAACTGATAGGCTCAGGACAGGCAGTGGGGTCCGGCAGATACAGCTGAGAGCAGGAAGCGAGAGGCGGTTTGCTTCAAGCTTCTTGGGCCTGGTGGTGGCTGGTCCCTGAAGCCCTGTCCTCTTCTGTGTCTGTGCAGAAACAGTTTCCTCCCTCATAGGAGCCACGAGGCCACCTTAGGTAATGGCCACTTGGGTCTTTCAGTGTATCAGCCTTGGTTCCAGCGTTTGTGTGATTTTTATCAGATTAGCTAATGGGCTGCCCTTGAGTCACTCCATTGCTGTATCTTCTAGTGCCTCTCTAGATGCCAATCTTTTTGCATTCTGCTTATTTTGGCAAAGAAATGGAGATGGGGTCAGCTGATGACTGTTGTGGCTCAGGGTGAAGGATCAAGTGGGTCTCTCCAAAACCAGACTGGGTTAAAGTTTATAAAAAGCTAGTGCTGTGCTGGCTGCCAGGGAACCCGCAGCTTTGCAAACAGCACTCTCCAGGCCCCTGCACCATGGGAGCTCCTACTGTTGAGGGTCTTTGTCCTCACTCTGCGGTGGCATGCTTTGGCTATTGGACACCCTTATTTCTGGTTTTTCTCCCTCAGAGTCTTGGAGGGCTGACACCTACTTCCCTCCAACCATGCCCCATTGCCAATGGTTTCCACCACCTCCCAGTGGTCCTTCCAGCTGTCAATGGATTGATCCACTCATGAAGTCAAGACCTTCATGAGCCTATCAATTCCCCTAAGCCCCACCTCTGGACACTGCTGCAATGTAGCCATGGCAAGCAGAAAACAAAGAGCACTGATAGGGGTTTGGGTTTAAGTATCTGGAAACTCTGTATAGGAAGCCACTGAAAGGTTAAAAAAAAAAAGGAATAAAATAGCAGTGTTTTCCTTTGTTGTGCAACCTGAGGATCAGGGCCAGGGCCTACAGGGATATTGGAGGTGGTACAGTTTAGAGCCACGTTGCCCAATAGGGTAGTCTCTAGCCACCTGTGGCTGCTGAGCACTTGTGAGTGGGCTTTTCTGAACAGAGGTGTGCTGGAAAGGTAAGATAAACTCCAGATCCCAAGATATAATACAAAAAAAAATCTCACTTTTTATTGATTTAATTAAAACATTTTTTAGTTGTTGATGGACCTTTATTATATTATTTATTTATTTGTGGTGCTGAGAATTGAACCCCGTGCCTCACACATGCCAGGCAAGTGCTCTACCACTGAGCCACAACTCCAGCCCTGATTTAATTTTAAAATTAATTTTTAAAATTAAAATTAATTTTTCACCAGCTTTTTATAGCACTGTCGGGAACTATATCCCCAGTTCTTTTTATTTTATTTTGAGACAGAATTTTGCTAAGTTGCTGATACTGTGACCATTCCACTTTACAGCACTGTTTTTGGTGTACATGAGACGCATGTAACTTACTGCTATAAAATTAATGAAATAATGTTTGACCCTTCCCATATGCAATGCATTCTGGTAGTAATCTCTTTCATTCCTCTCCCTGATTCCTTTATTTCCCTGTTCATTTAAAGCAATGTTTGTCATGGTCTACTGAATTGATTTCACAACCCACAAATGGGTTGTGCTTTGGTTTGAAAATCTAGTCTTCACTTTTTGTCTCAGCTCTCCCATCTGTAAAATGGAGAATAGCACCGTAATCTCTCAAGTGGTTTTAAAAATATAAGTAAGATAGTATGTGTAAAGTCCTCAGCACATGTTATGGTTTGGATATGATGTGTCTTCCAAAGACTCATGCATTGGATGCTTTGTCCCCAATGCAGCAGTGTTCAGAGGTGGGGCTTTTGGGAATTGATAGGCTCATGAAGGTCCTGACTTCATCAGTGGATCAACCCATTGACTGGTGGAAACCATGGGCAATGGGGCATGGTTGGAAGGAAGTAGGTCACTGAAGGTGTGTTCTTGGGGACTGTGTCCTGTCCCTGGTCTCTTACTCACATTCTCTCTTTACTTCCTGGCTGCCATAGTCTGAGTAGTTCTACTCTGCCTTGTCTTCCTGCCAAGATGATCTATCTTACCTCAGGCCCAAAGCAGCAGAGCCAGCCAGCTGTGACTGAGACCTCTGAAACAGTGAGCCAAAGTAAACATTTCCCCCTCTAAGTTGTTTATGCCAGGTATTTGGGTCAGAGCAATGAAAAGCTGATGAACACAGCACAATACTTGGTACACAGTAGAGTGCTTGATGAATGAATGAAACCATTACAGTAGTGTCCCCTTATCTTCAAGTTCCAAGATCCTAGTGGATGCATGAAATGGGATAGTACCTCACCTTATATATTCCATGTTTTCCCCTACACCTACATACCTGTGGTAAAGTTTGGCTTATAATAAGTTAGATACAGAATGAGGTTAAGGACAATATGTAATAATTGAATAATTATATATTTTAATAGGAATTAGATGAAATGTGCTTTCTTACTCTCTCAAAATATGATTGTATTGTAATGCTCTCCTTGTGATAATGTGGGATACACAATGTCTCCTTTATGAGATGAAGGGAGGTAACTGGCATAGGTATTGTGACACAGTACTGTGTGACTGTTGATGTAATAGCCAAAGATGATTACTAACAGGTGGGTACTATATACAGCATAGACACACTGGACAAAAAGATGATTAATATCTCTGGTGGGATGAAGTGACTTGATATCAGATTTCATTGCAGTAATCAGAATAGTGTACAACTTGAAACTTATGAATTGAATGCAAAACTTCTGGAATTTTCCTTTTAATATTTTTGGACTGCAATTGACTATAGGCAACTGAAACTTTAGAAAGTCAAAATATGTATAAGGGAGGACTTCTTGTCTTCTAAAAGGATCTTTAGTTTTCAGTTTTCATGGGGAAAAAAACAGTGTTGGATCCATAGGAAAAATATCCTAAATTTTACCTGCTCTTATTATTGTTGTAATTTATTTTTATTTAAATTTTTTTTTAGTACTTGGGATTGAGCCCAGAGGTGCTTTGTCACTGACCTATATCCCCAGTTCTTTTTATTTTATTTTGAGACAGAGTTTTGCTAAGTTGCTGAGACTGGCCTTGGACTTGGCAATCCTCCTGCCTCAGATTTCTGAGTGTCTGGGATGACACATGTGTGCCACTGTGCCAGCTTATTGGTCTTGTCTTAAATGGGTCTGTCAGTATCATACTAACTTTTTTCCTCCAAAGAAAAGTCATTAAGTATGAGGGTATGCAGCATCTCCATAGTGGAAAAGGCAACTTGTAGGCAAGTTCTCCTTATATGTTGTTTTATAAAGGCTCTTAAATCAGTGCTCTGTGTATTCTTCTCTCCAAGCATGTATTCTCAGGACAGACAGGCGAGGACAGACAGGCACTGGGCCCTTTGTTTTCTCGGATCCTCCTCCATCATACCTGGGACACGGGGGGATATTCGCAGCACAGACTTTGGAGCCACAGGTCTGGGGTGCATATCCTGGCTCTGCCACTCCTTACATTCTTCAACCTTTGTCTAGCTTCAAACTAAAGGTCTCTTGGTCCCAGTGTCCTTCCTGTGACATGACAAAAACAGTTTCTTCTCAGTTGCATGAACCGTACCTGCACAGAACTGGGCACTCACTGGATGTTGAGGTTGTGGTGGCTGCTGGGAGATTTTTATGGCTCAAGACGGGTAAGAGCTATGCAGACCCCTAATTGACTGGCATCACCCCTGGTATGTAGCCAGGGCACCTCGGGTTCAAGGCCCCATCCTGAGGCTTCTGCACACCGCTGGCCCTCTGAAAGCTCACTGAGTGCTATTTCCAACAGGAGTGAGTTATTACATAAAGGTTGCATGTCCTAAATGGGGATTCTTGGGGATGGACTTTTCCACTGGGTCTGGCCCAATTCTTCCATTTGCTGTTGCTCAGCAGAAAGAGAAGGTGACAAGAAACTGCCCAGGGCAGCCCCCCATAGTCCCCAAACCACGGATCAGGGATGCCATTGGTTTGGAGAGTTGCTACAGAGCAGAGGAGTCTGCCCCAGGTCTTTGCCCAGCAGGGCAGCCCTGTGTTCTCGGCTGGCAGCCCTGGTTCACAGCTGGCAGGCCCGGCGCCCTTGTCAGCTTTGAAGCCTCAGTTCCTCCATTTTTCAAGAAAAGAGCATCAGGGGGTGGTTGTGAGGTTTCAAAGCAATTCAGTCCCACGTGTCTCTAATACACTTTGACCCTGCTCTGGGCCTGTGCCAGACTGCAGAGATGACGGTGAGCAAGACGGACAGAAGCTTCCTCTCATGGAGCCTGCTAGCTAGGGTGTTAGGATCCCCTCCTCTGTGTCCTGTGGCGAAGGAAGGTTGCCCACCCTAGTTTGTGGGGATGGTGAATGCCTGACACATAGCAGGGACAAATAAGATCAATAGCAGTAATGAGTCCAGGAACTCATTAAGGGGCTTGCAATTGGGAGCAGACTGAACAGCCAGGGAGCCTGTGGGAACCCCACACATGTAGCATGAAGATGGTGTGCTGTCCTTGGTTCCCAATGGAGGAGGTGGCTGACTTAAACAGGTCAAGGAACTGAGAACCCTGCACCACCCGCTACCCGCAACTCGGGGTAGGCAAGAACTGTGTCTAGACCCTGATGTTAAGGAAGACTTTATCCAAGGGAGCAGAGTTGGGAGAACTTGTGTTAGGCCTTTGAAGCCCTATTGGTTTCTGGTGTCAAAGCAGCACATAATATTGAACCTGGTTGAATATGACATTGTATAGGGGCAGAGGCATGTATGAGTCCTGCCTTTGTAGTACTGTTCGAGATGGATCTGCAGGGGACATACATCTGACTCAATATTGAGGAAAAAGGTCTCTGGAACTCACGTCAGCCACTTGGGACCCCAGGATATAAGGTCAGGGAGAGGACAGGGACTGGGTTGCCCCGTGCATGGTCAGAGCCTCCCTTTGCCTTGTGACATAAATATTCCTAAATATTGCTTCCTAAATATTCCTTCCCTTTCACTCCTTATCTCCAATGCAGGTCCATCTTCTATCACTCTGTTAATCCCTCATGCCATTCTCTGGATCGGCAGTTCTCAAAGTATGATTCTCGACCTGGGAACTTGTCAGAAATGGCAGGTTCTTGGGCTGCATCTCGAGCTACTTGATTTAGAAACTCTAAAAACCCGAGCTCAGAAAGCTCAGGTTTAACTAGGTGGGGGATTCTGATGAGAGCCCATCCTGAGAACCTGCCCTGAATGACTCCCACGTTATAATGAACCTGACCCTCTCCACCTACGGTACATCCCCCTCTGCTTGGAACGTTGGCTGCCGACAGCCTAGCTACCCTTCACGTCATAATTCAAGGTCCAGAGAAAAGCCTATTTTTCATGGGCAGCTTTTTTATTGGCCTCAGGTAGAATTCCATTCCCTGGGCTCCATAGACTTCTGTAGCACATCATATTCCAGTTATAACACTCTGTATCTTCTTCTTTGTACTCAGTTGTCAGTATGCTTTGTGTGGCACTGAGTGTGGCCATGGAGAGGATCTGTTTGAATTCTCGGTTGGAATCCAGAATTCTACTACTCCATGGTTATGTAGCTTTGAGTCAGCCACCTAACTTTTCTTTACCTTACTTTACTCATCTGTAAAATGGGTATCATGGCAATAGTCACCTTCTAGGGTTGTCTTGATGGCTAAATGATATCATATGCTAAAGGCATTTGCATTGGCTTTGGGCAAATGCTCAAGTAGATGTTAACAATTATTATTGAGCGTCTAGAATTTGAATTCCATCTTCACCATCTTTTGGTTTTGTAGGACTTGAGATAGTTACCTTCCTGGTGCTTCAGATTCCTCATCTGTGAAACAGGGACAATAATGATGAAATAATGATGAAAAGAATTGCTGTACAGAATCAAGAGCAGTGCTTTGTGTTGCTCTTCCATGTGATCACTTGAGAAGTACAGCTGAGACAAGAGTTGGTCCTAAGAAACTGGCTGCCAAGTGAGCCCTGCCTCTTGGGATACACCTCCAGCCCATGCATTCTGATATTTTTTCTTTCCTCCTCTTCCTCCTCTCATGTTTGTGTCTCCATAAAGATGACTCCTGTCAATCATGATCTTTGATTACATTTTTAAAACAATAACCTCATGTTATTGGATTGTTATTGGATTCTATGTAGGGGAGAAGATTCTTTGGGTTTCACTCTCTGCCTCCCGTCCTCTACTCCCCCACAACCTCTGCCCCATTTGGAGCTTATAAGACTTCATGGATTTTAATTAGAAAAGAAATCCACTGAAGAGGCTGGAAAGAGTGTCTACCCCAGGGAAACCCGAGATGCTTCAGGTCCGTGTATACTTGGCTCAGTGTGGGGGAGGTCCCATCTTTAAGCTGCCTCTTCTCCAGAGATATGATTTTAAAGCAATGGGCTTGTGTTTTCTTGGGCTGAATATATAGTTAGTCTTCTCTATTCAGGGTTCGGTTTCTTTCTGTGTGTTTGCTCTGTCATACTCTCATCACAATCTCTTTAATCTTTCAAAATATTTTATTAGTGTGGTCAAGTTATACATAAGAGTGGGGGGATTCATCTTGACATGATCTTATTTTCATAGAATATAATTTGCTCCTTTTCAGTCCCCAGGACTTCCTCCTCCTTCCCTCTCAATTCCTTCCTGGCTTTCTTCCCCTTTCTCAGATCTCCCAGTCTTCCTTATATTTATTTGTTTTTAAATTGGTGATTTATAGGTGTACATAAAGGTGAAATTTTCTGTAGTTCATATATATGTTCATATATGTACAGATCATCATTTTCTCCATTTCATTTCATATTTCTTCCCTTTTTTCATCTCTTCTCCCACCCATCTCCTTCCTCTTCTCCACTGATCTTGCTTCTATTATCAAGGAATCCCACCCCTCCATTTTTCCTCCTTATTTTGCGCTAGCTTCTACATATCAGAGAGAACATTTGACTCTTGACTTTGAGCTGGCTTGTTTCACTTAGCACAATGTTCTCCAGTTCCATTTCACGATGATTTATTTTCATCTATAATTCTTGTGACCAGGTAAGAGAAGGCTGCTTTTATTTACTGAATGGCTACTATGTATCAAGCTTCCCTACTAAGTGCTTGGCAAGTGCTACTTTATTTAATCTTCACCAATCCTAAGAAGTAGGTGGTTTCATGACCATTTTGTAATTGGAAAGACTGATGCCCAGAGAGGGTGTGGTAGGCAATGCATGCTCTTGGAAAAACTGTGAAGAAGGTGATCCTTTTCTGATTTGTGCCTCCTTCTCTGAACCTGTCTCAAAATCCCCAGCATTTTGTCATCTAACATTTTGGGGAAGGCATGTCTCCATGCCTGCTGTCCCCAGCAGTGGATGGTATTTGAGTCCTTTTCTGACTTTGCAATAAATCGTGCCTGGTTTTGGTTCCGGTTCCATTCATTCAACTTCATGTCTTTTTTTCAAAACGAATCTAATAAATGAATTCTAGGTAGGGAGCTGATGGCTTCATGTGAATTATCTTGTGTAAAATTATCTGAATTCTCTGCACTTTGGTTTTCCCAGTGCTCTTTACCAGAGATGAGCTGTATGAGGAGAGGGAGGTCCAAAGTAGAAGAGATGGGTGTGGGCTACTTTAGCTGCCATGTGTCAGAATGGGAACACAAGCCTTGTGCTCTAATGTAGAGGGTGGGGTTTTAAATCTATGACTTGAATGTGATTGGAGTTTCCGTCTTGTGGTTAAGACTCCAGGCCTGGTTTTATCAGGGAAGTGGAGAAGACAGGGTGGTTGGAATGGTGGATGTCCTAGCATCTGTGTGGTTCACTCTGACCCTCTGTAGGATGCCGTTTGCCTCCATCTGCTTTGCGTTTCTAATGTGAAGATGTGGAGATGCCTTTATACTGTCTAGTTTTTCAATAAGATGGAAGCCTTGGGGGAAATCCTTCTTCTCCTTCGTACATCCCTGGACAGGTTGAATGCAGCACTTTCCAGAGTTGCTCTGCTGCACCTACTAGTTTGGAAACTAACTTCACTTACAAGCGACTTATGGCCAAATTCCTGTCATTCATCCTACTCCCTGGTCACCATGACCTTTTGGGTTTCACACCAGCGTGCCATCTGCAGTTGAGCCGGGAGGGGTGGATATCTTAGTATCCTCTCATGCTGGTCGCTACTTGCAGGTTTCTTTCTCATAAGTACAGATTACCTGACACCTTCACTGTATGCTAACAACTAATTAGAGCATAACCAAACTATTGCAGAGCCGTGCAACTCCCTGAGCTGAAAGCTCAGGCTTAAATCCTCTTTCTGTTGTAATTTCAGTGGTGCGTGCAGTGGATTTTATGAAGGCATTTTGTTGAAGTGTCATGTGCCAGCCAGGTCTACTGCGTAATTTTGGCCCTCCGCATCTTCAAGTATGCTAAGTTTCAGGAGGGGTCTGACAGCTGAAAATTGCTCTTGCTTGCTGAATTCTAGTTCAGCTGCAGCTTGGAAAGAACAGTGACAGGCCTAAGGTCACATGAGAGGGGCACTCCCTTACTGCCTGTCCACAGAAGGCTCATCAGCCCTGTGGTTCAACCCCTGCTTCCCCAGGTACGGTGCCTATGATTGTGTATCCACCAGGAGGCGCTCTTCCCAATTGTTCCCTAGCCCAACCCTGGTGGATTTCCTTCCAAGTGCTTCATAATGACTTTTTTTTTGTTGATTTCTCCCTTCCCTTTGCCTTTAAGATTGTCAACTCAGTCAATAAATGTTTGATAAACTTGAACTTGAACTCTAAGAATGGCCCAGCACCATTCTTAGAGTTAGGGATACAAAAATAAGCAAGCTAGAGAAGGTCCCTGCCTATTTGGATTATGGTGACAGATAGGGAGAAAAAAAATTCTCTTAAATAATGTGTTTTTTTTTCTCCCTAAGAGAATGCAGGGAAGTAAGACTGGGGCTGCTCTGTGGGACAGAGTGGTTGGTCAGGCAATCTGGTTTGATGAGATGACAGAGGAACAAAGACCATCTGATTTGCTTTACTCCCTGATGCCCAGTGCCTGGCACAGAAAAAGACCTGGATAAATATTTGTAAAAGGAATCATTGAAGGAATACATGAGTGCATAGAAAGAAATGGAATCTAGACCTGTAACTTTTCTTCTGTGATGGTCTGTCCCCCGAAGGTGGGCACAGGTCAGCTTGCTCTGAGCCACCTCCTCTTGCTGTATGGACACCAGGGTGACCTTCCGCCAAGGAGGCTTCTGGGAACTGGAGCATTGGACTGGTGGCCGAAGGACCTGAGTGTTTTGTTTCCATGGTGATTTGCCTCAACAGGGGCCTTTTGTGTTCTCATCTGTGGAATGGAGGTAGTAGTTTGATTACTGACATTATGTAGAAGACAAAAAATAGCTGAATAAACAGACAAATGCATAGATATGGAATAAATAATTCATATTAAGTTGGGACCCTGTTGCTCAGCCCCTTACTTTTTACAACCACCATTGATATTGGTACCACTAGAAGTCCCATTATACAGATGGGAAAATGGTAGCTCTGAGCACTTAGGTAACTTGCTCAGGGTAATAAATTAGTCAATGAGAAGACTAGGAGGCACATTCAGTATTGTTAGATTCCGGAGTCTGAGCAGTTAGCATCTTTTGATTCCTGTCTGCCTCCCTGGACTTGTCTTACGCTGCTTTACTCTCTACAGCTCATTTTCTGTAGCTTCAGTAGAGAGAGACACTCTTTAAGTAGAACTTGTTGATAGTGGCAATTAATAATTTACTAATAACATTAACGAAGTGAAACAACGCTGGCATGATTTTTCTCCTGGCATTATGCCTAAGTGCTTCTCCAGCTTATTTGATTTGCTAATAGAAGTATTTATGGAATGGGAAAGGCTTCCCATGACACATTCAGAAAACAGAACAGATCCTTCTCTCCATGCTGCTTAAAAAGACTCCTGATGGGAAGGAGGATGGAGAACGTGAAATCTGTTCTTTCACCCCTCTGACCAACCTTTCTAACTCAGTCTCTGGCGAAGGGACATCTGCCAGTTCTTCTTGTGCTGAAATGTGAAGGTTTAGTGGGCACCCGATTCCCATTCCATTATTACAATACTTACTGTTTTGTAGTCAATATGGAAGTTAGATCTCAACTCACCTTGTGATCCAACATGAAGACAGATTTTTACCACCCTCTGCAGAAGAGAAAACAGATTGGTGGCACCTTACAGGAGGGTTTCTCGAACTGTGCTGTGGACTCCCCAGCATCTTTTGAGTCTCTTATCAAGATGCAGATTCCGGAATCCCACAGCCCACCATAGAATCAGGACTTGTGTGGATGGGGACTCCCACGGATCATTTTAAACAAGTTTTATAGGTGATTATAATATTTGAAGAATGATTTTAAAAAGTCTAAGAATTTCATTTATACCAAGATATATTTGCCCAGGGTTTAACAGATGAACCTGAGGTATGATTGCGGAACATGCCCCAGGAGAATAGCCAGGGCTGGGAGAGGAACTCAAGCGCTTGGGTGTCAGAGGGAGGAATTTGTGGTGTTTACCCTGGACTCATCTGCAGACCTCCTGGGGTGGTTTTATTAATGCTATCGGGTTTTGAGCACATATTTAGATGGCATGTGTAATCTCATTGGCTGATAATCACGGACAGAATTGAAACACATCAGAAAAGATCTGTGAACTTGAAAGCCACATCACTGCCTAGAGACATTATTGTCAGGAGTATCTGCTTCCCAGTGTTAGCCTCATGTTCTGTGCTGCTTCGTCATGACTACTGTTGATCCAGCGTCTCATTAATGAAGGCCATTTAGGGAATTGGTTGCAGACCTAAAAAGCAGGGAACATTCTCCTCATGTTTTTCTTAACTCCAAGCGTTTTTTTTTTTTTAATTTCTATTAGGTACACTAGTGCCTAAAATATCATTTTTTTTGCTTTGGTACTCCATTCTTTCTGCCAAGGTATAGGAAAAAGACCATCATTTAAAATTTATGTGGAGTATTTTCTCTCTCTCAAAGTCTCCAGTGTTTTATATGAACGGAGTAGGAGTGAAAAATTCACCAAGGAATTTAGATGTATTGCACATTGGCTAGGCTCTTCTTGTGTACCTGGATTCCCCGGGCTTGATTTGTTTACAAACATCCCTGTCAACACCCATAGAGGATATGTGTGTGATGGAAATTCTGTTTATTTTGCTTATCTGTAAGTAACACACTTGTTGCAGGTAAATAAGTATGACAAAAGACCAATTCTTTCCTGCTGCTTTTTTTTTTTTTTTTGCTTCTAGAAATATTTTGTCAAGTTGCTAAGTTACCAGGATGAGGGATTCTACTTTGGGGGAACGGAAGTTATTTTAAAACATCTAAGGAACATCCTACCAGAAAACTCCTTTGCAGTGTGACGAAGGTCTGAGGTGTGCTCAGAATGGGTGGTGAGCTTGTGAATGTGAAGGGATAAAGAAAGAACCCCAAACGTCTTGGAAACAAAAGTCCACGGAGAAATCAAAACACATTGTAATCACAACATGTTGTTAACAACTAACGTCAATCGCCAAGAACAAGTTAGGTTAGGAAGTCGGAATATTTAATCAATGAGTTGAGGGGGACCATCTTGAAAATATCATGGAGTAGATTAGAATGAGGAGAAGTCATGGGCACTCTTATTCAGAGAGTAAGTGGTGACAGTTCAGATGCCTGCAAAGCCTCTTCCCTCTTCTCTGCTGGCCAGTTCCTGCTGAGGTGTTTAGAATTCCTAAGAGACTTGTTCATTTGTTTACTGAATAATTATCCAGCTGGGGATACAGTATTAGTAAGACAGATACAGTTCATATTCTTCTGGAGTCCACTTTCGGCTCTTCTTAGTCCTCTGTGTTGTGTTTGTCAGGATTCTTTTCTGCAGTGGCAGAACCCCAAATTATGAATGGCTCTGGGAACTGGAGCATTGGACGGGTGGCTGGAGGACCTGGTTTTTTGTTTCCATGGTGATTTGCCTCAATAGGGGCCTTTGTGTTCTCATCCGTGGAATGGAGGTGTAGTAGTTTGATTACTGACTTTATGTAGAATATATCAGGACAAAAATAGTTGAATAAACAGACAAATGCATCGATATGGAATAAATAATTCATATTAAATTGGGACTCTTAATAAATAATTCATATGAAGTTGGAGTCCAGGGGTGAGATGAGTTCTGTGTGTCAGAAATCGGGGACTGGGGCTCTCTTTCTTCCTCCACTACTTGGCTTTGTTTTCCTCTGTGGGTTCATCCTATAATCACATGAACAAGATCCTTCCATGGGGCAATGGTAGATGGCTGCTAACAGATACAGGATTCAGTGACCCCAATATAGGACCCCCTTGGAAGAAGATAAATGCATCCCTTTTAATGTCTCCATATTAAACTTGGATTGGCTCTGTTTAGACCATCTCTTAACCAATGAAATTACAATGAACCAGACTATTGCTTGGGCTGGGGCACCATGAATGGCAGAAGCAGTTGGGTCTATTGCAGATGCAGAAGCTGGAGAGAGAGAGTTATCAAATGACCCACAGTAACAATACAACTCTACCCCAGCCACCGGAAGTAGTCAGTGTAGATACCTTAAACTTGTCCTTATGAAATCCACACCAGCAACTACCAGACACAGCCCTCTTCATTTTATCTTTGGCTCTACTCAATTTTTAGGAGCAGAGTCTCCTGGCTTATCAGAGGAAGAGAAAGAGCCACTCACTGGTCCAACCAGAAACTCCAGCCTGGATATTACAGTTACATTATGTTTCCGTCACCCCTTAATGGTACTCACAAAAGCTAACAAAATTACCCTAAGCTTGGCAACACACAAACACAAGTGGCATCATGTCTGAGTGACATCAGGAAATACCAAACTAAAGTTTTGCATCATAAGCCATGGCAGGCAGTGGAGCCTATGGAGAATGATGGTGAAAAGGGATGGCACCTCTTCCCCAGGGAGTTTACAGTTTACAGTCAATTTTATATATGTGTGTATATATGTATATAAAATTATATATATCGTATGTGTGTGTGTGTCTATATATATATAGACACACACACACATACATATATACATTTTAGCAATGAGCAATATTTGGGGATAAGCATTGCAGAGAAACTGGCTGATCATGAAAGTGAGTGGTGAGTGGACTTTGGTGCTTGGATAGGTAGTGGGAAGTCCCCCCACTTGCTTACCTATTCCTGTTATTACATATATATATATATTTGGTACCAGGGATTGAACCCAGGGGTACTAAGCCACATCCCCAGCCTTTTTTTTTTTTCAAATTTAGAGACAGGGTCTCACTGAGTTACTTAGGGTCTTGCTACATTGCTGGGGCTGGCCTTGAACTTGCAATCCTTCTGTCTCAGCCTCCCGAGCTGCTGAGATTACAGGTGTGTGCCACCATGCCCAGCCTACAATCAAAGTGAAAAGACAGATATCAAAGTTGAGCAGCAAGCTCTAGAACACGAGGCACATAGCTGTCAGCATTCATCTATGAAATAATAAAGCATTAAATTGTTGTTATCACAGAAGAGTAAAGAACAAGGGCAGCTGAGGCTCTTTGTAAGCATTTCTGGGTGCTCCTATAGGCCGTGGAAGGCTTTCTGGAAAAAAAATAAAAAAGGAACCTAAAGTAGGTCTTCAAAGATAAGCTGAAGAGCTAATGTGCAGAGGGTAGAATTCTTCCCTTGTGCTGACCATGATTCACTCGGCATCCTCCCCTGTGAGCTTGGGATAGGATGCTGTTGACTCTTACCATCAAGAAAGGTGCTGGAGGGGGGCACTGAAAAAACTGGTCTCTTCTGGATGTGAGAAGGAGATTCACAAATGTCATTGACTGGAGGGATGATAGCACCATGTACTTGGCATAAATGTATGATCTCCAAACATGAAGTTTATTAAAGGAAAGTGGGGTCTTTGGGGGCCATTCCTAGCCTTTGAGGTTGATGTTAACTGGAGAGTGATTTCCTTCCAAACTTGTGGAGTCGGGGTTGCTGTAGCTGCTTCTCACAAGGACCACAACCAATATGTGGACATTACAGTTGACTGGATAGGAACCATCAGGCTTCCTCCCTGTGACCTCAGACTATCCTAAAAGTGAACAACTCTATGGAAAAACGGAGCTTATATTGAAATTTGGAGGATAATAGGAATCCTTCAGACTCCCAATTTTTTTTTTCTTAAAGAGTTTATATTACCCAAAGTGGATTTTCATAACCTCTGGATGGTCCCAAAGATTACCATATCCTTCTGAAATGGGGGCCCAGACTTTGCTGAGAAAGCCTGCTCCCTGGAGGTGTTCCAGGGTGGAGCCCTGTGATCTGCTGAGCCAGTCTGGGGTTGGCAGGTGGGTGAAGGTGCCTGCTTATGGCCAGGCAGTGACCTTGTTCATGGGGGCTGCCAGCATGTCCCATGGGTGAGCACCTGTCCTGTAGGTGCTGAACCTTGTGGAGACAGGCTCTCCTCTCCAGGGTGTCAGGAGAGAGTCTGCAAGTGAGGGCTCCCTTCCTCTGTTTCAGGCAGATGACCTGTGAACAAACCGAAGGGAAACCAAAATTCAGAGGAAGAGACCTCCCAGCTTGGACCCTATCTGCAGGTATGTTTGAAATCCTGCTGTTCAAGCAGTGAGCTGTCTGTCCCTGGTTGGTGATTTTACCTCTTGGAGTCTTAGTTTCTTCAGATGGACTAGTAATATCCTCAATAATTGTTGATATCTATTGAGATTCCTTTTTGCAGGCATTGCCTCAGGGGCTTCAGTTCTATAATCCTTCTCTGTATAGAGGTGGTATTATTATTATTATTATTATTATTATTATCATTTTTTAGATAAGGAAACTGAGATTTGGAAAAGTTAAGCAACTTGATCACGGTCACACAGTTAGAAAAAGGCTGAGTTTTTCCAGTCTGCGCAACCTAGCCCCAGAGACAGTGCTAACTCTCCCCAGGATACCATAGTGCCTGGCGTAGAATGGACACCCCATACATTTTAGCAATGAGCAATGTTTGGGGATAAGCATTGCAGAGAAACTGGCTGATCATGGAAGTGAGTGTTGAGTGGACTTTGGTGCTTGGATAGGCGGTGGGAAGCCCTCCAACCTGCTTCCCTATTCCTGTCAGACCCCTTGCTACCAAGACTGACTTTAACCCACAGTACCTGGCCTGAGAAGATGACAGGCTGCTTTTTTTTTTTTTATTAAAATTGACTTGTAAATGTACATATTCAGGGGTTACAGTGTAATAATTCAGTCCATGTATACAATGTGTAATGAGCGGATCAGGGTAACTAACATTTTCCTCTCTTTAAATGGTTAATATGTCTTTGTGCTGTGAACCTTTGATCTCCTCTCTTGTCATTCTTTATAAAATATCTACAAAATTTTTGCAAAGTGTACTCACCCTGCTGGGCTGCAGGACATTACAACTCACTCCTCCCGTCTAACTCCATTCTGGTATCTGATATCTCACCTCCCTATGTCTCCCCTTCCCCATCCTTCCTGTCCCTAATGACCACTGTTCATTCTGTGCTTCTATGAGATCAGTGTTCTTAGTTTCACAGCTAAGTGAGATCATACAATATTTGTCTTACTGTGCCTGGCTTAGTTCACTTAATACAATCTTCTTTGAGTCCATCCAGGCTGAAGGCTCCTTTTCCTAAAGACTTTAGATCAATGTTACAGATTTGTTTGGTTAAAATAAATGCAGAGGCTTTCTGCAGATACATCTGTCAAAGGAGGGTTGGTTTCTGAGGAATTAATTGGAATTCTCTTAACCTTCCCCGGACATTGGCCTGAACCCTGTGTTCATCCCCAGTAGGTTAGCATTAATTGGGTGAGCAGGGAGACAGAAACAGCCTCTGATGGCTAATTTATTAACTTCTCTAAGAAGAAGGGGTGAGAGCTGGCTGAGGTACTTGGATTTACTTTGAGGGATTGGGATAGAAAGCTCAGTGGTTGATGGTTTTGTAGCCCCGATATACATGGAGAGATCAATGTCTTCTTGTTGTCCCTACAAAAGTTAGTTTGGGGAATTTCTTTCTCGAACATGTTTATTGAAGTGTAATCGATATATTATGTCCAGACCATCATTTTATTTATTGTGCTAAAAACCACAAGATGTTCTTAACAAATTTTCTAGTGCACTAAGTTCTAGAAATCTGCTGTACAACATACCATCTACAATCAATAATACAGTATTGTCCACCTCAAAATTTATGAAGAGGATAGAATTTATTGAAGACCCATATTGTTTTGTGGCCTATTTCTTTCTCAGCCCTGGGTTGAAAGGGACCCAGATGGGGACCCCCATCTCCCTTTACAATTTTCGTCCTATAACAAAATCTCCTAGGAGTGCATGCATGCGTTTTCTCTTCTAGTTTGTTATGTTTTGAGGACACTGGTTTTCCAGTAGCCAGAAGCCATTCATTCTAATAACTGAGAAAACATGACATCGTATACCCTTCGATTTTCTTTTCCATGCCGACTATACCTCTCTCGGTTATTATTTAACGTGGCCTCTAATGGTTAGCACGGCTGAAGATGCTTTTGAAGCCAAACAGGATGCTTATGGGGTGTTGTTACTGGCAAAAATAGGTTTGAAGCCTGGTCTGGTCACTTTCTGGCCAAAGGCAAGTTAGAGATGGATTCGACTTAGGCTGTTTCGACTTACGGTCCTCTGACTTTACAGTGGTGTAAAAAGCAATAGCATCCAGGAGAAACTGTACTTTAGATTTTGCTCTTTTTCTGGGCCTGTGATGAATGGTGGGTTACTTCCTTGAGATGCTGGGCACAGCAGTGAGCCACACCTCCCAGTCAGCCACTTCATCTTAAGGGAGGACAGCAGATAAGTCTGCCGAGGTTTGGTACATTGGGTGTATTAAATGCATTTTGAACTTGTCATATTTTCAGCTTACCCCAGATTTATTGGGACATAACCCCATTAAAAATCAAGGAGCATTTTTGCCTGACATCCCTGAGCATCGATGTCCTTATCAATAAGAGTATTACTGTAACTACTGCACTGGCTGCCGTGAGGTTAGATGGGGTCCTGTGTGTTATGTCCAGACCATAGCAGGTGCTGGATGCCGACTTGTTTCTTCTCTATGTGTCCTTCCTGGAGAGGGGGGGAAGGATGAACTTTGATACTAGGAGTGAGTGGGAAACTTGACTGTGAACCAGTGTAAGCCTGGGAGTCCAGGAGTAGACGCAGGCAAAATCATCTGGGTGCTGGTCCTGCACAGGTACGCTCCTCTCAACCAGCTGGCCCCAACAGCTTGCAGGCTTCAGCTCTGGTTAATGGAATCCAAACATTACAGCGTCTTCTCATAGCAGAAGTGGCAAAAACCTTTGAACTAACCTCCTGGGTATGATTTGTTGAAATGTGAGTGGCTGCCATCTCTTCTCCCTGCTTCCTAACGCACTACGGTTCACTCCATAGATACCTCTGTCTTGTCTTAAGGACCAGGTGATTCATGGATGAGTCTTCACCTGTGACCACTCTAGTTTCCCTTTTTTCTACTCCCACTTGCCCCCACTCTGCATGAAAGTTGACAGGTTTGCGTTATAAATAAAGAATTTGGAGGTCGGATGGATGGATTTTGCTATATGACTTAATTTTGCATATTTTAAAACCTCATAGAAACAAAATCACGCTCTATGACTTATTTTACTTTTGTTCTTTAGCATTCATTCCCTCAGGCTCGTAGGTTATTGCTAGGTTTCAGGGTTCACTCCAGGTAAACTGGGCTGACTGGGCTTCACAAAATAACCACACAAGAGACACAATTACCTTTTTATTTTGGGTCATTGTGATGGCTCCTCTGACCTTAAGGGTCCACAGGAAGAGAGAGAAAGAGAGAGAGCATGCACTGACCCCTTTTATTGAGGACAAGCTATTCAAATGAGGCAAGGGGTCAGGTTTCAGGGGGCTGAGTCTATCTTCATGATGTCCACTGTCAGCAGGTTGACTGACACCTGGGTAGGCCACACCCAAGGGCACAGTAAGAGAAGGGGACACACACACAAGGCACTTTCATGGAACATTCTATCCTAAACAGGGCAAGGGGTTATATTACAAAGGAACAGGTGAGTGTAGCTCCACCCATGGGGCTGTAGGAAGACATGCTCAGGCATGAAGACACAGTCACTTGAACCCTAGAGGAGCGGGGCAGTCTAGCAGCATGGGTGCCTGATGCCACATCGCCCAGCAGGGGAGTTAACTCAGTCAAGTGCTAGGTTGGTCTCCCACGGGTTATATCTTGTCACTTTAATTCTCTTCTCACCCACTGCAGGGGATTCCACTGTGTGAACATGCCGCAAAAATGTCAACTCATAGTTGATGGACATTTGGGTGATTTTCAGACTTTCTATCACTGCTATAAGTAGGTGTCCAATACTGGTGTACATTTTCAAGAGCTTTCTAAGAGTGGGTAGTTGAAATGAAAATTTGGAGTGGTTGGTTATGAGTATGCTTATGCTCAAATTGATTATGTAATACCAAATAGTTTTTCACAACCATAATAAGCAAATCCACTTCTGTACCACATTCCCACTATGTCTTGCTATTGCTGGTTTCTTTTTATCCATTCTGGTACTTGTCAAATAGTATCTGGGGATTTTAGTTTGCATTCTCTAATTTTCAATGAAGGTTAGCATCTCTTCATATATTTATTGGCCCTTTGGATTTTCTCTTTGTGTACTGTTGACACTTTTTGCTTGATTTTTTTTTCTTACTTGTAGAAGAGCATTATATATTCTTTATACTATTTTTATTGTTAGTATTTGTTGCCAATAGTATTTCCATGTTTGTGGAAATAATTCTCCTTTTACTTTCCTGGTGTCTATGATGAGAAGCTCTCAATTCCAAAGCAGTCATGCAACAATGTCTAGAAAAGATCAGATACAGAGTAGGAGTTGATGGGAGTTTTGCTAAATTGTGTTTTTTAGATAATACAAGGGCATTTTATTCCTGTCCCTGCTAGAGTGATTGTCCAGATAAAATGAGGAGTTTTATGACAGTGGAATGTAGACATATTCCTTTCTACCTCCTTCTGTGTCTAACCCTTTCTTTTTCCCATGGCAATGGGATTTTCGTTAAAGCTCTGTTTATAGATCTCATAAAGAAACAATTTCAACAAAATCCAGTTAGAATCACTTGTGTGTCTCTGGGTCTGTTTGTAATCCTGGCTGATAACACCGCAGATAAAGAAAAATCAGGTTGTCTCTCTAAATGAGCACAAGGAGATTTGGGCATCTGTTCCTTTTAAAACCAAGCATATTTTCAGTGTCATAAAACATTTGATACTGAGCTGGTGAATGGAAATACAAAGGGATTAGGAGTGCAGTGTTTCAGTGACTATCTCCTTAATCACAGAGAGTGGGACTTCTTAATTTAAATTCCTGATTAGGCACGTTGGGGACAGACAGCGCCACTCTGATCTCATTAGCCCAAGTGATAATGGGCACTAATTACCCCTCTTCCAAAGTCAGGGGTTCATTTATTACCTATGTGAATGAACCTTTCTCTCATGCTCAACATCAGAGTAAAAAATGAGCTTAGGAAAGTGATATGGGGAAGGGAGAAGGAGGAGGAGATATGGCAGGGGGAAAGGGAGCACGGTGAGCTACCCCTGACCTCTAGATCTTGCCGACAGCCTGGAGGGATGTGCAGCTCCTACCGTGTTCTTTCTTGTAAGTTAGTCTCTTCCTGGCCAGTTGACATCATCACCTTGCCTTCTGACCCTGCAGACATCTGAAGTTGGAACCTTGAATTTCATGAACCCAATGCTGAGTGTACTTGGGAGCAGGGGAGAGTAGGAATAGAAAGGATTTTCCAGTTCCTTCTAAATTTGGGGGTCCCTGTGAGGTACCTTTGGGGTTCACCTGAGTTCTTCCAGAACACAGGGCTCTGAAACTCCATGGTGTGATTTCCAAGTTGGTTTTCCAACAAGGCTCTATATCCTCTTGGGCACTTAGAGATGTTCCAGTTTTGTGTCAAAGGAAATCAAAGCTTCAGGAAAAGTTCTTTGTCTGCACCACAGTCCCCAAAGTGTTTTTTTTTTCTGTCATGTTTAGTACATGATGTGAGTGTTATGTTAGGTCAACTGTTTACAAGGTAGTTGGGCATATCTACTAAAATTAAGTAAATGAATGCCTATTTGTGTTAGTTTTTTATCACTGTGACAAAAACACCCAACAAGAACAATTTAGATGAGGAGAGACTTACTTGGGCTCAGCGGTTCAGTCCAAGGTGGGCTGGCTGCAAGGCAGAGACATCATGGCAGAAAGGCAAGGTGGAGGAGAGCTGCTCAACTCCTGCAGTCAGAAAATGGAGATAGGAAATGGCCAGGGACGGAGATAGTCTCCAGACCATTCCCTCAGTGATCTGCTTCCTCCAGCCATGCTCCACCTGCCTATAATTTTTATGATTTCCCATTAAAAAGTATTAACCCATCAAATGGATTAATGCATGAATGAGGTCAGATCATTCATGAGCCAATTGTTGCCTCAAGCCTCACTTCTGAACCTTGCTGCATTGGACACCAGACTTTCTACACATGAGTCCTTTGGGGGTATATTCCAGATCCAAATCATAATGTCTATTGACCCACATATCTCACTCCAGAACTCTACACTACAGAATATTTATGTAAGATTTGAAGATAAATATATCATCTGAATACACATACACACACACACACACACACACTATCTTATCCATATTTACATCCATATCATTTCTGCCACATCATCACATCCCCTATGTCTCTAGAGAGCTCTTCATTGCAGCCTTGATTTTAAAAGGGGGAAAAAAACTAGAACCAGCTCTAATGTGTATTTAGTAGGAGATTGGTTAAATAAACAGTGGTACATCTCCACAGGGAAATCTGATGCAGATACTTGAAAAGATTTGATACTAAGCTGGAATAAAAAGGTGTCCAAGGTAAATGAGAAAAGATGATTGTAGGACTGCACGTAGTGTGGTATCTCATCTGTGTAAAAGATGGTGCACCCATAGATGGGCGTGTTAGTGGTTCTTTGTGGTTACTCCCAAGGATGGGGTGGAACCGAATTTGGTGGAGAAAGGCAGAGGAACCTACATCTGTTTATGTTATATATTTTGGCATCATTCAAACCTTCCATTGAGCTGACTTTATTTTGGTAATCGGCAAAAGCAATAATGATAAAAACTCTTGCTATGCAGTGCTGTTGAAGATGGGGGTCTGCTCTCCTGAGGCTGAGCACCAATAGGCTGTCAGAACTGCAAAGCAGTCGGAAATCATTGCCCTAAGTGTGCTGAGTGCGTCTGGCTCAGTGACTGTTAAAATATAACATCTCTAACAGAGCAAGATGTTTGCAACTACTGGATAATATCCTTAAAAGAGTTGTGTTCATGGCAAATAAAAGGTATGATCTGTATCAGACACTATTTCAGGTTAATGTAGTCCTGCCACTGTGTTTACAGTTTCAAGTCTATGTCTGCCTCTGTTAGCTCTGCAAGCTTAGAGAGTTCCAGGACCTGTGTAGGATTCCCTGGATTAACTCAGCTTGCTCACATCAGATCCTCACACTGTGCTGTGCCCTCTTCCCCAGCTCCTGGGTCATTGAATCACTCTTTTATAGCTTCCTTCCTTTCTCCTCTCCCTCCTCCCTTCAACAAACCTTTACCCACTTGGTGTCGCACATTGGGCTGGGTGGAGTGGGACATACAGTAATAAACCAGGATTTCTGTTTCAATGAGCTAGTTCACAGACTACTAGGGAAGACCACTGTGAACATAGTGGATGATAAATCTGATAACAGGGTTTAAGAGCAAGGTTGGAATAGATGGCCAGTAGGGCAGGTCCTAGGTCTTCTCACAATTTCCCCATGAACTTGGGCAAGTTACTTAACATCTCCACGTTCATCTCTTCATCTGCTTTCCAGGGAAGTGCCTTCCCACTTGCTAAAATCCCTTCCCCAAGGCTATCTCCCAAGGGGCTACAGAGATGAGCCTCATGCTGCCTTTGAACTTCCAAGGACAGGAGAAGTGAAGTCCCGCAGGCACCTCTTAGACTTGTATTTAAGGACTAAATCATGACCCGAATTAGCCTTTTCATGAAAATGTAGTAGGGCGAGTACTTTACCAGGAGAAGAGGCACGGAAAAGATTAACAAGACAGCGGCTGTCACTCACTGGCTGCCCCATTCACTTCCAATATCCCACCCATTCATCACTCCACTGGCCACACTGCCTTCCTCTTACTGGAATCTAGTTTTACGGTTGGGGTCAGCAGCAGGGCTTTCCTGACGAAGTCACCACTTGAGTAGTTCCCTTCAAGATTTATTCCAGGAGGAGAGAAGATACACTGTTACTTGTCCAGTCAAGGACTGAAAGTCAGGTTGATTGATGCCCAGGATGACACTGTGAAGGAAGAGTGATGTGTGCTGAGCGGGGTGCACGCTCTACAGCAGACAGCCCGGGCTCCCCAGCAGGCTCCGCCATGTTTCCTAGTACCGCCCTCCTTCAGCCTTCCATCCTGATAGAGGAATTAAAGGAGTTAATATGCACAGAGAGCACTTGGCACAATGCCTGGGATGTGGTGAGCGGTTATTAAATGATGACTATTTTTTAAAAATTAAAAATGAATGCTGATACTTGACCAAAATGCAGGATCTATAGATCCCTAAGTGAGGGTTGGGAGCAATTTCTCAGAACTTTAACAAGAAAGGCAGTCAGTGCAGCAGGCAGGCCAGAAAGTACTGAGTGTGAATCGCAGTCTTCTCAGCTCGTTCAACCAACACACACATCTGTCCAGTGCCTACTGTATACTCGCCTCTTGCTGTGGCCTGAATGTTGGTGTCCCCAAATCCTTATGTCGGAACTTCATACCCAAAGTTATAGTATTAAGAGGTGGAGGCCTGTGGGAAGGGGTGAAGTCATAAGGGCTCCATCCTCATGGATGGGATTCATGCCTTTATAAAAGGGGCTCCAGTGAGCTCCCTGGCTCCGCTCTGTGTGAGGATCCAGCAATGAGGAGCCATCTAGAAGGCAGAAAGGGAGCCCTCACCAGACACTGAATCTGCTGGTACCTTGATTTTGGACTTCTTAGCCTACATAACTGTGAGCAATAAATTTGTTGTTTATGAATTACGCGTTCTAACCCATTTTGTTGTAGCAGCCCAGGTGGACTAAGGCCTCACTCACTAGGCACTAGAGTGGAGAACCATCAGAGTAGGTCCTCTTGCCATGTGTGGGCTACATGACCTCAGGTAGAGTATTTACTTTCTTGAGCTTGTCCTTCCACATCTTTGAAATGGCGCTGTTAATAACAGCAACATTATAAGGTAATGGCTTTTGTTAGCAGTTACCCATTACTTGGAAAATTGAACCTTATATCACTCTAGCTAAATAAAGGAGCAAACATGCAAATTAGGTTTGTGGATAAAGGGTATTTTTCATCCCAACTCTAAGGCTCCAGTGGACTGATGTGTTCTATGACTGCAATCTAACATCTCATTGATTATTTGGCCTAGTTACCCTCTTGACTCTGAAAAACACCAGGGTCTAAGTTGGTATTCCATGGTCCTGATGTCACCAGACTCCTTTGCTAACCATGACTTTTAAAACTTTTCTAATATACAGTGGCTAAGGTCTATAATCCCAGGGACTTGGGAGCCTGAGGCAGGAGGATCACAAGTTCAAGGCCAGCTTCAGCAACTTAGACTCTATCCGGAGATGTAAAATAAAAAGAACTGGGGATGTAGCCAAGTTAAATCGTCAGTATTACCTCCCCCAACCCCACAAGAAAAAGAGATTTTATTTTAAAAGTTTGAAATAACTTTAGGTTTGGTCTTGGTTCCTAGAAAAATAAATAAGCCATAATTTGATCCTCTGCTTCCTCCACATCTTCTAGTTATTTTATATGTCCTTACTATAAATTATTGTCTTCATTTCCCCTGCCTCTCTGCTCTTGATGATTTGCTTGCACCTTTACACTTACTCCATCTGATCCTTGATTATAGTTACTTGCTTACTATATTATGTATTTTTTGCCTCACTATTTGTTCTAATATATGAACATACAAATTCATATTTATTGAGATATTCTCTGTGCCTGGGACACTGCAGAGTGCTTTAGACCTTTGTTGTTATCACATTTTACAGATGACGTAATGGAGGTTTAATTAACATTAGGTAACTTGGCTACAGTCATAAAGCTAGTAGAGGTGGGGTCAGGAAAGAATGCAAAGTCCACGCCCTTCATCAGTGAACTCTTCTGTACTGTGCCCTCCAAGATGGGTATGTATTGCACCTTCTTGGAGTCCTTTAGCTTTGAGCACAATCTTTTGTACAATCCAGAAATTTAGTAAATTTTGCTGAATAAGGTGATTCCCAGTCCAAGTCCTGTTCCAAATTCAGGGCATAGTTCTTTTCTCATAAATTCAACCACATAACAAGAAATATTGTTTTGGTGCTCACTCTTCATAAGACCTTCCATAAGTTTCTAAATGTCTCTTCTGGGTGCAGCCTTCCTATTATTTTGTATTATGGCATTTCCCCTGCTTCTGGCTAGTCCTACCCAGCGACCCATTCCATGGGGAAGACCAAATATTCATAGATGGAAATTTATTGGCCAAGAGATCTCAGTTGTAGCTGCTTTATTGGCCAAGAGATCTCAGTTTTAGCTGTTTTGGAAAAGTGACCATGCCTACAGAAAAAAGGAGATACATTTTAAAAATAAAGACTGACAATATAGAATCGGGCTTCTAGAAGTGAGAAGAATTAACGTAAAAAGCTCTTAGAATCTTCTGGACAATCCAACCATCCCCCATCCCCACCCCCACCCGCAGTGGCCAGATGTGAAAACCAAAGCCCAGAAGAGAGAATTCAGTTTTCTGAGGTCTGTGGAAGTGCTGCAGTTCATATTAGGTGAGTCCTAATAGTCAGGATTCCTTCTGAATGCCAGTCTGATGTTTTATGGATTGTGATAAGCAGTCATTGTTATTATGTCTTTGATTTATTGAAGGTAAAAATAAATAGGAAAAGAAAAAAGAATTATCCCTTCCTTCTTCTTTTTCTACATTTTTTTAAATGGCAAATGTGTTAATCTCCACTCAGGTGTGTGAAAGAGTATGAATCTTGTTAAAGTGGTGACTTCATGGCTATGAATAATATATTTTATTTATTTTTCAAATGAACCAACATTTTTTGGTTCTTTGGGTTTGATAGAAGTTTGTTGAATGGGCTTTGAATTTAACATCAAAGTCCTCTGAGAAGAACAGCAGGCTTTTCCTAAAATTTAATTTATGTGTCCTTTTAATTTTGTATATATATATAAAGATTAATCTTTGCAAATTTTTGCAAGGCTGCCTCACCTCACAGCTTTGCTTACTGGTACACAGAGCAGGGAGTCAGGAAGCCTGCCCTTCGGGGCTGCACCGGTGGGACTTTGCACATCTCTTCATCTTCCCACCACACTTGGGGTAGAGGAGTTGAGGTCTAAGAACTCTTCTGACTCTAAACTTATGAAGGTTCATTGCTACTTTATGAAAATAACAGGGGGGAAAAAAAGAGGAAGAGAAACTTGACATATAGGCCCTCAGGTGGGATAATCCGTTTCCTATTTGGGGCAAGTTCTGAGGCTGGTGAAGTACCTACTCGGACACCTCTTGCCTTAATGCCTGAAAATCCCCCCCCCCCCCCCCCCGCCCCATGCTCCCTTTCTTTGAATTATGTCCTCTCCTTTTAATTTCCCCTTTAAAACCTGGATATTCTTAACAGCCAACCTCATTTACCTCCCAGGGTTTTCTTCAGTTTCTCTAGAGTGCTTTTGTGGTGGTTTTGGTGCAGGGAGGTGTTGTGGGGAATGGCTGTCAATCTTGTGGTTGCTCCGCCCCTCTCCCCATACTCTGATCTCCTACCTCGGCTCAGCTTTGTTCAGGCTGCAGCTACTGTCCTTTTGCTACTCACCAATCCCTTGTTCATCTCTTTTTGTATTCAAGAAATTGGTCAAATATTTTCTCATGTCCTTCCTCTTTTACCATGGTGAGTAAAACATTTTTTTTTTCCAGTGCCTGGGATTGAACCCAGAGCCTTGCCCCTACATTCTATTACTGCTGTATTCCAACCCCCTCAAAAGCTGTGGCTTTTCATTTTATTTGACCATTTTGATAGTGTCTGTGGATGGGAAAGTGAAAATTATTAACATATTTGTTAGTACCCAAGAAACTCCTGAAGATGGAGGGAAAAAAAATTTACCATGACTTATATTTGGTATAAAGCCATCTTTTAAAATTTTATCAGCTTAATAAATATTCCTTTGAACACTGAAATATTTATACACAATGGATAAATCAATACTAATTTAAGAAATTACATTTCCCCAAATATTTAGGCATCCATGGAAAAATTTAGTAAATTATTTGAGTTTATTGCAATTACATTAGACTGGTACAAAGAAGGAATCCTGACTGTTAAGACTTGCCTAGTATGAATTGCAGTGCTTCCATTGACACCAGAATTTCTCTAATGCCTGACACCAAAGAGAATATATACAAAAAATTTCAATGATTACTAAACTGGTTATATATTACATTTAAAGGAGAATATCACAAATTTCTTCTTTAAAAAAAATCCTTCTAGTGTTTATGTTGAGTTTGCACTTACTTTTCTTGATGTTATTTTACTTCCAAGTGTTGTAGTCATATTTTCTAGATTGAAAGGAACAACAACAACAACAACAACAACAAGAATGTACCACTTAAGGTCAATGAAAATTTTAGGATCTGGGTTGATATCCAGTGGTTAGGATATGGATTTTGGTAATGCTGTCCAGGGTGATGCAAATCCAAACCACTTGACATTAAAAAGGTACTTATAACACAAACACATTCCCTCTTACTATCAAGATTTATTTGTTCTATCATGATTCTCTGCCTTTCATATGGATTTTAAGTATTTTTTGCGGCTGGCATCTTTTCCAGAAATGGCGTATTCTTTAAGTACTGCTAAGTTGGCATTATGAGTTCCACTGTCCTGGTTGTGACAGAGTGTCCTGGTAGGTTCAAATTATTAGAAACTGGTGTTTGCCTTATCAGGACCCCATTATAATTAATAGGGCCACTTTGAGGTTTGCTGTTCCAGGAGGTAAGAAGTCAAGTTCATGTATTGCCCCTTACTCTCTGGAACATAGTTTTCCATTTTAGAGTGCCTGCTGGATCTTCTTTTAAATTATTGTATATGATCGTTGGTACTAATGATCGGTACAAATCTCCTTTCACTGTGGCACTATTGGCAATGCAGGCCCTTGGTGAAATAGTCTCCATCTCTTTGGAGAGCACTTTCATCATATTTTAAGAGATTCATAGGTCTTTTAAAAATATGCCTGTGCATATGTATATACACACCCATATTGATGTTTGTATATATGTACATCTATTGGTGCTTTTAAAACAAATGCACTACTAAATATTCAAATATGTAAAACATGGCTGCTTATTAAAATCCATAAAAATTAAGAATGTCCTATTCTTGTTTGTGTTATAAGTACCTTTTTGTGCATTTTATAGTCTCTTTTGTGTGCCATTACACAGTCATGGCCTTATGAAGCTTTTCAATTAACTGTGATTGTTATTCCCTTTCTGCTGCTCAAATCTGGTGGTGGGACTCCCTTTTAAGTTGCCATCTTTGCTTTTTTCCATGTCTGCATGGTGATTCAGACCAACTTTGATTTTTTTCCCTGCTATTCCCAGACTTGGGGAAACTACCCTTTGTGGAGCAATGTCAGGAGTCCTGGCTCCTCTAAATGAATAGCCGTATCGCAAATCTGAGTTTCATGAGTTCTTGTGAGTAATGGTTGTAAACAAAACCATTATAGCTGCTTTTGAACACACTGGTGACAGAGCTTGGAGAGATCATTTGTTTATAGCCTCTAAGTTCATACTGGATTTTTTTCTAATTTAGCATATGTTAGTCTACTTTAATTATTTATTTACTTAATAATCTGAGGTTTCAAAGACTATCAAGAATTTTCCTTACAGTGAAAATAATGCTACACATTCAGTCTATTTTGAGCCAGAAAAATCTTCTGTGCATCATTTTAAATTTGCATTGTTGTGATCACTCTGAACGGAATGTATCTTTTCTCTTTTAATGTCATTGAAACTTTTCACTTTTATGACAAATCCTTAGAGCCATGGTTTTAATGGTCATGTAAGATTCCATTGTTTAGATATAGGGATGCATCTTACATATTTGCTTTTCATCCAATATTTGGCAGTTATCCCTTTCTTGTCTTTTTTTTTTTTTTTTGCTATGATATTATCACATTCCTAAACCCCTTTGTGGATGAAGTTCTTTTGGTTACATACTGTTTTGGATTAGTGGCTCAAAGGGGACATACATTTAAAAAAACTCCTCATGGGAAAACCAGGAGGATGGTAATAATACCTAGTTCAAAGGGACTGAGTCAATGTGTGAAGACCTCCAGATAGTTTCTGGTTCATGATAAGGATTTGGTCCATGTGTGCTAGGGTCTTTTAGAACACAGAGCTAACTGCTGTCCATACTGCTGCTCTCCATTTACACTACCGTGAGCAATGCTGGAGAGAGCAAGCCAGGCACTTTCTGAGCACGGAGGTTTCCAAAAAGTCTGGGTTTTACTGTGAACACATCTCCCCAGCTGGCCCTGTGAAGGTGGCTGCTACTGTGTTGGCTGCTTACCAAGGGGCGGGGGGAAGGGGGAGATTTCCATCTGAAGCTGCTGGAGCGTGGCTCACATCTGACATTATGGTGGATGATGATTTAAGTCACCCAGAGACCAGGCCTGCTTTGGTGCAGCCTACCGAGGGACATGGTTTCCTGAATTTACTGGACAGCTAAAATTGTGAGCCATGGTGCTCTTGTGGGAGATCTCCACATCCATCTAAAGGCGGTTTCCAAATAGCCTGACAGCAGGAGGAAGAGTAGGTATCAGCTCTTCAGACCCTGTGCTAAGGCATGTGGGAAATAGAAGAATCAACAAGAGCAGTATCTGCCCCCAGTGGCCTTACACACCTATACAGTCTATGCTGTAGACGGGACTGTCAGTTATTTTCCCAAGCACTCATCCCTGGTAGCTTTGTGTTGTGACTAATGGAAATTTTCCTAGAGTCTTGCCCTTGGCTGAGTCCATTCTAGGAGCCTACATTCCTCTTCCTCCTCCTTCCTTCCAGAAGCAGCCAATGACTGAATGATATGGCCTGAAGGTGTGATTTACTCAAGTGTGACCACTGTACCCCACTCTAATGCAAGGTTGGACTTTTCTGAATACTATTTCTGCTTAGCAATTTTCTCATCCCATCCTAATTCCCTCTCACATCCATCCCACCCCACCTCTAAGCGTGTCCTGTATAAAGCAGATGTGCATGAATCTCTGACCTAAGATTAGAAGATAACATGGGTGAACAAGGTAGTGTTTCTAGAGGTTAAACACAGGTAGGAGCTGAATCTGTGTTAAAGACCCAGTCATGTCTAAAGGATGGGGGAGAAATAGTAGAAGAAATGGTATGTGTTAGTTAGCTTTGTGCTGCTGTGACCAAAATACCCAACAAGAACAACTTAGAGAAGAAATAGTTTATTTTGGACTTATGGTTTCAGAGGTTCAGTTTTTTGTTCTGGGTCCAAGGTAAGGTAGAACATCTTGGTGGAAGGGTTTGACAGAGGGAAGCTGCTACCTCATGGTGGCTGGGAAGCAGAGAAAGGGGAGGATAGATCCTTCTAGGGCATGTCCCAGTGACCTGCCTCCTCCCACCATGCCCCACCTACCTCCAGCTACCACCCGGTTAGTCTTTTCAAATTATTGTTCCATCAAATGGATGAATCCACTGATTAGATAATAGCTTTCATAATCTGATAATTCCATCTGCATTAGCACAGAAACTTTTAGGAGATACCTGACATCTAAACCATAAGTAGATATTTGCAGGAGTTTCTAATCTTTGAGCTGTATAAATATATATTTATAACATAAACTTTTAATATAGACAAGAGAATTTTACATAAGTGTTATGAAAAGTTGTAGCACTGTTTTATGGGAACATGATGATTAGAGCCATTATTTTAACCTTTGATTTGCTCCGCCTGGTCTACCCAGTTCTCAACATTACATCTATAACTGAATGACGGTGCTCTGCTATTCTTTCTGGTGTCCTGGCACCTGGCTTCTGAAGCTGAAGTTGTGATTCATTTGACAAATAGGTTTGAACATTTACTATGTGTTAGGCTTCGTGTTGAACACTGGCATAAAAAGGTATTCAGCTGGTTTTCCTCTTCACTAGTCCACTCATGGGTAAATGGAGGTAAAGATTCTAGTCCTGTTAGAGAAGGGTAGATCACATCCTCTTCTCCTTACCTTTTTCTACTCCTGGTTCACAAAAAGGAAACTTATTCAGTGACTTTATCTACTGTTTATTATATGGAAGAGAAAAAGGCCCAAGTGTGAGGATTTCTATACAGACTTGACAATTTTATTACGACTTAGAGTCATAATGTTTTATCAAAGTCATTCTGCTTCTGTTACCTAACTCCAGAACTTTATGCTGTTTGCCCTCCTAGGACTGGAAAGCCACAGAAAAGCTATGGAAAATATTTGAAAACAAAGTTGCACAGTGTTTGATGGATAATCAACCCAGAGTCCTGAGATGTATAAACTACCCAATTCAATAGAATTTTTTTTTCAAAAGCAGCTGCAAGATAAAAAAAAACACACACACAATAGAAGTCCCATACAGCTAAAAAATCTATCCCATGGTGTAAAACAGGAATTTAATAAGGACTTCCCAAGTATTAATATTCTCCACTCCCAAGGATAAGAAGGGGCTGTTCTAGTGAGCTCAGGATGGCAGCTATAAATATATGAGCTCTGATATTAAAATTAAGAAAAAGTTAAGCCATATGTCAAGTACGTGGGACTTGCAGAACATATTTTAGATGATCTTTGTTTTGCCCTCTTCTACCCTTAAACCTTCTTTTGGAAAGTATACACACACACACACACACATACACACACACGTACACATAAACACATACACAATCAGTGGCAGTAATTTTTCCCGGGTCCATGGGTATGATCAGGCAGGTCTTATTGCTTGTCTTCTGCTCTTAGATCATACAGAGCCTTCCAGGCTTTTAGTTCTCGAAGAAGTCTCAGTTCAGCAATTACTATGTCTTATTCCTTTTAATAGGAAGGGCTTGGGACCTGAAAGCGAACCTTTCTCCTCTCCCCAGCTCGGGTGGTTTGGCTTCTCCATTGCTCTACCTTTCACTTCTCTCCTCATCCTTACTTGATCCATTAACCAGCAAGTTTGGGAGATGGGGTGGGGGGCAGGGAGGAGTAGTCGAGGGGAGCCAGAATACGCCTCACCTCAAACATGCTATATTGGCATAAGGGTTATTCTGAGCTGAAGATAATTGAGAATCAACAGATACAGGAGGAGTTCACTTCCCTCGAAGTACCTGCGTTAAAACAGAGCATCCCTTTCCCTGTGAAAAAAGTTCCCCCTTGTACCAGCAGGAAAATAAGAGACTTATCATCGAGGATGTCAGTACCAAAATGAGTTTGCATAAACACTTGACCAAATTAGCTCTCGAGTTCCATTAATTCTTCCCCTTTATATTTCTAACCACCTCCCCACAATTTATTGTCCTTTGAACCTATGCACCCTCTCCTGTGTTAAAAGGACAGGTATGTCCCAAAGTTTGCTTCTTTGAATTTCACCTCTTTTCTATGGTCTCCCATGTATTTAAATATTGATTAAAAACTGTGTGACTTTTCTCCTTTTAACCTGTTTTTTAAATTAATTAATTAATTAATTAATTAATTAATTTATTTTTGATACCTGGGATTGAAGTCGAGGGCACTGGAATACTGAGCCACATCCCAGCCCTATTTTGCATTTTATTTAGAAACAGTATCTCACTAGTTGCTTAGTACCTCACTTTTGCTAAGGCTGGCTTTGAACTCACGATTCTCCTGCCTCAGCCTCCCAAGCCACTGGCATTGCAAGCATGTGCCACCATGCCCAGCTTAATCTTTTTTTTTTGTTAGCTTAATTTGCAGGTCCCTAGGCACTGAATGTGAGAGTAGAGGAAAGCTGTTGTCTCCTCAGCAGTTGAGATGAGCAAGAAAACACTTAGGAGACTGATATTGGTTTCTTCTTTCTTGTGATTTTTGACAAGTGTCTAAGCCAGACTTTGACTTGGGCTTAGCGACCAATCCCAGCTGACTGCCCTTGGAGCTTGTGGTGGCTTTCAGGGAGGGCATACCATAATGAGATAGAAAATTTTTTGATGTTTCTTATGAAGCAGTTGATGCTATTCATTGGTAATTCTTTTGAATCTTCTTCTTTTGAAGTTCCCAAGACTTCTCACCCCTCCCAAATGTGCTCATAACCAGAACTTAAGAATGTTGCAGGCACACAGAAAAGGTACCTGCATGTGCAGGTCTACCCAGCAGTATTCACAATAACCAAGATGTGGAATTGGGTGAAGGTGCCTGTTAACAGAAGAGTGGGTAAAGAAAATGTGGTATATATAAACAATGAGATGTTATTTCAGTCATAGATGAGGATGAAGTCACATTATGTTTTAGAAAAATGGATAGATGGAACCGAAGGTTATTATGTTAAGGGACATTAGTTAGACATGCAAAGTATCATGTTTTATCTCATATGCAGAAACTAAATAACAAAGAAAAACTAAACCAAGCATCCAAAAAAAAAAAAACCTAGAAATAGAGGCAGGAGCAGGTAGAGATGAGGTAGGAGAGAGTAGGAAGGAAGTATGGATGCAATCAAAGCCAGATATGTGCATGTATGGAAATGTCACAGTGAAACCCATTAATTTGTACAAGTAATATGGTGGAGTAATTATAAAGAAAAAGGATACTATAGGTTGGCTCTCTCCTTCTTCCCTATAGCTCATGACTAGCCCCCAAGAGAACTTTAAGCAATTTGATCCCTACCCTTCATGGGTGAGTGGCTAGATTCCAGCGCAGAGGGTCCCTGTCTGCCTTGCTGCCTCTTGTTAATAGCCCCAAACTCTAGCCTTTGGATTCCTAAGGCAATGGTCAGACATGGGATTGTGATTTCCCCAGATCTTTGGGAGACTCATGTCCATCTCTCCTGGGGAGTTAGGTGATAAGGAGGAATAGGGAGAAATTTAAAAAAAAAAATTATCATTTTTTTTATCATTTAAAAAAGCTACCTCCAGTCTCTCTGGGGTAAATTAGATGGACTGTGGTTAAATGTACCACCCAGTCAACAGGGCGCCATGAAGACAGCCCCCAAGAGGCCGAGGAAGGTTGCTCCAATAAAAAGTCTTGATCACTTGGTCAGTTTCCAGATCTGATTTAATTTTCAAGGCCAGAAGTCATTGATTGAAGAGGACACCGGTTCCCAGAGGGAAGGACCTGGAATGTTGTGGCAAAGGTGTAGAGTAATGATCTTCCCCAGGGTGCCTTTGGGAACCTCTGGCCGCTTACTATGGTGATCATGTGCTGGGGACAGAGGAAGACCAAACTTCCGAGGACATTCATATCCAGTGTATTGATACTTAGATTGGCACCCGGAGATGTAGACTCGAGGTATGAGATCTGGGCAGAGTCCTGTCCAAGGTCTAAGTTGGCAGTGGGCCCATGGAGGGTTACAGTGCCCTCTGGGTGGTCATTTCCCCTCTCCTTGAATGTAAAATTTTGATAGAGACTGTTGTATGGGGAAGGCTCTGAAACTGATCCTATACACAGAAACATCAAAAACAAATTTGCATTCCAAGACAGCTAAGGGGAATAGCTCAAATTACTGCCACTTTTGAGGATCTGCATTATGTAGAAGTGACAATTGCCATAGCCTCAACCAAACTCCCAGTCTGACTCCAGAAGGAACCTGAGGGCCCTGGAGGATAAAGGTGATCTCACAACAAACTCATCTGTGCAGACGCTCCCATTGTAGCTGCTGTTTCAGATGCGATATCTTTTCCAGAATCGATTAACATGATCTCAAGAATGTGGCAGGTGACCACTGATTTGACAACAACAACAACAACAAAAGCCTTCTATTCCAGTCAGAAAAGAGGATCAGAAACAACGGTAATTTTCTTGTGATGTTTAGTAACATACATTTACAATTTTTGCCTGAGAGCTTTGTCTACTCTCCTGCCCCCGGAAGAGATCTGGAACATCTGGTCACTAGCAGAATATCACTTTGATTTACTACGTTGATTCTGAAAGTCAGGCCTCATGAACAAGAAGCAACCAGCATGTTGGAGACTCTGGTAAAACACATGATCTCCAGCGGCTGGATAATAGACTCTGTAAAGATTCAGGGCCAATACCCATCAGTAAAAACCTGGAGGGGCCCCATGACAGGGCCATTCAGGTCACCCTCTCTAGAGTAAAACACAAATGAATGCATCTTACCCTTCAAATTATATTTCTTACACTTCCTGTCAATACCAGAAATATATCTGGTAAGGGTTCAGAAAGCAGCTTACCTCATACCTGAGAATATTGCTCCATTATGTATCCCAAATCATGCAAAGGGCTGCCAGGTTTGCATGGAGCCAAGAGCAGAAAAGGGCTTTGAAGTGTGTCTAGGCTGTGGGGCCATCAGCCTGTTATTGGAGCTGTACAAACTGGAATACACTGTAGATGTATGCCACCAACAGAAAAAGATGTCCTATGATGCTCATGTCACGCCTCAGTGGGGGAAGCTCAGCACTGGTTCCTTGAAGTTCTGGATCAATCAAGAATGACATGACCTTATATACCTTTAGATCAAAAGCAAACCCACAAAAACCTCCCTCCATGTTCCAGGACCTGGGAGGAGATGGGTTCTGAGGGTTACCAGCATGCCATGGGCTGGAACTGCTCCTCCTGACCTTTCATCTTGTCAGTTCATCAATTTGGCTGGGTTCAACCTTATTAACCCAAGCTTATGGCGGAAGCAAATTACAAGTGGGAATTGGTGTCTCTGGGATGAAGCAGAAGTAGGAATGGAAAGTATAAGCCAGATGCATAGGTTAGTAGTCCAGAGATTTCTGTCATCCTCTAGTGTTGCTCTTGTCTCCCCTTCCCCAACTCTTATCTGTTGGAATGAACTGCCCTTTAGGATCAGCTGACCGGAGGAGCCAAAAACCAAACTTGGCTTAAGGCCCGGTGGACCTGGTATGTGGGGGCAAGCTAACAACGCTGACCGCAGCCGTGCAGTCTCCAAGCTGGCCTCCAAAGACGGCAGCAAGGGATCTTCTCAGTGGGCAGAGCTCTGAATGGTGCATCTGATTGGCCGTTTTGCATCTGAGGAGTAGTGGCCAGAGCCTAAACTGTACATGGACTTAAGGGCAATCATAAATGGCCTGATCCTGGAGAGTGGAGGCTGTATATTCTCTTGCTATCTTCTTTGTCCCTCCCTCCTTTCTTTCCCGTTTTTTCTTCTTCTCTTCAGTACTTGGGTGTATAAGTACTCACTATTCATTAATCACCAGTCCTGCCTGCTGTCTCCTGGGCAAGATGGAAGCTTAAAGTGAATCAGAAACCATCATTCTTTTTTTCATCCCCTTCCGCTTCCTGACTTGTATTTTCAAAATGCTTCCGACATGCCTGGCGCCATACTGGGCACCATACAAAGTGTTTTATGTGCGTAAAGTCTGTTTTAACCCTCAGAGAATGTACCTCACACAGCATCCAACCATGGTAGTAAGTGTCGTGCTGCTATTTGAACCAAGGCAGATACATTGTTTTGACAAAAGAATTGATGCCGGTGTTCCATGAGGTTTAGCCCTTGAAATGACATCAATCATTAGCAACATTAATATGTCTTAAGTTTTATTTTCTTGAGTTCTTTGCATTTATTTTAAATGTGTGGTAGGTTGCCTTAAACAGCTTTTGAATCCCTGTTGTGCTGAGGGGTTGTCATTTAATAGTAAACTTCAGTGGCTATTTGTTCTATCTGCCCTCTAAGATAGATTCTCTTTGAGCACTGCAACATGAGCTTTCCAGTTCTTTTCAAAAAAAGTCTTTTTTTGTTTGTTTGAAGCATGCTTTCAACATGTTTGTGGGAACGCAGCAGCCACATAGCCCTGTGATTGACAAATGGAAAGGTCAAATTGATTGCCCAAGGTAATTTTGCAGGCTAGCGGTGATGTGGGCACATGATCTGTAAATCTGGCTCTGTGCCCTTAGCTCTAGCCACTGGATAAAAGAATCACCCTAAGGTCGGGGAGCACCTGTAAGCAGCTTTAGTCTGGCACATGCACGGTGTGCTGTTGGTATTTGCAGATTTACCATGTTCTCCGTGATCTTGGTAATTGCCTCTTTGTGGTGGTAACTTGGTATTTTTTGCTGGGGTTTCTTTTCTTCCTTTGTATTCTAATGCATTTTAATGTTGATATCATTACTGGTAATAATAAAATATTGGGCAGTTTTTAAAGAATAGCACTGTTAAGTAATAAGGAGTTTTATTCATATATTACTAACGAATGTGCCTTAGTCAACCCCATGGTGTCCTCCTTGTGACAAAAATCACTTGTGTATTGATCATCTAAACTGCCAGCTAGTAAGACTTTGCTTAAAAACTAAATGATTTTGCGTAATTAGCTGAGGACCACAAAAATTATCTAATTAGCACATTTTAAGAGATGACTTTATAAGATGGCAAATGTAAGTCATTTCAGCAATTAGACAATGAATTAACAAGTTCCTTTTGTGTAGTATAAAAGTCTTCTCATACAAAAACAGAGCCAGAACCTTAGAAAATCATAAAACTTCTATGAAGATGTAGGCCATATAGGCTTGGTTATTTGCTTTATTCCTCATTTAGTTTTTCCTTATTTTTTTTTTAAGTTGGACACAATACCTTTATTTATTTATTTTTTATGTGGTGCTGAAGATCGAACCCAGGGCCTCACACATGCTAGGCAAGTGCTCTACCACTGAGCCACAACCCCAGTCCTAAATTTTCCTTTATTTATAGGATAAGGATGTGGTTGAGGTGGGTGAGGTATTTGTCTTGGGAACAAAAGGTTAGAGGTTGCCCCAAACCTCAGAAATTATGATAGAGTCACAAAGCCATATTCAAAAAGAACCAGCATTAGGACTAAACCCCCCAGTGAGAAAAATATCAATATATAAAGGCAAGATTCAACTCTGGCTTGGATGGCTTATCTCACCCTGTCCTTGGTCCTATTTCCTTATCTGAGTACTTATCCATGTTCCCCCAAGCCGTAAGCACCAGGAGGAAGAAAC
Source organism: Ictidomys tridecemlineatus (assembly GCF_052094955.1). Lineage (NCBI taxonomy): Eukaryota > Metazoa > Chordata > Mammalia > Rodentia > Sciuridae > Ictidomys > Ictidomys tridecemlineatus. The sequence goes on from NC_135477.1 coordinate 167,004,098, forward strand.
CATCAGCACCCTTTCCCCATGGTATCTGTGGGGTCTGGCCTTCCAGGTTTGCTCAATATATTCTTTTTTTTCGCCACAAATAAATGAAAAACTATTGTTCAGTGGAAGGAAAACTGGACAGTGAATCTTACCAGCTATTCACTGTGTAGCCTAACGAAGTCATTCCTCCATCAACCTTATCTTTGAAAAGAGGATATTGAACACTATGAATCTTGTGGTCTTTCCAGCCTGCTGTTATAAGATTCATCACAGGCATGAGGACACACTCTCATCATGGAGATTCATCCATCCACCCACCCAATAGAGTTTATCAAGTGCTATCCAGGCACCCAGCGACGGGCCAGATGCTGGAGGCAGATAGGGAGCGAGGATCTCTGACCTCCAGTAGCCGACAGTGCTGCAGGAAGACAGACATGTGGGCAGGCATGGGGGGACATAATTAGAATTGCTCTAGTAGATTGCAGATGAAACATTAGGATGGAACCTAATGTTTTGAAGGGTAACCCACATTTTCACAGAAGATTTGAGTGCAGAGAAAAGGACAGGGAGGAGTTTGTCAGCCAGAGAAGGAAGCATAGGGCATTCTAGGTTAAGGCAGAGGCTGTGTGTGGTACCATGTGTTTTTTCTTCCTCTCTGCCAGAGACTGGACGCTGGGAATAGGATGGAGACTTTTAAAATCAATCTCAATAGTAAGGTGGAGACAGCTAATCTGTTTTGATTCTCCACAGTTTTTTTTTGATTTGTGCATAATGGTGGGCTTTGTTGTTACATATTAATACAGGCACACAATATAACAATATAATTTGGCCAATATCATTCCCCAGCACTTTTCTCCTCCCTTCCCCCTTCTCCTTCCTGATTCCTTTCCTCTATTCCGATTTTGCTTTTCATGAGACACTCCTCGCAACCTTTATTTTAATTTTGCTTTCACGAATGAGAGAAAACATGAACTTTAACCTTCTGAGTTTGACTTATTTTACTTAACATAAGGGTCTCTAGTTATATCCATTTTCTTGCAAATGCCGTAATTTCATTCTTCTTTAAGGCTGAGTAGTATTTCATTGTATATATGTAGCATGTTTTCTTTATTCATTCATCATTGATGGGATTTCATAGTTTAGCTATTGTGAATTGTGCTGCTATAAACATGGGTAAGCATGTATCATGATAGTAGGATGTCTTTAACTCTTTAGGATACATACTGAGGAGTGGTGTAGCTGCATCATACAGTGGTTCCATGCTTCCCATTTTGAGGAATCTCCATTCTGATTTCCACAATGGTTGCACCAATTTACAATCCCACCAACAGTGTAAAAATGTTCCTTCCCTCCACGTTTTCTCCAGCAGTTATTGTTATTTGTATGCTTGATGACTGCTATTCTGACTGACATGAGATGAAATCTCAGTGTAGTTTGGATTTGCATTCCCCTAGTCACTAATGATGTGGAAGATTTTTCATACATTGACAGCCATTTGTCTTTCTTCTTTAGGTAAGTGTTAATTCATTGGCCCATTTATCAATTTTTTTGATGTTGAGGTTTTTTTTTTTTAAATTCTTTATTCTGCATATTTCTTGAGACAGTGATTCCTTTAGTACAGTAAGTAAGGTGTTACCCTAGCAGTTGTAGTGCAAAGTTCTGATGATCTTTAAAATAATCCATCTTGGGGTCAGGTCCTCTTCAGGGTCTCTGTGTCCTTCCTTTGTCTGCCCTTACCATCTACAACCTCCCCCTACCCTACCTGAGGGAATGATGGTCCTCTCTTGGTTGGAGGTGGGACATATCAAGATGTAGAACCTGGCCAAGATAGAGGGATGTGTGTGTGTGTGTGTGTGTGTGTGTGTGTGTGTGTGTGTGTTCAGACATGGCAAACTGCCATGGAACAGTGTGGTTTGTATGGTTAGAGAATGAATATGCTGGAATAAATGAATTTACCCATAATGGAAAAGAGAATCACCATCACTGGGAGAAGTAGGTTATAAGCAATAGAGTGGCTTAAAGCACTAGAAAATGTAGGGCTAGGCTAATCACATAAATGCTTGGGTCAGAGGAGAGGAATGATAAACATATTTCTTTATATTGGAAAAGTGCCCTTGGGGATGGTTAAGTTTTATGATATATATCATTTTATTTACTATCTTAATAGCAGACAACCTTTCCAGAAGCACCCAGGGGTAAGATGCCAAAAGCAGAAAAACAAACGAGGGAAAGGGGGCTCCTGTGCTGTCAGATTGGATTACTGAGGACAACCGGGTGCATCAGCCACCCACCAGATAGTGGCTGATCAGCTTAGCAGGCAGCGAGCCTTGGTTGAGAACACTGGGCACTAGAACAAAGAGAAATCCACTTTCAGGCTCCTGAGAGGAAGGTTTCATTTCAGGATGCCTCTCCTGGGAGCTCCTCTCCATGGACAGCTGAGGCAGAGGTGAACAATTAGGTCTTGGGGCATTTAGAGTCTTCACTGACTGGCAGTCATTTGGGAACACTCTTGTTGTTTTCTGAGGACGCTTGAGGTCGATGGGTGCTGGTGTCTTTGACCTGAGGCTTGATGGACAAAGAGAAAGATAACAGAAGCTCATGTTCATCCTGTCTTCCTCCTTCTGGTCTCACAAAGGAAAGAACCTTTGTGATGTCTGGATTGCCTGGTTTCCTTCTCCTTCCCACTGGGTCTCATTTTTTAGCTGGGCAACTCGGGCCCCGTTCATTATTGAGATTATCTCTTGAATTTCAGGTATTGTTTCTTTCTTTTTGTCCTTTTTCGAACAATGACAATGGTGATGGCTTTGTGCTGGGTAAATAATCCCTGACAGAGAATAGCATTTGTACCCACCAGAAAATTTTAATGGCTCAAATATAAAGCAATATCAAATATCCTATACTTCTTCCTCTTATCATGATCTGAAAATTGTAATATATGCCAAATCTAGGCATGTATCTTTATTTTTACAGGCCAGTGGTCATTAATTGCTGCTTGAAACACTATGCTGAGAGGGGTAGTGAGATTGCTTCCAAATTCGGTGAGGTGTTCTCTGCTCAATTAGACACGTTTAACAAGTGGATGAAAGGGCCAGGAATTTGTGTCATCTCATTTTGACTTTTTAAACTGTTTTGCATGCTTTGAAGCTTGTCTCCCTGGTTTCATGTGCTGCTGCCCAAACAGCTGGGCACACTCTTCAGTTGCAGAAATGTCTTTCTATGCTGGGATTTATCTCTCTATCACTTATGAATGTTTTCATGCATAGGACTGATGGTAGCAAATAGAGAATTACTGATCTCAAGGCGGGGTACTGTGTGTGTGTGTGTGTGTGTGTGTGTGTGTTGGAGATTGAGCCCAGGGCCTCATGCATGCTAGGCCCTGGGCTCAATCTCCAACACACACTGAGCTATACCCTTAGTCCCCAGAGTACCATTTTTACTTATCACTTTGGAAAACATTTTAAAAATGGTAGTAGCCAGTGTTAGTGATGATGGAGGATTAAACGGACACTCTAATATACTTCTTGTGGGAATGTAGCCTGGTCAATCCTTTTTGGAGAACACTTGAAAATCTACATAAAGGTCTTTGAAATGCAAACATACTCTTTGACCTAGGAATAACAATTATTAGTTTTTTTTTTTTTTTTTTTTTTGGTATTTAACCTCAGGACCCATTGAAGAAGGTAGGAAGGACAGTTTTAGACGACTCGTATCAAGGCTCCCCTAATCCCAGGCAGAATAGTACAGAAGGAGATACTGTATACTGAGAGAAAGAGACGACTTTACTCTGGGTCCCAATACTGAGCCAGCTACTATAAAACCCAGCACCAGGCAGTCCCCCACAGAATTCAGGATAGTACCTATAGAATGAATTTTGAAACCTGTTTTAGTGCCAGGTGGGACTACACAGCCCCATTGCAATTCAGAATTGCAATCCCTCTCAATCTCAATCTCTGGCCTCGTCCTTCTGATGGACTGACTTCAGTAGCAGTTCATGGATACTCCTCAGCAGCAGGCAGGCCAGAGCAGTTCTGAGCTTTGGGCACCCTCAAAGACATGCCAGCCTCAGTGGCCCTGAGCTTCTTGCCTGCCCCAGTGTTGCATTGGCCTCAGGCTGTGGGACCATGCCAGAGAGCCTGCCCAGAACCTCTGGAGGGGCTGTCTATGGGAGGGCCTTTCCAGACAAAACCAATCTGTGATGAGTTAAATACCTTCTCCCTTAAGTGTGCAGACATCCCATGCACAGCCACAAGGACCAGGAAAAAGTAAGGAAACCTGACACCAGCAAAAGGGCAAAATAAGGTGCTAGCTACTCACACTAAAGAAACAGAGCTATGAGAACCACCTGCCAGTTCAGAATAACTCAGTGAAATTCAAGAAAACAGAGACACTAGATACAGATGTTTGACCTTGGTCCCTGACTAGGACACAGGACTTGGGTGCCTCTTCTGGGGAAATACTCATCTAGTTACTCACTTTTTTTTTTTTTTTTTACCTTCTCTGTTTAACCTTCCTTGTCGACAATTGAGGGTGATGCCACACCGAGTACAGAAGGAGCCTTGTCCACCTGGTCTTTTTATGTGGCCGCTACAAAGTGTCCGTGAGCCTTTGGTGTAGTTTCTGCCTCCCCCACGGCTCCAACCCTGAGCTCTGTGTTTATTCTTCTTGGATTGCACAGTTAAAGCCGTCCACAGCAACATCAAAAATACAGTGAGCAAGTAGAGTAAAAGTAGAAAAGCACAGAAATCTTAAATATTCTGACAACTCATGCTACCACTACTTTCTTTTTGCCCCTGTGACCAAGGGAAGTTATCTGCTTAAGACAACCCATTATAAGATGCTTTTCCCAATCCTCATGGTAACCACAAATCAAAAACCTATTATATTTACAAAAAATAAAAAAGTAAGTAGTTAAAATATCCCACTAGAGAAGATCACTTCACCACAAAGGAAGACAGCAAGAGAGAAAGATAGGACAAAAGACCTGGACCCCGTTATGGGAAATAACTAAGAAAAGGGCAATAGTAAGTCCTTATCTATCAATGATCACCTTAAATGTAAATGGATTTGATTTTCTAAATCAAAAGACATGAAGTAGTTGAATAGATTAAAAAATATATATAACCATATGTTTCTAAAACAGACTCACTTTACCTGTAAAGACACAGATTGAAAATGAAGAAATGGAAAATAATACTTTATAAATGAAAACTAGAAATGAGCAGGCATAGCTTTGCTTATATCAGATAAAATAGATGCTAAGTCAAATGTTGTAAAAAGAGACACAATGTCTTTAAATAATGATAAAAGAATGAGTGTTATAAATGGATATTTATTCATATAATTAATGACAAATGGTTCTGTATCTATAGAATGTGGCACCTATAACGATAATCATTAACAAATGCCTATCACTACATGTGACATTAGCAAATCTCACAAATACAATCATGATCAAAAGAAAACAACCCAAAGACTAATCATCTACTGTTATGTAAGTTTGAATCAAACAAAGCTAATCTATAATTTTGGAATTCGAGATAGTCATTCCTCAAAGTAGAATTAAGGCATAGTAATAGGGAGCATGAAGTGGACTTCTGGGGTGTAGGTAATGTTCTGTATCTTGATCTGGATAGGGGTAGCATGAGTTGTCAGCATATTTGAGATTTGTGTGCTTTTCTACATGTTTATCATGTTTATTATTGAATAAAAAACTTAAAGAATTACACAAATATTTAAGGAGCTGATTAGACACAGTCAAATCAAGAAATAGTGTTATGTTCTCTAAGTTCTCTAAAAGAATGCATTTTTCTGTTAGGTGCAATGTTTTATATTGTTTAAATCCTCTTCATTGATGGTGTTATTTAATTCCCTTTCTAGTGATTTTCTGTGTAATTGTTATATAAACTGTCGAATGAGGAGTTTAAGTTCTTTAGCCATAATTGAAGATGTTTTTCTTTTAATGCATCAATTTTTGTTGTGTGTGTGTGTGTGTGTGTATATATATATATATATATATATATATTTATTTATTTATTTTATTTTATTTTTTGGTGTATGCTCCTTTAGGAAGCTATGTCTTCTTTGGTAAATTGACCTTTTATTATCATATAATATCTCTTTTTGTCTCTAGAATTTGTATTTGCTTTGAAGTTAATCTGATATGAATATAGCTGCTCCCTGTGTGGCGGGGAGGCGGGGGTGGGGGTGGGGGAGAGAGAAAGGGAGGAAGGGAGGGTGGTCGGGCAGATATTACCACAGAGTCACTTCTCCAGTCTTTTTTATTTTTTATTTTATTTTGCAACAGTGTTTTGCTAAGTTGTTGAGCCTGGCCTTGGACTTATAATCCTCTCAAATTGCTGGTATTTCAGGCGTGCTTAACTACACTTGGCTCCTGCTTCCTTTTAATTAATGTTTGCATGATAAATCTTTCCCCTTTCTTTTACTTTCAATTCTGTTATATTATTACTTGTAGTGAGTTTCTTGTAGACAGAACATAATTGGGTTATGTTTTTAAATATTCTCTGCCAACAACTGTCTTTCAATTGATATATTTAGATTATTTAAGTGTAATCACTGCTATGTCAGGATTTCAGTCTATTATTTTGTTTTCTGTTCTGGGTTTTTTTTCCTCCTCCTGGTGCTGGGGATTGAACCCAGGGCCTTGTGCATTCGAGGCAAGCACTCTACCAGCTGAGCTATATCCCCAGCCCTGTTATGTGTTTAGGTTTCTATCTTATTTTTTCTGTCATCCTGTGGTTACTTGAATATTTTATAATTCCATTTTGATTCTTCATAGTGTTTTGGAGTGTGTGTCATTGTATAACTATTTTATTGGTTGCTCTAGGTATTATACATATATTCATTATATCACAGTCTACTGGTATCATTATTTTATCAGTTTCAGTAAATTGAAAAATCTTGTGTCTCTACCATTCTTGTTAATAATTCTTTAATAATTTCTCTACGTATATTTAGAACCAGATCTGACCTAGTCCATGGTTTGCTTCAACTGCTCAACATAATTTTGAGTACTTAAGATTATAATGGAATTCCATTTATCTATATTTTTGTTTGCTAGGTTCTTTCTTCCTTCCTGAGGTTTCTAAATTCTTTTTTGTTTCCTTTCTGTTTATATTTCTACTTAAATTTCTTTAGATTTTTTTAAAGGGTCTGGGCAATAATTTTTTGTTTCCCTTTTTCTGAGGATGCCATGATTTTCTTTCATTGCTGAAGGATATATTTTTTTTAATGGGATATACAATTCTAGGTTGATTTTATGCTTTCTCTTAGTACTTTAAATATATGCTATTTCTTCTGGACTCTATGGTTTCTGATTAGATATCTGCTGTTCCTTGATATATTTTTTTCTCTTTTGTGGGAAGTGTCATTTCTCTCCTACTGCGTTCAAGATTCTTTTTTTTTTTATTTGTCATGTGTTTGCAGAAGTTTGTCTATGATGTTTGGTGTTAATTTATTTATGCTTATTGTAAATGTTAAGGATTTACTCAGATTCTTAAATCATAGGTTCATGACTTTTGCTGTATTTGGGCAGTTTTTAGTCATTAGTTCTTAGCATACTTTTTAGCCCTGCATTCTTTTTTTTCTCTCTTTCTAGGATATGAATGTTAATATTTTTTTGTTATAGTCCCATAGGTCCTGGACACTTTGTTTATTTTTTAGTTTGTTGACTCTGGCTCAGATTGCATAATTTATTCCTTCCTTCCTTCCAAACCTGGGAAATTTAATGTAATAAGAGTACAAAATTTTATTTATATAGCTTTAGATTCTAAATTGCAACTAACTTTTATGACACTACTATTGTCATGTTTTGATTTAATAACAAAGATTATCAACAATTATCTGAAAATGCTATTAAAATACCACTACCACTTACTACTACTTCAAATTTTCTTCATATGTTTTAACCAAAATAACATATTATTGATTGAGTGCATAAGTAAATATCAGAATCCAGTTGTCATCTAAAAAATCTTTTTTAAAAAATATATTTATTATGTATGACAACAAAATGCATTATAATTCATATTACACATATAGACCACAGATTTCCTTATTTATTTATTTATTTATATTGATTTTTAAAAATAAATGATAGTGGAATGCATTACAATTCTTATTACACGTATACAGCACATTTTTTCATATCTCTGGTTGTATGTAAAGAAGTACACAAAGTAGAGTCACATTCTTCATGTCTTCATACATGTACTTAGGGTAATGATGACCACTGCATTCCACTGTCTTTCCTACCCCTATGCCCCCCCCTTCCTTCCCCTTCCTCCCCTTTTCCCTTTTGCCCTATCTAGAGTTCATTTAATACTCCCAGCCCCTCCCCCCTGCCCGATGCTGAAACAAATTATGAATCAGCATCCTTAAATCAGAGAAATAATTTGGCATTTGGTTTTTTTTTGGGGGGGATTGGCTAATTTCACTTAGCATTCACAAGTCTCTAGCTCCATTCACTTACCTGCAAATGCCATGATTTTATTCTCTCTTAAGGCTGAATAATATTCCTTTGTGTATATATACCACATTTCCTTTATCCATTCATCCACTGAAGGGCATCTAAATTGGTCCCACAGTTTATCTATTGTGAATTGAGCTGCTATAAACATTGATGTGGCTGTGTCCCTGTAGTATGCTGTTTTTAAGCCCTTTGGGTATAGACCGAGGAGAGGGATAGCTGGGTCAAATGATGGTTTCATTCCTAGTTTTCTGAGGAATCTCCATACTGCTTTCCATAGTCTGCTTGTCTTTTTGTCATTCATTTGGAGGCCTTCTTGATTCTTGATGTGATGAATGCTTCTTTTCAAATTTGAACCTGGAAATTGTGGGTACTATGGTAGGAGACTCTCGATCTCATTGAAACCTTCTGTCTAACTGGCTCTTTCCTGACATGGCTGTCATGTCAGCAGAATGGGGAGCTCTACTTTGTTACTGTCTGGTGGGGTAGAAATTCCTCACAGGGCTCTGTTGACATCCGAAGGTGTGGTCCCTCATTTCTAGGCAGGGCTGGGTTTCTGGCTGTGCAGTAGATCTCTGTGGAGGCCTTTTTGTCTGGGTAGTGGTAGGAGTGTTTCATTTCTACTCCCCATGTGGCCTGCACTGAAATTGGAGCAATGGCCTTGCTCTGTTCTTGACTTCCCATGAGGCTTCCTTTGACACCACCCTAGAGGTAGACAGGGAGGATCTTTTTCCTGCTGGGTGGGAATGGGAGACCGGCTCTCCACGTGGAGCCCATGGACACCTTGGGGCTTGGAGTCCCATTCCCAGTGAGTGTGTGGGCTGGGCAGCAAGGGTGGACGAGCTCTAAGCTGATAGCTTATGGTGGTGGGAGCAGCACTCGAGTTTTTCCATTCTTTGGCTGGAGCAGAGCAGTTTTTATCAGAAAGTTTTCTGTCTTGCTGGGCGGCCCCTTTTCTGGTCCCTGGCTAGAAAGAGCAGACTTTTATTCAAGCATATTTTTTTTTCATTTGTACCTGTTGGTGTTTTTCAAATTCTGGCTTTTATAGCCCCAAGTCTCTATGTGAGACGACAAAGTAGCAAGAACCAAAAACAGAATCCCAGGGAAATCACTGCTGTTTCGTACCTGGGGCCCTGAGGTCATCAGCAGGTGTGTGTGTGTGTGTGTGTGTGTGTGTGTGTGTGTGTGTGTGTGTGTGTGTTTTCTGTCTACATTTTATATAGCATCTTTACAAATTTTAATATGGGAGGAAAATAAGGCGGAAAAACCCCACATGACATAAGACCTTGATTTCGTGAAAAAATTTATGCAAATGAACATTTACACATAGGATTGTGAACACACAAGTCGACACAGGCAAAGGACATACACCAAAACTTAATTCCTTATCTTTGGGTGGTACCTTCGCTTCTGATTTCTTCAAATTAGTTAATTTTTGTATTGATAACTGGAAGAAATAAAGTAAAAATAGTTTTTCCTTTTGTTTAAAAATAGTTTATCCGTAAATTGTAAGAGGGTCGTTTCACATGTCACAGACATTGAAGTGTTAAAGATATTAAAGTAGAACTCTAGAAAAAAATACCAAGGTTGATTTTCTATATGAAATGAAAAGACACCAAAGGTACAGGCATCTTCAGACCTGTCCTTTACCATTTCACTGCCATGATTTATTTTTTAAGCTACCTCTAAATGTAAAACAGAATGATGGTGTATGCCTCCACTTGCCTAAGTTATCAGATTGCAGTGAAGCAGTTCCTCCCACCATCTTTACGCTCTGTAAACAAGCACTTCACCTTTTTGACCCAGAAGCCTATTAGTGTGACAAATCTGTCTTCACCTGCTCTGTCAATTAGACTTACAAGTGAAGGGCAGCCTCTTGGCTTCCACGCTTGGCTCTGTAACTCATGCTGAGCATGATGGTCACCCTGTCACCCTGTTACCCTTCACTTTCCCCTCCTGGAAGCTAAAAGGGATGATAGTCTGTATCTGGAAGATAATGAAATGGTCAAGGATTCACTTTTGTATATTAAGAGGACCTCAAGGGGAAGGTCAAAATCCTACATTTCTGCCACCCCTTCTCCATCTGAAATTTCTGTTACTAAATCCGAAAATTCATGCAGCTCAAACAGTATAACGCACATTCAAACTTTTTTTTTTTCAAAAAAGATGCTTTTTCTTTTATTGTGGAAATCGGAATGTGAAGATTTATGAAATCCTTCCTTAGAATGCTGGTCCCTTATGGCTAACAGACTAGGATAAACAGTTTGTCTGCCTGCTTGGGTGACAAATCAGAAGTATCCAGTATCCATTATTGAAGACACCCTTGCTTCAAGTATTACAAGGCAGTTGGAGAGATCATCCGGCTCCCCTGCCTTCCTCCTCATGGAAATTACTTTCCGTGCAAAAGAACAAAAACAAAAACAAAAAACAAAGTATGTTTCTAACTGCCAGGCCTGAGTTGGGAAGATCTTTTATTTGTCGGCATTGGTAATTTAATTTCCCAGATACACACGGTTCCCCCTTAGCATTTAGGCATTGGATAAAGGCCCATTTTTCTGGCTGAGTTAACATGTCCCAGGGATCAGCTTCTCCCTCTGAGCAACATCAGAGGATCCCCTAGACTGCTCTGTTTTCCAGTGCTAACCTGCTAGATGGAAGATCTTCATTACATGTTGCTCATGTGCAGATCTGGCGTATGCTCCCCTGTTTCCTAGTGAGAAAAGACAGATTCCAAACTTCATTCATTGCCTTACATGGGAATCTGAGCTGCCACATGTAAAGCAAAAGAGCCTGCAGAAATTGGAGAGAAAGTTTCTGTGTTCTTAAGTCAGTTGGAAGATGACCAGCCTACGCACACCTTACAATAATGGAGAACCAGCCTTTCAAACCTCTGGCTCTGTTTCCCATGCCACAACCTATTAAAAGATGGCCCATACAACTCATGATCCAACATCCAGCAAGCTTGGTGTGATGGGCACAGGTGCTATTTTGGTCATGTTATGATACATTGGAAATGACACGAGAATGCGCGAATCCTGTTCTGTCAATCAACTTTCACACACCAGAGGCAAAGAAAATAGTAATTAAAAGTACCATTGCTTGAGCTAGTGAATTGAACACCCCAGGAGTCTCCTCTACAACAGGGTTAGTGCAATTGGCTTGGGCTGGAATTCTACCTGAATCTAGGCCTCTCTCCCTTCTAATTTTCAATCTTATTCTCAGGTACTGGAGATAGGAATGCCCACATGCTTGGGTAAGAAAGGATAGAGGATAAGCAAGATAGGTGAGAAGCAAGATAGGTGAGAAGCAAGATAGGTGAGAGGAGAAGCAAGATAGGTGACATATTCTCCAACATGCACTGTGTATCAGCATCAGCATCACCTAAATATTTGTTAGAAATGGGACCCTACCTTAGAGGGACTGGGTCAGAATATGCATTTTAAACAAGATCCCCAGGTGGTTTGTTCCTGTTTGAGAAGCACCATCCTAGCAGCCCTGGGTATTCAGCTAGCCCACTCACCTGTGACTATGTCTTCGCTGTGACCTTAGTGACCCTGCCCTCCACGAAGCAGGGACCAATCTATCAAAATTTTGAATAACCAGATTTGTACTCTCAACTATTGAAGAAGGAGAAAAGAGAGGGGAACAAAAACAGCTAAGCTCCCATCCACTGCATGGGGACAATTGTGGTTCTAATAAAATTAAATGGCTACTTTCCTGAAGTTGAATTAATTGAACTTTACTGAGGGTTTTCTCAGCATGCTAATGTGCTTGTGACTATTAAAGCAAGAACATAATATGTGACATTGCCCAAACTCTACAAATCATAGAATCCCATTTTGAGGGATCCCTATTAACAATGAATGTTTCATGGAATTCATTATGGGAAGTGTTGATTTCAGGGAAATCATGGTTCTGGTTGGAACAGGTGAAATTAAGTTCCCCATCTCCATCTCCATATGAAGCTGAGTTTTGTTTAATTGCTTGAACTTTGTATTTGCAGATTTTTCAAAAGTTAAGACACCTGTAGTGAAGTTATATCTAACATGATAATTAGAAACTAAAGTTAGCACATAAAGCAAAAATAGTTCAGTAAGAACTTCCTTTGGGGGAAAAAACACCCTTTTAACTATTGCTATATTCTAGCCTAACCCACTATCACTTATAGAAGTTCAATATAGCTTCTTTGTTATCTCTCACTGGTATTTGCCCAGCTTCTCTTTTTATTGTTGCATATTAATTACACAGGATGGAGGCTTTCATTGTGGCATATTAATATGTAGGTGAGAACCTGATCAGTGTTTGTACTCCATGTAATTTGAGGAGCATATATTGTTATACACTAGAATTACATCAGTATGAGATTGCTCTCGCTTTTAAGTGTGGGTGGGAGCTAAGATGGAGAGAATAGCATATTCATGTTTCCTGTCCTGAGCTATGGTGAGCGAATGCCTTTGTGGAAATGACCATGGAATGAGCCATACTACTTAAAGAATTCTATCCTTTTTCTCTTAGCATGTATTATTAAATTTACATTAAATTTGCATATGCTGCAAAACCTCTTTGTTACACACACAATTTCAGAAAGTGTTTTTTTTTTTTTTTTTTTTTTTTGCTAGGGGAAAATCAGAAACCTGGATTTTTCTTGTTTTTAGTTACACATGACAATAGATCCTTTAGGATATAGTTATACAAGCAAGGAATGTATCTTATTCTAGTTAGGACCCCATTCTTCTGGATGTACATGATGGTGGGTCTTACTGTTGTATTTTCATATATGTACATGGGGAAATTACGTCAGATTCATTTCACTGTCTGTCTTTAACCTATCCCCACTTCCTTCTCTTCCTTCCCCATTGTCTAATCTACTGAATTTACATTCTCCCTTGTACTTCCTGCCCCCTTATTTTGTGTAAGCATCCACCTGTCAGAGAAGACAGTTGACCTTTGGTGTTTTGGGATGGGTTTATTTCACTTAGCATGATCTCCAGATCCATCCATTTACTGGCAAATGTCATAAAGTCAGTTTTCTTTATGGCTGGGTAATTGTGTGTTGTGTATATATACCATGTTTTCTTTGTCCATTCATCTATTGAAGGGCACCTTTGGTTCCATAGCTTGGCTATTGTGAGCTGAGCTGCTATAGACATTGATGTGGCCGTGTTACTGTAGTATGCTGATTTTAACTCCTTTGGATATATACCAAAGAGTAGGATAACTGGATAAAATGGTGGTTCCATTCCAAGCTTTTTGAGGAATCTCCATGCAGCTTTCCAGAGTGGTTGCATAATTTGCAGTCCCTCCAGCAATATATGAGTGAACCTTATTCCCCACATCCTGGATAACATTTATTGTTGCTTGTATTCTTGAAAATTGCCCTTCTGACTGGAGTGAAATAGATTCTCAGCAGTTTTAATTTGCATTTCTCTAATTGAATATTGCTGTAGTCTAGCCTAACCCACCATCACTTATAGAAGTTCAGTATAGCTAGAGATGTTGAGTTTGGAAGTGCTTCCTCTTTTTATATTTCCTGAAATAAATGGAAGAGTAATGGTATGAGTTCTTTAAAGGTCTTGTAGAATTTGACCATGCATCCACCTGGTCCTGGGCTTTTCTTGGTTGGTAGGCTTATGATGGTGTCTTCTATTTTGTGGCTTGAAATTGACCTGTTTAAATTGTGTATATCATCCTGATTCAATTTGGACAAATCATAAGACTCTCAAAATTTATCAATGCTTTCGATATTTTCTATTTTATTGGAGGTCAAGTTTTCAAAAATAATTTCTAATTATCTTCTATATTTCTGTAGTGTCTGTTGTGATATTTCCTTTTTCATTATGTATGTTAGTAATTTGAATTTTCTCTCCTTCTGTTCGTTAGCATGGCTAAGGATCTGTTTTGTCAGTTTTTTAAAATTGTTTCTTTGGTTTCAATTTCATTGATTCCTGCTCTGATTTTAATTATTTCCTGTCTTCTACTGCTTTTGGTGTAGATTTTTTCTTCTTTTTCTAGGGCTTTGAGATGGAATGTTAAGTCATTTATTTTTTGACTTTTTCTTCTTTTAAGGAATGAACTTCCTGCAAGGAACTTATCTCTCAAAACTGCCTTCATAGTGTCCCAGATATTTCAATACATTGTATGAGTGTTCCCATTTATCTCTAAGAATTTTTTAATCTCCTCCTTGATGTCTTTGCAACCCATTTTTTCATTCAGTAGCATATTGTTTAGTCTCCAGGTGTTGGAGTAGCTTTTATTTTTTATTTTATCATTGATTTCTGATAGAATGCAGGGTAGTATCTCTACTTTTTTATATTTGCTAAGAGTTGCTTTGTGGCATAATATATGGTCTATTTTAGAGGGGGATCCATGTCCTGCTGAGAAGAAAGTGTATTTGCTTGTTGAAGGATGTAATAATCTATATATGTCAGTTAAGTCCAAGTGATTGTTTGTATTATTAAGTTGTATAGTTTCTTTGTTCAGCTTTTGTTTGGATGATCTATTCACTGGTAAAAGATGCATGTTTGGGTCACACAGAATTATTGTGTTATGGTCTATTTAACTCTTGAACTTGAGAAGAATTTGTTTTATGAATGTAGATGCTCCATTATTTGGGGCATATAAATTTACTATTATGTCTTGTTGATGAATGGTTCCTTTAAGCAGTATGAAATATCCTTCTTTATCCCTTTTGATTAACTTAGGCTTAAAGTCTACTTTATTTGATCTGAGGATGGAAAACCCTGGTTATTTCCTCATTTCATGCGAGTGGTATGATTTTCCCTACTTTTAACCTTCAATCTGTGTATGTCTTTTCCTATGAGAGCAGTCTCTTGGGAGACAGCAAATGTTGGGTCTTTTTTAAAAATCCAGTCTGCCAGTCTATACCTTTTGATTGGTGAAATTAGGCCATTAATATTCAGGATTATTATTGAGAAGTAATTTGTATTTCCAGCCATTTTTGTTTTAGTATTTAAATTGACTTGGTTTCTCCTCTGATTAGTTTTTCCTTTAGTATAATACCTCCCTTTGCTGATTTTCATTGTTTTTCAATTCCTCTTCATGGAATATTTTGCTGAGGATATTCTGTAGTGCAGGCTTTCAAGTTGTAAATTCTTTTAACTTTTGTTTATCAAGGAAGATTTTTATTTTATCATCAAATCTAAAGCTTAATTTTGCTGGATATAAGATTCTTGGTTGGCATCCATTTTCTTTCAGTGCTTGGTATATGTTGTTACAGGATCTTCTAGCTTTCACTGAGTTGAAAAATCTGCACATAATGTAATTGGTTTCCCCCCGTGTGTTATCTGATTTCCTTTCTCTTGTGGCTTTTAATATTCTCTCCTTATTCTGTATGCTAGGCATTTTCATGATAATGTGGCTTGGTGTGGATCTGATGTGATTTTGTACATTTGGTGTTCCCTAAGACTCTTGAATTTGTTTTTCTAATTCTTTCTTCATGTTCTGAAAATTTTTTGATATTATTTCATTGAATAGATTGTTCATTTCTTTGGTTTGGAACTCTATTACTTCCTCTATCCCAATAACTCTTAAATTTGGTATTTTTATGGCATTCCATATTTCTTGAATGCTCATGGTTTCTTACCATTTTCACTGTGTGTATATATTCTTTTCAAGATTATATATTTTATCTTCATTGTCCAAGGTCCTATCTTCCTAGTGATATAATCTGTTTGTGATGCTTTCAATTGAACTTTTTATTTGGTTTATTGTTTCTTTCATTTCAATGATTTCTTTTGGTTTTTCCTTAGAACCTCTATCTCCCTATTGAAGTAATCTTTTGTTTCCTGTATTTGTTTATGTAGCTCTTTGACAAAATGATAGTTTCCTGCCTGTATTTGCTCTCTTATATCATCTTTTAATTTGTAGAACATTTTAATTATGTACATCCTGAACTCCTTCTCTGTAATTTCTTCTGTTGTGCTGGCCATGATTCTAATAATTAGGTATCCTGATTTGTTGCCTTTTCATATATTTTGTGTGTCTTCCCTTTTAGCACTGTGGATCCTAGGCATAACCATTTTTATCCTATAGGCTTATAGTGCCCAATGTAGGGATCTAATCCTCTCCTTTGAGGTGAAGAACAATGTTATCAGATTCCAATATAAACAATATACACCCTAAAAACAAATGTTTGCTCTTAAGACATTTACAGGTTGGTCACAATTTACAGAAATGGTGAATTCAATTATTATCTACAATATATTCAGTAGGTTTGTAAAAGGGTTTACAGTTTCTGGTGGTGGACAAAGAACCAGGGGTGAGGAGTAGGATGATATGCTGAGGAGGTAGGAGGTGAGGATATAGCATTGTTATATCTTAGGAAATATGAAAGAGAAATCTAAAGAGGAAGATTAGAAGCAGGAGAAGGGAAAGTAATTTTGGGTAGACATGTATATGGGAAGACAGTAGACTACATAAAACACACACACACACTCATATACACACATACACACACACACTAAGAAAAATTTTTAAAAAGTTAAAATAGTAGAAATTGTGGGGGAAAAAGAGAAAAAAAGAATATATAACACAATTTTAATGTATTATTCAGACATCCCAGTCCTCAAAATCCTTATTCATGCAAAGTACTTGGATTCACATATGTTGGGGATGTGAGGGCGGGAGGATAGAGATGGAGAGGAAAAAAAAAATCTCAAAGGAAGAAACAAGAATTGTTTTGGTTGGAGATCTGCATCTTTCCTGCTTCCCTTCTTATCCAATAGGTGGGGTCATCTGTTGTTAGCTGGTATCTCTACCCTCAGTGAGGGTAACCAGGGTGTCACTGTTCTGGGTAGCAGCTGCTGAAGAGAGGGGGAGTTAGAAACCGGGTACCTGGCCAACCGGAGTTCCAAGCTGGGAGTTGAAGATGGTGATGAAGGTCCCAAGATGGAGGTGACTGCTTTCAGTGGTGGGCTGTCAGGTCAGATGGGGGAGCTGAGTGATAGTGTTGGACAATGATTTCAGAGAGGAGCTCTGTGGTGTGCAGTGTGTGACTGTTGGCTGACTTCAGAGCCTGTGTGAGGTTCTCAGGTGCAGGCAGGCTACTGCGTGTAGAGGACTATCTCTACTGCTGTAGAGTCCCAAGATGGAGGCCACCAGGGGAGCCCCATGTTGGTAGGTGGAGGTCCACATGGGAGTGGTGGCTGGAGTTCCTGCTTGTGGGAAGCTGCTGGGTGTCCTGTGCGGGAGCTACGGGGGTGATTTTTGCTTGGGGTGAGTGGCCGAAAGTTCTGCACAGGTGCTGATGGTCCCACTCAGGTCCCCGGTGGTCCTGCATGGGCAAGTATTTGGGAGACCTACTCCAATGCTAAGGCCTGGAGCCCTGGACCAACTCGGCTGTGAGTCTTGCTTGAGAGCAGGAATATTGTGCCCAGATAAGCAGTATTCTCATTACTTGTGTCCCAGGTCACAGAGCCACACAGAATGCTGCCTCCCTCTGGCCCGCCATCTTGGATCCACCCTGATGTCCAAGCTTCCATTTTTAAATGAGGGGAATTTTAAAAACTATCATTGCCAAACTTGGATCTAAAAATGTTTGGTTTTTTTTCTGCCAATAATGTAAATCTTTGTATTGTAAATATATTAAAGATAATGAGTATTTTAAAAATTGTGTATATATCTATTATCTGTGTGTGAGTATGTATGTGTGTGTGTGTGTGCGCGTGCACCAAGGGTTGACCTTGAAGATATATGTGTGTGTATATGAAGATATGTGTATATCCTCAAGGTCTACCCTTGTAACACACACATACGCACACACACATATGGATGTGTGTTCCAAGTGTAGACCTTAAGGTTTTTGGAAGGCAGCTCCTTGTGAGAAACGGGGCAGGACATAGGAAGGAGTCTTTACTTTGGTGATTCGTGTTTAACAGAAGCACCGACTTCTCGCCTGTCTTCTTCCGAGGCTAGTTGACAGTTAACATGGAATACAATTCTACTGGATTCCCAGGGGACAGGTGCCATTATCTGAAGAACAACCTGGTCCTCACTGAGCCCCTTTTGTACCTCAACTATGACCCAGTGATGTTTACAGAAATCAATTTGAAGAGCCCAGGTTAAAAACAAACAAACACCCCAAAAATGCAGGGTGGGGGGCAGCCTTCCAAGGCAGATAGCATATCTTCCCCAGCCAAGCGAACTGTGCCATCCAATTATTCCCAATTACAATTGCGTTTCTTTCTTTAATGTTTCCTATGCTGATCTCCAAGTTGCTAATGAAGCAGGCCCCTGCTGTATGATCCCCATTGTTGCGACTTGCTGGGCTTAATTGCTTTGTCTCCATAACAGACAGACATTCTGAACAATTAGACAATAAGAAGGAAGCAAAATGGGGAAATGGCTTAGATTCTTTCATTTTAATTATGCTGATAGTGCACCCTACAGTTCTGATTCAGTGCTGAAATGCTATTTTTGAGAGCATTCAATAACATCCAACTAGAGTTAATAAATTTATATTTCTATGCAAAGCCCCTCCCTCTAACTCAACCGGTTGTTGCTTTTTGCAGAGCAGCGATACTTGCTATGCACATGGCAGGCTTCTCCCTCACTCTTCACCACAAGGGCTCTGTTTTTCTGCAGCATCCCCGTTTTCTGTATAAGGAAAATAGAGTGTCAAAGCTGATTCAGTTCACCGTATATCTTGAGGATCTTGTTCCCCCAAGTATTTCCAAGAATGACTCTTTGAAATTTTTGCTTTTTTAAATTCCTTTACAAATGTCCAAAACATTGAAATGGGGCTCATATTTCAGTCTGTTCTGTGTTGGAAGATGCAAGGTCCTGTGTGGTTGGGTCCCTACCTCATCTCCACCTGTGCTGTGTTCCATTCTCTGAGCCTGAGCTTAGTCCCAGCGGCTGGTCTTCCTCTGGCTCTGGGTGGCTGCTTTCTTCCGTCCTCGGTTCCAGGGCCACCTCCCCAGAGATGCCTTCCCCAATCCCTTGGTCTGTTTTGCTCTTCCTCTCACACCCTCCTCCCTGGTTACTGTTTCATTGAATTGATATTGTTGCCTTCACAGAAAAAAATGGGATTGCATATTTACTTCTCTGACAACTTGTGGATCACCTGGGAGGCATCAGCACAGGAACTACCTGTGTTGTATCAACTACTGTGTAAACAGAAAGTTAAACAGTGTTTGAAACTAGTAGGTGCTCAATAAATATTTGTTCAGTGACTAAATGAATGAATAGATAATAGGTAATGACAGAGCATCTGTGGTCTATTGATTTCTTCTCTAAACTGACCTCCCCATGAAACTGAGGATGCCTTGAAGGTAGGGATCTTGGTTCTTGGAATCCTCAAGGTCTAACATTGTACTCTTGGTAGGATTGTAAATCAGCTAGTGCTAGAGAAAGGTGTGAAAGACAGTTCCCAAAGGGCACAGGCCTTGCAGTCCATTCTGCATGCCATGACAATGGTGGGTGAAGAAATAGATGCACTCAAAAATAATGTAGTTTATGCCCACGCAGTACAGTGAGTGGGATTGTGTTCCCACTTATTTTCCGATCACAATGAAACCTACACTCATTTTCTATTACTTATTTAGATGAATGATACTTAAATGTTAGATGTATCTTGTTTTGCTTTTCTAAGGTATGCATGCAATCTCAATGTGGATGATGCAAACATTCAGAAAAGGATCTAAAAGTTCAAAGTCAACCTCAGCAACTTAGCAAGACCCTATCTCAAAATAAAAAATAAAAAGGGCTGGGGATGTGGCTCAGTGATAAAGTGCCCCTGGGTTGAATCCCCAGTACCAAGAAAAAAAAAATCTAAGAAACAAAAATCCCCACTAATTTTACAACCTGGAAAGAACACTGTTAATCTTGTGATGTTTCCTTACAGACTTTCACACACATGCACACACAAACCCCTTACCAATAACAAAACAAAATGGAATACCATTTGTTCTCTTTCTTTTTCATTATTAATTTATTTTTTATAATAACATAAAGCTCACTGTCAGCCTTGGCCTCTCTCTTGCTCAACCCACTCTGCTCTACCTTATGGAGTATGACTTCCACCTTTACCTTCAATGAATCTGTACTTTGTTTAAAAAAAAAATCATAGTCACATCATTGAAATTTAAAACTTTCTTTTCTTTTTGTTACTAAGGATTGAACCAAGGGGTGCTCTTCCACTGAAGACCCTTTTCGTTTTGAGAAACAAGGTCTTGCTAAGTTGCAGAGGCTGGCCTTGAACTTGCCATCCTCTTGCCTCAGCCTCCTGAGTTGCTGGGATTGCAGGTGTGCACCCGGTGCTCAACATAGATTTTTGATGATTGCAAAATATATAATTGAAATATGAATTATAAGGTATTCAGCTGCTTTCATGATATCAAGTATCAAGTTTGTGTTCTTTTTGGTTTCAGTAACTGTGCTGTGGATACTCATGTATCTAAATGCCTTCACCTGGGGACACAGGCTTAGGGGACACTCCCACACAGAGTAGAAATTCCATCAGGCCCTCCCCTGATGCTGGAAGTGCTTCCCAGGGAGTCGTACAAGTCCTGTTTCCACCAGAAGTTAATAATGTTGGATTAGCTTTGGCTACTTTCTTTTTTTTTCTTCTCCTGTGAACTTTGTTTATTCTTTCTGCCGCTCCTCCCCAACCCCCACCGCATCTGTGGAATCTCAGTGTTTTTCTTATGATTTCAATAATATTATACATACTAAAGATTTTCTAGTTTTGCTATATTCATGTAAAAATCTCCTTCCTCATGGCTCCCATTTTTCTTGTTCTTTGAAACATTATAGTTGGCTTTATTGGAGAATGATCTACCTGAGGTCATGTAGATGTAATGAATTTTGACCAATGTACAGAGTCTCATAACCACTGTGGTGCTCAAGATGCAGAACATGTCCATCAAGTTTCCTTGTCTCCTTTGCAGTTTGTCCACTGGCTCTGTCCTTGGAACCTCACAACCACTGCTGTGCCTAAGGCACTTCTTTTTTACCTTCTGGGATTGCAGACGACCAGAATCCTATATTGTGTTGTTTTCTGTGTCTGACTTCTTTCAGTTAGCTTGAGACAATTTAATCACATGTTAATCATGCTTTTTTTGTGTCTATCACTAGGCTGTTCTTTTTTATTGCTGAGTAGTATTCCATAATATGACTATACCATAATTTGTTTATCTCAATAGGCATTTAAATTGTTTCTAGCTATTTGGTTCTTAAGGATAAAGGTGCTGTTGAGGGCGATAGAGACTTTTGTTTCTAGGCAACTTGGATTTATTCTTCCAACTGAAGCAAGAACAGTGTTAGATATATAAAGCAATGTTTTGTTTTGTTTTTTTCAAGATAATGACATGAGGCTGTGGAAGGCGGTAATCCTTGTACAAGGAGAAAAGGATCAAAGAATAGATGATACAAATAGAAAACAATCTGGCGTCTACAAATTGCCATCTCTGATGTAAATGATATAGGTGTCTCAATTAAAAGGCATAGGTTATCAGATTGGATAAAGAAAAGTAAGAATTATATGCTGCTTACAAGAAACCTAATTTAAATGTAAAATCACTAATAGGGTAAAGAAGAAAAATATATAGTATTTTAACACTAATTGAGAAATCTGGAGTGGCTATGTTAATATCTGACAAACTAGACTTCAGAACAAAGAATATTTTCAGGGGTAGAAAGGGTAATTTCACAACAATAAAGGGGTCAATTCATCAGGAGAACATAATACTCATAAATGTTCATATACTTAATAACAGCTTTAAAATACAAGAAGCAGTTGTTACGATTGAAAGTAGTAACGGCACAGTTTTTTTAAAAAAAAATTTGTTTTAATCAGTTATACCTGACAGAAGAATGCACTTTGATACATCACATACAATGGTGTATAATTTCTCATTCTTCTGGTTATACATGATGTAGAATCCCACTGTCTATATAGTTATATATGTACATAGGGTAATGATGTCTGATTCATTCTGCTACCCCCCTACCTTCCTTTCATTCTCCTTCACCTCATCTAAAGTAACTCTCTTCTTTCCTGCCCCATCCCTTACTGTGAATTAGCACCCACATATCAGAGAAGACTTTTGGCCTTTAGTTTTGGGGGATTGGCTTATTTTGCTTAGCCTGATACTTCCAGCTCCATCCTTTTACCATAATTTCATTCTTTTTTAAGGCTGAGTAATACTCTATATCATATTCATATATATATAATACACACACACATATATATATGTATATCACATTTTCTTTGACCATTTATTGCTGAAGGGTATCTAGGTTGGTTCCATAGTTTAGCTATTGTGAGTTGAGCTGCCAAAAACATGCATGTGGCTGCATCAGTGTAGAATGCTGATTTTAAGTCCTTTGGGTATAAACCGAGGAGTGGAATAGCTGGGTCAAATGGTGGTTCCTTTCCAAATTTTCTGAGGAATCTCCATACCACTTTCCATATGGTTGCACCAGTTGGCAGTCCCACCTGCAATGTATGAATGATGCCCCCCACATCCTCGCCAATATTTATTGTTGTTTGTGTTCTTGATAATTGCCATTCTGAACTGGGGTCAGCTTAGGATTTGGCTTCCTTAAAAAGTATCCTAATGCATAAGAAGTAAAATCAAGAAACAATGGGATGAATTCAACTAAAAAGCTTCTTCTCAGCAGAGGAAACAATAAAGTAGAGAGAGAGCCTACAGAATGGGAGAAACTCTTTACCACAGGATATACAAAGAACTCAAAAGACTTAACACCAACCCCCGCCCCCCAAATATCCCAATTAATAATGGGCTAAGGAGCTGAGCAGATACTTCACATAAGAAGAAACACAATTGATCAACAAATATATGAAAAAAGTATCCATCTCTAAAGCAATTAGAGATATGCAAATCAAAACTACTTTAAGGGCACAGTTTTAATCAGAAATTTAAATACATTTCTCAATATTTGCGAGAGACAAGTAGACAGAAATATATATATGTCTTCAAACAATGCATTTATAGAATGTTCCCCTTAAAGAAAATGCATATTTTTCTCTCCTAGGGTACACAGGACGTTCACCAAGTCAGATCTTATTTGTGCATTATTGAATTTAAAAGAATTAAACATGGAATATAATTAAGTCAGAAACCAACAGCATGCTTCTGGGAAATTTCCAACTCTTTGGAAATAATATATGACACTACTAAATAGAACCCAGGTCAAAAAAGAAGTGAAAAGTAAAGTGAGAAAGTATTCTGAAAAGAAGAAAAATGAAAATTCAATGTATCACAATATGTGGGATCCTGCTAAGGTAGTACTTAGAGGGAAATGGATAGCATCAAATGATTCCATTAGAACAGCGGTGTCAAATCTGTGACTCAGTTACCACCTACGTAAGTTAGAAAAAGAAAACCCGGTTAAATCCTAAGTGAGCATGAAAAGGAAATTATAAAAAAACAAAAAACAAAGAAGAAACAATAAAATATAAACTTTAATCGTAATATAGAAAAAGTCAGTGACCCTCTCAGAAGACGGGGGGGTACCCAGTACGATGAGGTGGTTGTAATGGTCATAAATGAGTGCTGAATTGCTTCCCCTGTGGACTGTGAATGGGATGCTTCCTATGGATTCTCCCATGTCAAGAAGGCTTAGGTTTCTGGTGCAGGCCTGCTGGTGAAGCCTTCTGTCAGACGTCAGTTGTCGGCGTCAGTATTTGATCTTTGGTGTTCAGAGGTTTTCACCTGGTAGAGAGTTAGAGGTTGACAGCGTTCCCTGCAAACTTCAGGTGCCTCTGTCTCTGCTGCGTTTTGGATGGCTTTTATGGTTGTCCCCAAGTTCAATTGATCTTTTCTCCCCAGGTGATCTGCTGTTGATCTGTCCTGTTCATTTTCATTTCCCATCTTTCTCATTCTCTAGAGTGTTTACTGGGAATCTTTTACACCTTCCCATCTTCATCATGCCTGAGTTTTCCTTTCCTTTGAACACACAGGCGATAGTTGGAAGAGTTTTATTATCTTCCTTGTCTGACTTCCATCACACCTGTCATTTCTGGGTCTGTCTCTTTGAGCTGACTTATTTTTTTTCTTGGTAATGAGTTATCTGCTTTTGGACCTATTAAGGAACTACTTTCTTATCTTAATGGATACATAGTAATTGTATACTTATGAAATCATGTGACATTTCAATGCCCGTATGTAAGGTGTGATCATCAGATCAGATAACTGACCTATCCTGCCCTCAGACGTTTATCATTTCCTTGTGTTGGAAACCTTCAAAATCCTCTCTACCAGCTATTTTGAAATATCCAATGAATTATTGCCATTCATAGTTACTTGACTTTGTTGCATGGGACCTTAGATGTTCTTCCTTCATTCTGACAACACCCCTGTGCCTGCGGTCTGTTCTCTCTCTGTTGCTTTGTTCCCCTACAGTAACAGGCTCTGGTAACTGTTCTGTTTACTACTTTTTAGCTTTCACATATAGCTCAGTAATACGTGGAACTTGTCTTTCTGTGCCTGACTCACTTCATTTAACATAATGTCCTTGCATGCATGTTGTGCAAGTGACAGAATTTCATTTTTTATGGCCGAATAATATTTCACTGAGTGTGTGTGTATTTAGATACAAACCCTCCATACACGTTTTCTCTAGTCATCTATCAGTGGACATCTAGGTAATTTCTAACTATATATCATACTTGGGGAATTTTATGTTGTTGACTGATGGATTTATTTTATATTTTAAAATTAGTGTCAGATTCCAGCTTAATTGGATCCTTTAGAACTTTGAAGTTTTGTTTGGGGAGATCCATAGTAACTTTTAGTCTAGGGATCATTCGCTTGTACCATTTCGATGTTACGCTTTGGAAACTTGGGTTTGTTGGCCTGTGTCTGACTGGGTCTTTCCAGTTGGTAGGAATGTACACCATTCTAAAGCCTCTGTCATCTCAGGGAGTTTCTCTCCCTATTTGTATGGTGGTTTTACTCCTGGTCCTTCCCTCTGTTACACCAACAAGTCTCCATTCAGCCAATGACCCAAGAGGACTTCTGGGAAGATCTCCCTTACTTGTGTGTGCCTCCTCTCCTCCCCTCTACTCTCTGCACACCCTCTTCTCTAAGGCTCTGCCTGAAATCTGATATACTTCTCCCCAGCCAAATGAGACCCCCAAGCTCTGGTCCCCCCTTTCTGTTGTCTAGTTTGGAAATCGCGGTCAACCTGCCATGGTGGGGCTCACTTGGGTCCTCCCTCTGAGATCGCGGGCTTCCCCTTCCTGTTGTCCAATATCTGAAAACTGTTGTCCAGGGTCCAATTTTCTATTTGGTTAGGATGGAAAGTTAAACCTGTCCCTGTTAACTTAATCTGACTAGAAGTAGAATTTTGAGTCTTTTAAGATTTTGATGTCTCTATTTTGATTACACAAGCTTACATTCTAAGGCATTTAGTCTACTGGTATTTTCTTGTGTGATTCTTTCATTTGAATTTTTAATTTTTAGAAAGTTGACTTCTATTCATATAATTGATAATTATTCATATTTTTTCTAGGCTAAAATAATGTACATTCTTTCTGGATTAAAAATATTCAATTCATTAATATGCATCCAAAATTTATTTTGGAACCTGAAGTGTTGAGCTAATGGATTTCAGAAAGATCTTTACCATTTAGTAAAGACATGTCTTTTCTTTCCTGGTTTTATGGTATTTTGTAGCATGTTTTTGGATTTCTTAAACCTATTGTTCAGTTTTTAACTCATGGTTATTTATAAGCAGTTTATAGTTCATCTTATCATTCCAACAGATGAAATACTTTAAAGACCCTATCTTCAAGTTTATTTGTAGTATATAGAAAAGTTTTTGATTTTAATACTTGTTAATCATACACTTTATTAAATATTTTCTCATGATCATATGTCAAAGATTTTATTTAACTAATGAGGGTAATTATAAGGTTTTAAAATGGGTCTCAGAATTTGAGAAGCTGTATCTATACATACGTTATTTAATTTTGTAAAGAAACATTAGCATCAATTTTTCAATTAGATACAGTTTATTTCCTTTGGGGTTGTCTATTCCACAAGACACAATTTATTTGAATCTCTGTTAGAGAGAAATTTATGAGTTAACCTTTTCCTCAAGGAGTCGTACAATATCCCAGTCAACAAAAGTTCCCAAGCCCAGGACGTTGTTGAAAGAACTTCTAGAAGTTTCTTGGGCCTGTTTTCAGATTCTGAAACATTTCCTGATGCCTAGTCTCTCGATATAAAATTTTATTTTTAAATCCAATATTCAATCCTCCTAGATTTCTAGGTGAATTACATCATTAGCAGTTCTTGACTTTTTACTATTTTATCCCGATTTATGACAGTCATAGTACATCCCACTGTTCTGAAATCATTTTAGTGTGCTTCACGTTTCACAGTTTATAATGTACATTTGCTCATTTACTGACTGTTTATTTACAGGTTTTCCCAGAGGACTTTCCCCTTGTCCTGTGCTTCTGCAGGTCAGCATGACTCCTCCAGTTTCCCTGTAGAGTGACAGGACTTCTCCAAGCTGTTCTTCAACCTTCTCCCAGCCTGTTGGTTGACCCATTGAATTTTAGACGAAGAGAATGAAAGTTATGTAGAAATAATTCAATTCCATCTTTAATTCAGAGTTGAAGTGACTGAGGTTCAGCATGATTGAAGGTAATGGTGGTAGTGTCAGAGGTGACTTAGCCTAATCATGCCGCTGGAAACACAAGAGAGCTGGGATGATGATTTTGGTGTCCTAAACCCCCTTTCTGATGCTGTCAATCAGCAAATCAGAATGTATCAACTGTGAGCACACTAATGATTGGATTGGTAACTACCCGTAAACATGGCATAATAATAATGAACCAAAACATTATGCAAAGAGACTTTATTTTAAAATGTGTCAGGGTGATCGTGGTGTTGGAGCGTCACAGAGCAGCGAGAGCAAGCCAAACCCACCAATTTTTTTTTTTAAATTCGTTTCTGAAAATACATTTTATCATACATATTTAAGACAGACAACACAATAGATGGGGGGACCTATAAAGTAAAAAGGTTACTGTCACAGAGAGTGAGCATATCCATCACCCATAGTTACCCGTGTCTGATTGTTCTTGAGGTAGTCATAGCTGAAACTGACTGGTTTAGCAGTGTCTGTGTCTGATGTCAAGCACATGGTCATTATCTGTAGTCCCCATGGTGCTATGAGGTCACTAGACGTGTTCATCTCCTATCTGCACGTCACATCCTCTGATCTCCATCTCTCCATCCCCTGCCTTGACCACTGTTTTGTTCTCTCTGTTCTCTATCATGCCAAATCTCAGTCTCTTCATCTATAAATTAAAGAGGTTGAATTAAATTATTTCTGTGTAACTTTCAGTTCTCTTAAACTAAAATTCAATGGGTCAAGCAATAATGGGCTGGAAGAGAATTGAAGTACAGCTCAGGGCAGTCCTGCTGCCCTACAGGGAAAATGGAGGAGCCATGCTGACCTGAAGAGTCATCCCCTTAAGAAGTACAGGACAAGGGGGAAGTCCTCTTTCCAGAATATTCTGGGAAAAACTGTAAATAAACTATAAGTAAATGAGCAAATGTACATTATAAACTGTGAAACATGAAATGCAATAAAGTAATTGCAGACAGTGAAATGTATTATGATGTCACAAATCAGGATAAAAGGATAGAAAGTCATGAACTACCCACCTAGAACATCTGGAAGAATAAAAAAAAAATCTGTATTTGTATTTTTGATACGTTAGATTCCACATGTAACCGACATCATATAGTTTGTTTCTTTTGTGTTTTACTTATTCCCTTAGCCTAATGTCCTTCAAGTTTTTACACATTGTTGCAAATGAGCACACCTCATTCTTTTCAGAGCTTATATGAACATACCATAGTTTCTTTACCCATTCATCCATGGATGGACACTTGGGTTGTTGCCATGTTTTGTCTACAGTGAACAGTGCTGCAGTGGACATGGGAGTGAAGAGATCTTTATGAGGTGGTCATTTTTTTTTCATTTCATTTCCTTTGTATATATGCCCAGAGGGTGGATTTTTGAATCATATAGTCATGCTACTTTTAACGATGTCAACCAAACGTATTCCACTAGTTTATAAAGTAATTTGCATAGAATTACCAAAATGTCCTTGCATACAAAAATCTTGAAGAAGCAACCATAAAGAGGATCTAAAGATTAAGGTCTTGGTGAGAAAAGAATATGGATGGTTTAAAATTTTTCCCCCCTTAAAGGCCTTTTTCTAAAATGTAAAAAATGTTATGACATTTAATACTACAAGAGTAGAGTTATTAGTTTAAAAAGTTATTCTGGTGGCATTAAAGAGGAGCCTAGATACCAGAGGACAAAATAAGAGAGAGGGCCATAATGTATGTCCTAATTATATTAAGGCAGTGCATAATACCCACCTTAATTTCCCCAGGAGAGACATTTGATTCCTGTGTGTCTCTTAGAAATGAAAACTGATTTTTTTTTTTTTTTTTTTTTTTACGATCTGGTTTGAGGTTAAAATGTGCCTATTGATTTATGTTGGCAAAGGCCTGGTGTGAGCAGAACTCGGCTTGAAGGTGAAGGCTTCTTTTTTGCCACCCTCAGAAGCAACCATTTTCGAACAGAATCATAATGTGGTCTGGTAATTCCATGCAAATTTTTAAGGTTGGTGGAAGTGGCGAGGTTGGCATGTTTATTTCTCATGTCACCCAGAGAAATGTCATCCCAGAGTGCTCCTGAAATCATAGATTGGGAAAAGCGTGGAAGCACTAAGGAACGTTATTTGTGATTTGGGGCCACGGTGCTGGCAATTGCTCTCTGAGAGCAATAGTGAATGTTTTTCAGAGATGTTTTGATGGAGAAAGATACAGATGTGTTATTATTGTTGACACTCCAGTGTTCTACGGAATCTCAAAGCACAGTGACTGGGGAGGTCATTTGGGTCAGGGAATGAGATGTGGACAGAGGAGAGAGCCTCACCTTCCATAGAACTTTGGATATTGACGCTGCCCATCATTTCTCCCCTTCATAAGGTGGCAATCAGTATAATTAAACCAGTGGGAATGAACAGTCCCCAAAGGTTGTCACTGCTGCATGCAAGAAAATTCTGGAAGGAGATTTGTAAGAAAATCAACAACTTAGAACTCACTGTGTGCAGGTGGCCCACAGTGCCAGGGAACACATGGTGGGGAAGATGGTGAGACCAGTTTGACCCATAGGACCCGAGAAGGCTTTTCAAGTGGGTGAGTGGATGTTGAGAGCCACAGCCGAAGGGGCCCCAGCAAACTTCCAGCTGCTGGCTGATGATTGGCTCACAGCGGCCCCAGCAACATCTAGTTGGCTCCTCTGCAGTGATGCTCATTGGAGATGCTCATTGAGCTGTTTCCCCCGCCCTTTCAGACTGCCAGCTGATGATTGGCTCACAGCGGCCCCAGCAACATCTAGCTGATTGGCTCCTCTGCGGTGATGCTCATTGGGCTGTTTCCCTGCCCTTTCAAACCACGGAGCTGCTCACTGGGGGACTTCTTTGGCTCCACCCACGTGACCCAGCCAATCGGCCTGAGGATTATGGGAGGAGGAGAGGCTGGTGTTGGGGTGAGAGGCTTGTGGGAAGCCTGTGGTGGCAGTTGGGCTCTGAGGGTTTTTCCTGAGGAGCTGTTTTGTTTGGTGTGTGTGGTTCTAAAAATAAAGTTAGTTTCTTTTGACAAGTGGCTCCTGAATTGTGCCCAGCCAGACTGCAGCATTTAGTGGAAGTGGAGATAGTTTGGATAGGACTTGGATTGGCGGAGAGTGTGAGACTCCTCATCTAGGCAAGGGAAAGGAGATCTTTGGGCTCATATTGGACTCTCTGGTTGCTGCTCCAACGACTGGACGCTGAAGCCATCTCCCCAGCTCCAGTAGACGTCACCCTCTGAGCTCTGTGCTGTGGGTCCTATTCCTCAAACATTCCTCTGCCTTCCTGATGCAAGGACATGTGGCTCGGCCCTGCAGAATGTTCTTGTGACCTCGCTGCCTTCTACGTATTTATGCAGCTTTCAGAGGTTTAATTTACTCTTTTTAAAACATGATTTCCTGTAGGGAGGAGAGAAAGGATGTGTTTTTTTTTCTTTTTAAATAAACTGATTCATCACTGTTTTTTGATTAGGACAACTTAACAAATGTTGGCTTTAGGAATATCAGGTTCATTATGGGATAGTTAATAAAATGATAAGTTCAAGATTTTTAAAAACTTTTGATTGCTATAAATTTATTTTTAATTTTGGACAGATTATAAATTCCTTGTTTTTTTAAAAAAATTGTAGCTATGATACATTTAGAATTGGATTTAGAATATAATTTATATAGGATATAATTTATGGAATTCAAGATTTTAATTTAAACATTTCAGTATATTGTCCCTTAAATGAAGTTAGGGCTACACATCAAGTCACTTTGTTAGGAAACCAAATCAAATTTTGAAAAGCTCAAACATGGCTCTTGGAATGTGGCTTTATAAGCAATGGCAAGAAAATGAAGAATTATTGGGAATGATAATGCCAAGAAATCACACAGCTTTGGAGAAGTCTGGAAAGATAAGATATAGTGTCTTCAAAGTTTGAAGCAAGATAGGAAAAAAACCCAAAAATACAAAAACAAAAACTTCTCACAGAAGCATGTAAGTGGTTTTACTTAACCTTTTAAATGCAAAGGAGAACTTTTTAGCAACTGCAAATAATAGGATGTTCTATTTTTCTTCTTTCTTTAAGAAGGAAAAATGCATTTTCTAACTAATTCAAGAGCAGTAGGAGCTCACAGTGTTTTCTTTCTGCAAACTTTGCCTTTTGTCAGCGGGAGAAGGAGGTGGTTCTGAGGGGTGTTGCCTAACTGTTTTCCCAGCAGGAAGTACAGGATAGAAAGAGCAGGGGCCACAACATCAGCGGGCCTCCTGGGCTGCCCACAGCCTGAGTATGTGCTCAAGGAGTATTTTGAAATCCCAAGCTGCTCTGGCCTTTGTGGAACTGCCCAAGAGTTGCACTTTGGCTCATTTTCAAATTCATGGCAATATATTCTGGGAGGGACCTGCATCTCTGGCTGGGCTGGCTCAGCTAACCCGGCACTTCTTGAGTTTCAGATGATTTCAGAGGCGGGAGATTCTCAATTTTTGTGCAACAGGGAAAACATCACCAGGAGTCCAGAGGCCCAACTTAAAGACTCAACATTGCTGTGACCAGCACCATGAAGATAGGCGAGTTATATAACACATGTCTAGATCTCAGCTTTATCACTCAGACACTAGAGTTTATTAATGATCCTAACCTCAAATAATTGTTTTGGAAGATAAAATTCATAATCTGTAATGTAATATAAAACAATGCCTATGAACAAAGATTTTGTGGTCAAATTTCTTTTTAGTTAACATATTTATCGACATCCACTTTGTGCTAGGCACCACCACATGGCAATTAAAAGAGACTTTATAATTTCATTCTTTAAAGCTGAGTAATATTCCATTGAACACATACACACATACACACACACCCTCACACGCACCGCATTTTCTTTATCCATTCATCTATTGGAAGGATAGTAAAATGAAACAGACATTATCACCTTATGTATGTATATGACTGCAGGACTGATGTGATTCTACAACATATACAATCAGAAAAATGAGAAATTATACCCTATTTATGATATATCAAAATGCATAAATGCATTCGACTGTCATGTGTAACTAATTAGAACAGATAAAAAATTTTTAAAAAAGAGACTTTATAGAATTATAGGATGTTCAAGGGGGCAGTATATAAATTAGTAAATAGATGTATCATTCTAAAATGTATGAGGTTATATAAAAATGACCTATATAAATAGGTTTGCCAAGAGACTATTAGAGAGGGGAAACTTCTTTAGTTGGGCTGTCGGGGAGGGTTAGAGGGTGGTCTGACTTCTCCTTTTTCTAAGTATGTGGATCTTGAGCTTGTCAAAACTTATTTTAGGGAATGACTGTGAAACTCAGAAACAAATATATCTGAAGGAGGCACAGATCTCCGTCTACGGGCTCACACGTACAAAGATGTACAATCTGTTTTTTCTTAAGTGAATTTGATTGTGCTTTGTGCCCCCATTACATTGAGAGACTGAAGTTAAGTGAACTTCTTTGTATTTTGTGCCTCAGAGAAAAGGGGGGGGGAAACTTCATGGCAGTGAATTTTGGATCTCTCTTCTTCCCGTGGGGTTACTGCTAAGCCAAGGAGTGTGTTGGAGCACTGGGCCATTCATAAGGCAACGAGGTGTATCATCTTTATTTAGCTGCTAATAAGCCACATTGTGCATCTTCTGATCTTGGTCTCCTTTCTCCTTCTTGTCACAGAGACTCTTCAAAGTCACAGACTCACTGGGTCATGTGGCTGTGGCTTTGGGTCCTTGCTGGTTTGCGGGGTGGAACTGTGCTTTACCATCCTGGGGGACTCTGGGAAACTCCTTCTGTGTTCCTGACCCTCCAACTCTGTTGCCCATTGTCCCTCCTGAGGGAGTGGGAGGGAGGAAGCAGGGCCAAAGCTGGGAGCCCCAGGGACCACTCTCCTCTCCCCCCTCCCTTTCCTTTCTCGGTCTCTCTCTCTCTCTCTCTCTCTCTCTCTCTCTCTCTCTCTCTCTCTCTCTCTCTCTCTCTCTCGTCTCAGCTAATCCTTGTAGTCTTGAGTGTAGAGAAGATTTAAGCATTTTTTATATCACCAGCCTAGCCTTTAATATTTAACAACCAAATGATGGGACCTTTTTTCTGTTTTGCCATATGCCTTCTGTGACAATGAGGCCCACTGTCCTGCCATTTAGGGAACATTACTGACCCACAACCATTCCCCACTCTCCCTTGCTAGCAGAGCTCAGATTTGGGGGGTGGGGTGGGGGGGGAGCTATTTGTGCTTTACAGTGATTTGAAGTCTAAGCCAAATCCAAGCCAATCATGACCCAATTCCCTTTGCCAGTGACTGGTTTAGGTGTAGACAGATGCTAAAATCCCCGTCAATAAGACAGAAAAAGGACACTTCTGGAACATTCTGGGGAAGATGTCCTTATTAAAGATGGAGAAAGACGTCATCATTAATGATAACCAGGATCCACTAGGTTAATCGGCACTAGAACCATTCGAAATGCAGACTTCTTATGAATGAAATACTGTGTTCCTTATTATTTTAGTTAGGCTAGCTGAGGTATTATGTTATTTGGAGAAAAAAAGTTATCCTAATCAATAAAGCAATTGGGGAAAAGGAAATGCAGGGAAGATAAATGTGCTAATACCACCTCTGCTTATATCATTCTCAGACTCCCAAAGAGAAAATGGACCCAGAAAGGAGGGACTAGGCCAGTAGCTTGACAGAAATAACAGGGGCTCACCAAAGGGAGTCTGTCCTCCAAGACCACCATACTCCTGTTCACTCCTTGACCCATGACTGCTGAGCTGTGTGGGGTCTGCATGCATTCACTCTTGCTCTTGGTCTTTCATCCTCTTTCTCTGGTTCAAATAACCCAGTAGGTAGTAGGTATGGAGCACTCTCATAGTACACATGCTTAGATCCATTCTGTGCTTCTATTACGCTGAAAGTCGTGGTTCTGAGAGCTCGGTGTTGTGACTTACCTCCAAGTCACCGAATCAAAGGCATGGAACCGTGGGTATACGAGGTGTATGACTTTATCTCCGTAGCTGACGTCAGGCCTGTAGAAGGCATCACTACCCACTGCAGACGGCTTCCTGTGGAAACTGGGTATTTCATGGCATATTCAAGTAGGAGTTGACAAGAGAAAACATAATCGGCTTCCTTGACCTGGTCAGTTCAGGGACATGGTCAGAAATAGGACACAAATCCAAGGTGCTAGCAAAATGGCAAATTTGACATTGAACTGTATAACCAAATGAGAAGGTTGCAGGCAGAATCATGCCGTGAGCCCTTTGGGCTTAGTTCAACCCTCTGAAGATGGGCTCCCAGCTCCCAAGGTGTTTGGTAAGAACTAACTTAAGTTATCCACATCTGTGAGGTTTTCTTTTCTTTTCATTTTTTTGTGTGTGTGTGCATTTTCATTGAGAAATGATGAATGAATACAACCCTCCCCCATTGTCACTCTGTGCAGATTTCCTTCAAATGGCCAGAAGCCCTGAAAAGTGATTACATGCTTTTATTTCTCTCCACCATGACGTGATTAGATTTACTGTTATCTTCACTTGGGGAAAAGTGAGGTTACAATATGTCAATCATTCCTGGCTGTATCAAGAGGGACTGTTTTCATAAGCAGCAGACTCCTGACATCGTGAAGGTGCAGTGGAATCCAGGGTTCTCACGTGTCAAAGGCATTTTGCCTATTTGCCCAGACTGCCCTGGACAGGTGAGTGCATTCTCTCTAGACTCTTTACCTGCCAAGGGCTTGGGCATAGAAACAAGGGGCGTTCCACGGGCAAGGATTCACAGTCTGCCTGGAGGGTAATCCTGTAGCTATTCATTTCCCCAGTCCTGGACAGCTACAATGTTGGAAAATTACTTGGAACCAGAGGAGATGCCTTGGGGCTCAAGGCAGGTCACATTTCTGTTCCTCTGTTTTCTCGGGGGCTTCCTTGAAGTACCCTTCACCTCTAGAAGCACCAGAACAGGTCTTAGAGGTATCCCTAGTCTCTCTGCCCCTGCTTTGACCATCTTTCTCCAGACTTTTTTGGTAGTTGTGACCTCATGTCCAGTTGCAGAGTATGTAGAAAATTGTCCTAAAGCCTGTTTTTTTTTTTTTCTGTTTAGTTGCTATTTTTGGATGCTGGAGGTGAGGGGGTGAGGGTGAACATTCCGTGTGGAACAGAATTCTATAAGTTGTACCTGGCTATCCTGTGTTTTGTCAGGAGCCCCTGGAGATGTTTTGTGCCTACAGAGATGCCCATGGGACACAGTTTGTCTGAGAGACAGGGTTTCAGCAGGTTGGGCTTTGAAATCTGCATTTGTATCCTGATTATTCCTCATTTTGACTCTCTAGGCAGGATGGGCTTTTCTCAGAGGAGGAGAAGGTGCAAGTTAGGCATGTCAGCCTCCTATGCATCCAAAAAAGTGCATGCCATAGTCTGTCAACCTGTCTAAAGGTTGCCTATGTTGGGACCTCATTGCTTTAGGGAAACATAACTTCTTGAAATAAAACCATGGGAGTGACGTGGAAGAAGTACTGTGATCCCACAATCTGTGTTTTCCACTAACCCGCCATGAGGTCTTGGGCAAGTCATTTCCTACAAATTGGGGCTTCTTTTTAACCATGTGCAAAAGGTAGGAGGTGATTTCCAAGTTCTCTTCCAACTGGGCATATTAAATTCTGCCTAATCTCAAGGACTGCCTCCTTCATGAGGCTTTTTCTAGCCATCTCTTGACTCAGTTACTGTTTCTTCTGTAGAATCCGAACCGTGCCATCAGTCCCTGGTTGTCTGCTTTTATGGGCTCTGTACCTCAATAAGTATTTGCTGAGCCAATATATTTGCAAAGAAAAAAATAGGGATAGAATATCGAACTACCATATAATTCTACATTTTCTTTTTTTTTTAAAGAGAGAGTGAGAGAGGAGAGAGAGAGTGAGAGAGAGAGAGAGAATTTTTAACATTTATTTTTCAGTTCTCGGCAGACACAACATCTTTGTTGGTATGTGGTGCTGAGGATCCAATCCGGGCCACACACATGCCAGGCGAGCGCGCTACCGCTTGAGCCACATCCCCAGCCCCTACATTTTCAATGTATGTAAGTGGTGTTGCTTGAACAAAAGAGAAACTCTTGTAGGTCATGTTGTCTATCCTCTGTGATTGTTGAAATTTTACTCCATAAATCTGGTCTTATCAAGGCATTTGGATGGAATAATTTAATTAAATAGTCCAGGTTATTGTCTATTTCATAAGAAGTTTGTAAGAATCCAATAATGTGAGTCTCCTCTGATATATGAATAGTTGATGTCCTGTTTTCCAAGAGTTACAGATTGGATCTGGAATGTTTCCCAATGGTCTATGTATTAAACAGTCCTCAGACAGGGGCTTTTGAGCAGTGGTGAAAATCTAAGGTTTGGTCTGTTTAATATCATGTAGATATTTAGTAAAAGATCTGGGTCTGTCACCAGTTATGCTGACTCTAAGTTCAGTGTTCTTTGTTATTGTATGCTGCAATTGCTGCAGTATTTCTTTTGAATGATAAAGGCCAATTATATGAATGTAGATGGGAGAGGAGCAGTAAGGATTTAAGGTTAAGGACTCAGGTCTGGACAATTATTGCAGATTTGGGATTATATCTTCAGTGTAGATGTCACCAATTACTAGCTATATGACCTTTTGCAATTTAATTAAATTATCTGGCCCCAAGTTTCCCATTTTTAAAATGAAGATTACAATAATACCTATTTCAAAGAATTCTGAGTATTAAATAATGGATATGAATGGCTTAAATGGCCTGACACACTGTAGAACTTCATAACTATTAACTACCGTGAGCATTATTACATGACATTTGATCAGTAGGCAGAGAACTTTGCATAATTACATCTGTGACAGAAACTAGTTCTTCTTTTGCCATCAATATTTTTAGTCTTTGAGTTTTTCCAGATTGGCTAATTCAGGTTATTTTACAGCTGCTTTCATTGGTATGTTCAACTAAATATGAAACACAGATTCATGAGAAGGATAGGAGGAAAACTAATGGGAGCCATTCCTAGTGTATTCATCTCTAGACTTGTCTCTCTCAGAGCTTCTCTGAGCCCAGGGTTGTCTTTTTAACCTTTAGTCTGTTGCAGGCTGATACATTTGCAAAATACAATACAAATATTTTAGCAATGTCAAGTTGTTATAAAAATCTCTGGGTACTTACTCTGGGTTTCTCTTTTGATGTCATTGTGAGCCAGTCCACAGGTGCCACTTGGACTAGCACTGGCCTATATCGTATCCTTCCCAGTTGGGTTTACTAGGGCCAAAGTTCGAGCTAGTCTGACCTTTGAGTGTTCCCCAAACCTACAAGTCAAGATCACCCTATAGCATAGCTTTTTAGGAGAAAATACTTTACTATTCCATCTAGCTCAGAAAAAGTCCCCCCGCCCCGCAGATGCTGATTTTGTGATAAAGCATTTCTGCTCAGGCTTGGAAGTTTAATTACCTGGTAGTAAAATGAAAGATTTAAATTGGTTAATGCAGTGAAATCCATCCAGCAAAATCCCTAACAAGTAGCGGGTGGAGGATGAAGAAGGCTGCTCAGGGCTGTGTTATGTCATAGTGATTTTCTGAAGGATGAGCTGTCCCAGAAAGCATCAGGCTTGATCACACAGTCTCCAAGTTGGGAAGTGGAGGTGATCAAATAAGAAACTAGTGGAATTAAGAGAGATCTGTTCACGAGAAGCCAGAGGAGGACCACTATACTAGGACATATGTGGGAGTGTCA
This sequence comes from Ictidomys tridecemlineatus, assembly GCF_052094955.1. Lineage (NCBI taxonomy): Eukaryota > Metazoa > Chordata > Mammalia > Rodentia > Sciuridae > Ictidomys > Ictidomys tridecemlineatus. Next base: position 167,041,946 of record NC_135477.1, read on the forward strand.
GCCTGGGTCACAAAGATTTAGTAGGGTGCTGGGTAGGTGGCTTTTTTTTTTCCTATTTTTGTCCTGTGGAATCAAATCATTTCAATTTGTTCCTTTATTTTGTTAACCAAACATTTCTTTAGTGTCTTTTTAGCATTTTCCTAGATACTCAAGACAAATCAGAAAAGAAACAACCAGATTTATAGTCTATTAGGGAAAAACAGACAAGCATTTGCAAAAAGGAATAATACTATGGGAGCCTATTGGTGACGAAGTTATCACCTGATCTATGGATCATACAAGGATTTGCTACAGAGGCATTCTCCAGGCATGGAGTGGAAGGTTCCAGACAGAAAACAGCAGATGCAGATCCATAAAGGTGTGAGAGAGCTTGGTACATTTAGGGATCTGAAAGATGCCCAGGGTGGTTGAAGAGGCCAGAGCTGGAGGGTGGGGGGGACTTGGAGTTGGAGGGGTCATGCAGAAAGGATTCCTACAGAGCTTCTTTTGTTTTGTTTTTCTTTTTTTATTTGTTTTAATTAGTTACACATAACAGTACAATGACCTTGACATATCATACATTTGAATCAGATGGGATATAATTTCTCATTTTTCTGAGTGTACAAATTGCAGAATCATATTGGTCATGCAGTCACATATATACACACAGTAATAATACTGTCTGTTTCATTCTACTATTTTTCTTATCCCCCCATCCCCTCCCCTCCCCTCCCATCACTTCTCTCTACCTAATCTAAGGTAATGCTATTCATTTTTTTCCCTCTCACATCTTCATACATGTATTTTGTAAACAATGAGTGTCTCCTTCCACCATCCATGCAATTCCTCTTCTCCCTCCCTTTCCCTCCCACCTCACTTCCTTATCTAGAGGTAACCTTCTTCCTATGCTCTTCCTCCCTACCCCATTTTGAGCCCCCCCATTATATCAGAGAAGACATTCAGCATTTGTTTTTTTTTTTTTTTGGAATAGCTAACTTCACTTAGCATAATCTACTTTAATGTCATCCATTTCCCTGCAAGTGCCATGATCTTATTATTTTTTAGTGCTGAATAATATTCCATTGTGTATAAATGCCACATTTATTTTTATCCATTCATCCATTGAAGGGCATCTAGGTTGGCTTCATAGTCTAGCTATTGTGAATTCTGCTGCTATAAACATTGATGTGGCTGTGTCCCTTAGTATGCTGTTTTTAGGTCCTTTGGTATAATGCGAGAAGAGGAATAGCTGGGTCAAATGGTAGTTCCATTCCCCAGCTTTCCAAGGAATCACCATACTGTTTTCCAAATTGGCTGCACCAATTTCCTGCAGAGCTTCTTGAATCACAGGCCCAGGCGGCTGTCTTGAGCACAGTGGAAGCCAGTGAGGGGCTTTCAACAGGAACCAAGACTGGTATAATGAGATTTGTATCTAAGGACTTCAGAAGCTGATATACAATCAATCAACAAATATATGAAAAAAATGCTCATCTCTAGCAATCAGAGAAATGAAAATCAAAACTACTCTAATATTTTATCTCACTCCAGTCAGAATGGCAGCTATTATGAAGACAAACAACAATAAGTGTTGGTGAGGATGTGGGGATACATTGCTGGTGGGACTGCAAATTGATGCAGCCAATATGGAAAGCAGTATGGAGATTCCTTGGAAATCTGCAAATTATACCAGCATTTGACCCAGCTATCCCACTCCTTGGACTATACCCAAAGGACTTAAAAACAGCATACTACAGGGACGCAGCCACATCAGGGTTTATAGCAGCACAATTCACAATAGCTAAATTGTGGAACCAACCTAGATGCCCTTCAGTAGATGAATGGATAAGGAAATTGTGGTATATACACACAATGGAATTTTACTCAGCAATGAAAGAGAATAAAATCATGGCATTTGCAGGTAAATGGTTGGCGTTGGAGAAGATAATGCTAAGTGAAGTTAGCCAAATCCCCAAAAAACAAATGGCGAATGTTTTCTCTGATATAAGGAGGCTGACTCATAGTGGGATAGGGAGGGGGAGCATGGGAGGAATAGATGAACTCTAGATAGGGCAGAGGGGTGGGAGGGGAAGGGAGGAGGCAGGGGGTTATGAATGATGGTGGAATGTGGTGAACATCATTATCCAAAGTAGATGTATAAAGACACAAATTGGGTGTCAACTTACTTTATATACAGAGATGTGAAAAATTGTGGTATTGTGGTTTATATGTGTAATAAGAATTGTAATGCAAAAAAACCCCAAAGTACATATATAAAGACATGAATTGGTGTGAACATACTTTATCTACAAAGATTTGAAAAATTGTGCTCGATATGCATAATAAGAATTGTAATGCATTCTGCTGCAGCTGTCGTGCATTTTAAAAAAATGAAATCAATTAAAAAAAAAAAGAAACATGACTTCAGCTTCAGTGTGGAGAGGAAAGAGATTAAGTATAAATAGGAAGGATTTAGGAAGACAGCTTCCAAGTTTTGGTTTGGGTGACTGGATGAATGGCGGGTGGGGCTGAGAGGAAGGTATAGATGTGGTTGGAAGCTGATGGATTCTACTTTAGATTCGGAGATTCCTGTGGGAAATCTAATCTGATGCATCCAGAAAGTACACAGATATAGGGCCTCTGGAAATATCTACTGAGCCAATATATTTGCAAAAAAAAAAATGGGGATATGACATTGAACAACTGCTATATTTCTAAAGGAAGCACTACAGGGCTGGAGAGGCCTTCCCACCAGCTCTTTTATTTTCTCCTCCCTCTCCTGCTCTCTTAAACTCCAGGGCCTTTCTGTTTTCACATTGACATGAGGATAGTATCCACCTGCTCTGCTGTCTTGCTAACCTCCCATGTGTCTTGGCTCATCTTATGTGGTTTATAACAAAATGCCAGAGGTGAAGTGGTTTATAGGAAAAAAAAAATAGGTATATTTATCTTATAGTTCAAGAGATCCAAGATACATGGTCCTGGCATCCCCTTGGATTCTGGTGAGGGTCTGATGGCAGAAGGCATCACATGGAGGGGCTCAGAAGATAGGTAGAGAGTGACATAATATCAGGGACAACATAACTGTGTAACAACATGTTCTGACAGTAACTGTTACATTTTCAGGGGACCCAACTCACTTCATGAGACGTCTGTAGAGAAAGACATTTGCCGCAGTCTGGCTTGGCACAAATCAGGAGCCACTTGTCAAAAGAAACTAACTTTATTTTTAGAACTACAAACGCCAAACAAAACAGCTCCTCAGGAAAAAACCTTCAGAGCCCAACTGCCACCACCGGCTTCCACAAGCCTCTCACCCACACAAGCCTCACCACCTCCCACAATCCTCCTGCTCTTGAGGCTGATTGGCTGGGTCGCATGGGTGGAGCCAAAGAAGTCCCCCAATAAGCAGCTCCGTGGTCTGAAAGGGCAGGGAAACAGCCCAATGAACATCACCGCAGAGGAGCCAATCAGCTAGATGTTGCTCGGGCCACTGGGAGCCAATCGTCAGCTGGCAGTCTGAAGGTTTGCTGGCAGCTGGAAGTTTGCTGGGTCCCCTTTGGCTGTGGCTCTCAACAGACATTCATTTGTTCATGAGGATGAAATTCTCATGACCCTGTTCTGCTCACAGGGCTGACCACCTCTCTGACATGTGTCACATTCATAATCAGATTTCAATATGAGTTGTGGGGGGGGGCAAATCTTATTCAAACCATACATAGCACCATGGGATAGTCTTTCTGTTTAGAACTTGTCTGACCAGTGTCTTACACATGGTCAGTGCTCAATGGATTCAGTTCAATTTCTGTAGTGGCATATGCTCAGCACACTGAAATATCTCCTATTGACGAAAGATAATGAGCTGTGAGTATTCAGTGAATTACTCACCCCTGATACATCCAACCCAGGTATATGCACATTCTTATAGGTATATGCACCCTCTAAGGCTGTGAACTCCTCTTAAGACATGCCTCTGAATCAGTGTGTGTCACTTCTTCATACCTATTTGTAAGAATTATCACATGCTTCCATTTTTTCCTCTTTGTGTATGTATCTGTCTTAGTAGATTTTTTAAGCTCCCTGAGAACAAAGGCCTGGCACCAATTCCCCTCTATTCATAAGGAATACATGTCAAGCCCCGTGTAGGTACCCAAACTATGAAGAGGACCAACCTTAAATATACTATGTTTTTTCCCCCAAAATATACATACCTGTGATAGTTTGATTTATTAATTAGGCACACTAAGAGATTAACCATAATAACTGAAAATAAAAGAGAATATTTGTAACAGTGTATCATAACTAAAGTGATTTAAAGCTTATGAGTTGTGTATTTCTGCAATTTGGCATATAGTATTTTGGAACCGAGGTTGACCACAAGCAACTAGAGCGGTGGAAAGTAACACAGTCCATAAGGGAGATGCGGTGTGATTTGCTCCTTTTTTCCCTTCCACAACATCTAGGATAGTTGGTTTCTGCTTCGGAACAAAACTGTGCAGCCTCGTGCACACAGAAGCATCTCTAAAGGGGCAGGCAGGCACTGCCGCAGGCCATGGGAGGTTCTGGAACAGAAGGTGGGGAGGCCACAGAGATGTGTGTCCCTACGGTGATATGCAGGCGGTTGTTCACTTATTACAGAGTTGACTCTGTCAAGAGCTACATGTGTGGATGCAGAAGTTATGGGGCCTTTCCTTAGCCATATTGCTCAGAGTCCTATCGACTCCAGCCATTCAAGCAGTCTACCATGGCTTAGATGTAGTTTGTGCCCAAGAGGCTCATGTGCTTGGTCCCCAATGTGGGGATGTTAAAAAGTGAGGGAACCTTTAAAAGGTGGAGCCTAGTGGAAGGTAATTGAGTATATCACCCTAGTAAGGCAGTAATGCTGGTTTTGCAGTGTGTTAGTTTTGGGGAGAGTGGGTTGTTTATAAAAAAGTAAGCCCGATCCCTGAATCTCTGGCTTCCTGTCTTGCTGAGTGATCTCTCCTTCTTGTATACTCTCCTGCCATGATGTGATGTAGCCAGAGGATCCTCAACAGAAGCTATCCAATCTTGGACTTTTAGCCTCTAAAACGGTGACATAAATAAACCTCTTTTCTTTGCAAAGTACTTAACCTCAGGTACTTTGTTATAGCAATGAACAATGAACTACACAATCATTCCGGTGGGTTCCATCTCTTTCACTGGGTCACTTTCTTCTAACATAGGTGGCTTAGTTCTGGTAGATTTCACTGGCCTTGGTTTTGAGAAGGTCTTGTGAACCTTACTATAGTCCTGAACCTGATTTGCTGCGCTGGCTCAGAAGACTATCAGAAGGCCAAAGAGAAGAGATACATTCCTGCTGACAATTGCTCAATCTCCCACTTTCCTAACAACTGGAACCACTGTAGCCTATTCTGTCTAATCCTTGGCACATCAGTTTGTGATAGTTAAGCCCCACCCCACCCCAACACTGCTGCTTGTTGGTCAGTTTTGATAGGAAAACAGCCATTATCTGCATTTTATATATGAGAAAACAAGAGGTGCTTGCATGTGACTATGCATGTGCCCATGCACATACCCAAAGAAAGACACAAAGAGACATTAAGCAATACACACATGAAAATAAATGTTTGGAGGGCTGGGGAATTTTTGTAGGGTTGGGGGACCTGAGCCAAGATTGATAAAGTAAGGGATTTTATTTCCTATAATCTTTTCTTTTTATCCCTCAACTTTCTTGATGCTCTCTCTCTTTTGCAGAGGTTTATTTTCCTGGAATGTTTCGCATAATCCTCCTCTCCTGTTTTCTCCATAATGAGCTTTCTCCTTCTTGTTGGTCAACACTTCCTGCCTTCAGTTCCACACTTCTCTGTCAGGCCAATACTGTGCAGCTAATCCTGTTGCATCATTCCTATGCTGGGTGGTTTAACAGGTGATCCCTCAAGGATAATTTTTTTTTTCATTCCGAAGAAATCTGTGAGTGCTCAGGAGTGGGTTTGGAGTACCCTGCAGGCTTTACCCCAGCAGAGCTGTGATACTGGTGGGGTAGGTCTTCCCAATAGTTACAGTGGATTGGATTAATCATAATAACTGAAAATAAAATAGAAAAAGAAAAGGCATTTACTTCTATTATCAGCAAAACCCATTATATGTGCTTATAGAAAATTTAGTACATATAAGTTAGGAAAAAAATGTCTATACTTTGAAATAATCTAAAATAAATTTTTCTTTATTATTTTTGTTTCTCACTATAATTTTTAGAGGTTTAGATATATTTGTGCTCAGACTACAACTGATTTTATGTCTTACCATTTCCTTTAGTGTTTTCACTAAGACTTCCCACATTATTGCAGGCTTTTGAAGAATATAATATTTAATATATTCGTAATATTATGCAGAAAATCCTGTTGGGCTTTTAATTGGCTGACAGCTGGGGAAGTTTAAATCATTTGTTACGGTTGTTTCCAACTTTCCTTGATACATAACACTGCAGTGAAAATGTTTAAAGAACAGGTTTTGCTTTAAAGTTTTCCTAATAATTTCTTCTTCTAACAAAATATTATCTGAGCCTCTCTCTGTTCTGAGATTTCTCCAAGTCTTTCTTTCTTTCTTTTTGAACCAGGAATTGAACACAGGAGTGCTTAACCACTGAGCCACATCCCCAGCCGTTTTTATATTTTGTTTTAAGTCAGGGTCTCCCTGAGTTGCTTAGGGCCTCACTAAATCGTTGAGGCTGGCTTTGAACTCACCATCCTCCTGCCTCAGTCTCCCAAGCTGCTGGGATTACAGGAAAACACTTTTCAAGTCCTTATGCTCCTTTCTGATCTCTTCCTCTGCATCCTTCATGACCTGGCTCAAATACAATCATCTGTGAGGCTTTCCTGGGTCATGCAAAAACATTAACTCCTTCCATAGGTTTGCACGGGCCGTTCTTTGTTTACAAAGAAATTCTGTATTTCAGAGACTCATGTTGAGATGGCTTAGCTCAAAATGTGTTTCCTGGGAAGCCCATATCTCTTCTGGCCAAGTATAGGCCCCTCTGTTAAAACTTCTGGTGGAAGCACTGGAAGTATCCTTCACTTAACATACTCTGATTAGAGTTAGACAACTAATTAGGTGATGATTTCTTCAAGCTTTCATCCTTATACGAAATATAAGAGGACTGTTTCACCAGTGTGTGCCTTCAATCCTCAGAGCTCCATACCTTGTCAGTGTGCAGGAAACATCTGTTTGCCTTTGAGTGGAAGAATGGATGAACGACCTTCCAAAAGTATTATAAATGTAGACATCTCTAGAGAGGAATAAAATATAAAGATATAGTTATCTTTACTCAGAGCAATATTTATGTTTGCTCATAATCTACACCAGCTTTATGGCCAACATGTACTGAGGGCTTAGTGCAAAGTCAAGTGCTGTGCTAAGCTTTTTATATATTTCATCTTATCTAAAGATTACATTGGTCCTGTGGGATGGCTACTACGAAGCCTTCCCCTATATTCTTAGCTGAAGAAGTAGAGGCTCTGAGAGGTTATATAACTTGCCTACGGCCACACATTTAGTGAGAGGTGGTGTTAAGGTTTGTCTGACTTAAATTTAGGTTCTCAGCAACTCTCTTAACTTATTTTGACCACTATAAAAAAATCACCATAAACTGGGTGTCTTATAATCCACATGAATTTATTTCTCATAGCAGAGGCTGGCTATCTGAGATCAGGGCACCATCATGGTGGGATTCTGGTGAGGGTTGTCTTTAGGTGTTAGGTGGCCACCATATTGCTGTACCCTTATGTGGTGGAAGGTGAGGGAGAGAGCTTTCTGGGGTCCCATTTAGAGGGAACCAGTACAATTCAGGAGGGCTTCCTCCTCATGTCATAATTACCTCCTGAAGTCCCAACTCCTAATACCCTCCCACTCGGGGATTGACATGTCAACCCAGGAATTGGAGGAGATGTAAGCATTCACTATCTTCCAGCTACAGTGATATCTCCTTTACACCAAATTTCTCTCTTGGTAACTGCTCACTAAGGTGGAATTAGGTCTCTGTCTTGAGCCCCAGGGAACAAGGCTTTTCCTCCTCCTTTAACCACATTTCTCCTCAATACACAAAGACAGAGCCTTTGTCTAAATAATGTCTCTCTTAAATTTGACCATTCCCAGTTTCTCTAGCTGTTCCATCTGGGATCAGAATATAATTTCCCCAATTTTTTTTTTTAAATTCCATTTGGGTGCTTTTCATTCACTATGGACAATTAGTCAGTTTCTATGTCTGGAAGGAGGAAAGGTGAATATCAGAGAAATGAGGAGTGAAAGCCCATGTAACTCTCTTTAAGAGGTGGCCTGCCTGACCATGGTGTAGTGAAGACTAGGAGTTCCTGAGAGTCTCAGCTCTAACACTTACTGTCTCCATGAACGTGCAGATGAAATTCCTGGGCTGAGCGCTCTGGACCAACAGAGATGGGTTACCAGGCTCTCGCTGTCATCTTGCAGCCTGGAGAGGTTGCCATCTTCTGACATTTACTGAGCACATCCCATGCACCTGCTGTTACAGGTGCATGGTGTGTGTTAACTCATTTTATCCTCACAACAGCCCTCTGGGTTCTATTATCATCCCACTTCACAATGCAGAAAAAGACCCAGAAAAAATTGTCTCGGCGAAGCTCCTGTAAATGGAAGGACCAGTGGTCCAGCCCGGGAGCCTGTGCCCCTGACCACTCTGCCCTTCTGCCTCAACTTTGTAAACCCATCTGCAGGGGCTTTCACAGCCTGCACGCTTGAACGACTCCCCTTATATTCTTCCGCTCCAAGTGATTTGACTCCTGTGACAAACTCTTATCTCCGGGACAGTCTCTGCGGTCCTTACCTGCCTTCCCTTACGAGGGTTATTAAAATGGGAGCATGGCTCACGGTGATGGATGGCCTCGAGGCTGATCATTTGCTACCTCTCCTGGCTCTCGGTAAATATTTACTTTTTGTTCTACAGGAACAATGAGGTTTCATACAGGAGATGGATGTTGAGTGTGTATATAATATTATGCTTGTCTGACTCCTTTGAACACCCAACTCTCATTTCCCTGGCTTACTGGAGAGAGGAGGAGGTGCCACAAGGTGAGCTGCTTGACTTTTCAGAGGACGCTGGGGAGGTTTGAGAGCCGGATGGATTTTATTTTTTAACGGAAGGGCTAGAAACATGGGTCTCTCTCAATAATTTAAGATCTCATCAGGAGCTGTCATTTACACATGTATCAATGATTGCATTATTTACCTAATGTGGCCCTTGAATTGATTCACATTTTAAACATAGATATATAATTTAGCCTTGCCTTAAACAATGATGTCCCCCAAATCATGGATGTGATACTCTGAATTACTAATGCACATTGCAGTATGTGTTTAACTATTGAAATACAAAATGCTTCTCTTCCTTGTGGAAATGCTTAGGACTAGGTGACAGGTGACTTGATCACTCTCAGCCCTGCCACCTCCTTGCCCTGTGACCCCGTGTGGATAGCAGTTCCTTTCAGTTCCTCCATCTTCCCCTGTACACAATGAAGCGAGCTCTTAAGCGAGTGTTAAGAGTGTTTTTTTTTGTGTGTGTGTTCCAGCTTGAGGTAGTGTTTATAACAGAAAAAAAGAGTTCATGTAGGCAGACGGATTCATCTAAAATTTTTTTCTCACTTATACAAAGGCACTTTCCAATCTTTGCCTTGGAAGTACGTTGGTAGTTCTTGTCATTCATCTATTATTGCTACTCAGAGAAACACAGGAGAGATGAAGCTGCTAGAAGGTTCTGTAATGTAGTTAGAATAAAGTCCGAGTTGCAGGGGAGAGGGGGGAGGGAGACAGAGCAGGAGTGAGCAGAGGGAACCAAAGCTGTCCAGTTGCAAATTCTGCATATTAATGACCTCACCCAAACTTCTCCCTGGTGCATCTCTTCTTTTTATCTTTCTCCTGTCTCTCAACCTCCTCCCCTTCTCCTCTTCCTCTTTGTTTCTGCATTAATGTTTCATTATTTATGGCAACTTGAAAACATTCATATCTGCTTTCAGAGACACAGATAATAAGACTGATACTATTTCCCTCAACATCTTTTTTTTCCTGTTTTTTTTCCCCTCTTTGTTTAAAATGCCTTTGAAAATATGTCTGCATGGCCAACATGAAAGGAACTTTGGCAAGAGGAAGAGTGTTTGTGTCCCCTGGGTGCTCCCCTCTCCTCCTCCCTGTCCCTCTCCTCCTCCCTGTCCCTCTCCTCCTCCCTGTCCCTCTCCCTTGCCTCCTGGGATGGAGCCTCTGACTCTGGAGTGCCAGTCTCTGCATAGCTGACCCACTCTCTGTCCTGTTGTTGTGCTAGCACTGCAGGGGCTTTGGAAATCACCCCAGCTAAGTCCTTAATCTTTTTTTTTATATTTGTTTTTTAGTTGTAATTGGATACCTTTATTTTATTTATTTTTATGTGGTGCTGATGATCGATCCCAGGGCCTTGCACATGCTAGGCGAGCGCTCTATCTCTGAGCCACAACCCCAGCCCCTAAGCCCTTAATCTTGTATGCAGGCTTTGATGTTCAGAAAGATGAAGGACCTGCCTTGGCATACCACAGTTTACTCTGGGGCAGGGGCAGTGCTGGGATCTTGACCTTAACACTCCCAGACCCTGGATCCTGTTACCCTGTGACTTTTACCAAATGGGTTCTGCCTCCAGAACTTGATCCTGACAGATCTTGTTAGGGTCACATTTTTTATACCTTCTATAATGGCTGGTCCTTGGTCATTCTCCTTGCAAATTCTCATGCTTGGATTTAGTTAATTCCTTGTTTATTCACGGCCAGCCCTCAATGCCTGCTTCCCTGTGACTTTTAAGTAACTTAAAGGCAGGGCTGAGTCTCTTTTGCCCACAGCGTTTCCCCCAGTTCCCACTGTAATAAAAACAGTAAACTCTTATTATCTTATTAGTTGGGTGCTTATCTTGGACCAGCCTCTGTTCTGAGCCCTCCGTGTGCATTAGCTTATTTAATCCTAACAGCCCCCGGGGGCTGTCGTTGGTTGTCATCCTCATTTTATAAATAGGAAACTAAGAAGCAAAGAGGTTAATTAACTTGCTGGAAGGTCACACGGCTACTAAGTGGCAGAGGTGGGTTTCGAACTTGGGAAGACTCATAACCCAGGACCCGCCTCACTCTCTGCCTTTGCTGCCTGTCTCCCAGCAGGTGCTCATGAAATACAGTCAACTTGGTGTTTTCCTTGATTGATGTTCAGAGAACACACTACCTTGCAAGGTGACTAATAACCAGGAGGTGTTTGTGGAATTCTCATGGAGGAGGAGGAGGAGGGAAGGAAATTTACTTTTGCATGGAGGAGTCCTGATGCTAATGAGCTCATGATTTTGACAGTGTGCTTGTTAATGCAAACTCCTTGGCCCTATCGTGGGTCCCTCATAGGAATCTCGGGCCAGGGACCCTCTGAGTCATTGACTAGTATCCAGGTGATGCCAATGCAGGTAGCCTGGGGATGGCACCTGAGAAATGTCTTTTTCAAAGTTCTTTGTTGACCAGTCAACCTGAGCAAGGGGGATACAACCTTTTGAAATCTGAAGCTGCTGTAGTTCCTGCCTTTTCTGCTTAGGGAACATTTTGGGGCTCCTAAGTGACAAAGCCTAAAGCATAGAACCTCTAATGGGCCTGGAGAGAAACCAACAGGGTAAGCAGCATCAGTCACCTGATTACCACAGATCCTGGAGGGACTGCAAGCCAGAGACTGCAATTAGGCCTCCTCTTGACGTGAGGCAATCGGCAGACAGAGTGGCTTCTCCCAGGAGCACTTCAGATGGGCTCTGGTTGTCAGATGTTCAAGAGTGTTTCTGGATACAGGCAGTGGTTCCATTGACCTATAAGAGGAGATGTCAGTGAGATAAGACAGGGTGATAGGAACCTGCTCTTCCACGTTTCAGTACGGTGGTTTTGACTCATGGCATTAGGAAGCAGTGCTTCACCTGGCTGTGGAGAGGCCCATCCTGAACTGTGGGACAGGGCATAGGCATGGGTGGTCCCTTGTTAGGTAAGTACATGGGCAGTTCCATTGCTTTAGTTTATAACACTGCCCTCTACCAGGACCATTCATAAAAAACCCACAATTGCTATATTTTTTTCTGTGTCTGGTAAGTGTTTCCTCATCCACTTACCTACCCACTGTGTCCTTCCATTTTGTCATCAAGTGCCAGCTGATGATTGGCTCACAGCGGCCCCAGCAACATCTAGCTGATTGGCTCCTTTGGGGTGATGCTCATTGGGCTGTTTCCCTGTCCTTTCAGACCACGGAGCTGCTCATTGGGGGACTTTTTTGGCTCCGTCCACGTGACTCATCCAATCGACCTCAAGAGCAGGAGGATTGTGGGAGGTGGAGAGGCTGTGTTGGTGTGAGAGGCTTGTGGGAAGCCGGTGGTGGCAGTTGGGCTCTGAGGGTTTTTCCTGAGGAGCTGTTTTGTTTGGCCTGTGTGGTTCTAAAAATAAAGTTCTTTTCTTTTGACAAGTGCGGACTGCGGCAATCAAGCACTTGCTGAATACCCGATTTGTCTTAGGCACTGTATTAGGTACTTGTTACCTGGCAGTCAGCATCCCACAGAATTACTCTCTTGGGGTTTTCCCTGCAACATAGATTTATAGTCATTTTTTGCTGCTCATTACCCTGTTTCTCAATAATCAGGACTACCTTGTCTCATTCTTTTCAAGATAAAAATGCAGGAATCTCACATTGCTCATGTTTGTGTGCATCATACATGTCTACATAGATATAAGCCTGTATACACATGCACATATGTACACATACTGGTGTAGACATACATTTATCAAGAGAGGGTGGATACTCAGAGGTGAAGGTCATCTTCTTTTTATTCTTTCAGCCGGCATTTTGAGTGCCTCTTTTGTGCTAGTCACTAAGCGAAGCCAGACCCTCTTTGGGAGCTCAAGGAGTCTCTTCCCTGTCCCTCTGTGTCGGCCAGGTCTCGACTCTTCAGGGCAGGTGTATGCTTGTTTGCCTTTATTGATGTCATGTATTAGAGTCATGGAAAGAGAGAATTCCTCATTGTGTTCTCAACCTAAACCAAGCATTCCTGACCCCTCTGGAATACCACATTCTATAGCAATGTCAATAACTTGTCTCCTATTCACTAGGTCCTAAAAACCATCACACCAAACCCCACGTAGCATGTTGATACGGACACAGATGCTCTTACCACATTCTGCACTGTCCCCAGCATTTTGAGAGCTTTATTGTCAACAAATTAGCTTGGATTTATTGTAAATTATTGATTTCAGCATCCAAAGGTTAATGAGGTTTGTACCCTTTTTTTTTTTCCCCAGCACTTCTGCTCTGGGGAGAATAATGCGATAGCCCAAAGACACAGACAGTCAATGAAAACAAAACAGATGACTGTAACGTGCATCTTGGCTATACTCTGATACTTATTCCTCTTGCCCCTTCTCTTTCTTTATCTTTCTCAATGTATTCTGATTTCTCAGCTAATTTTTATTTCTGAATGCAAAGAGATGATTCAGGTGATCCCAGGCAGGGCTGTCACAAATCATAGATGACTCCCTTCTGGACCCTTGTGTAGAGAAAGGAAGCTAATCTACATAATCTGCCGAGGTTTCTTTCTCCTGATACACCCACAGATATTTCTGTCTCCATGATAGAAACTCAAACTGATTTATGCTCAATGAGAATCCCCAGAGGAATAGGGCGGTCCAACTAGGTGCTATTATATTAGGAGGAGGAGGCTGGAAGAGGCTGACAGGCTTTTACATTCCCAGTCTGTGCTCCAAGGAGCCTTTGCACCATCATGGAGATGGACTTACAGAAATTCAAACTATTGTGCTTTTTTTTTTTTAATCTTTACGTAGATTTTCTGGCTCAATGATATAGTTGTAAGTAGTTTTGTTTCTATCCTTACATGCATGATAACATAGACTTTACCTAGTGTTTTTATTTTTTGTTTGTTTTTTAAGATAAGACTAAACCCTCCAGCCACTCAGAGTCTGTGTTCTTCAAGGTCTTGGGTAAAGAGTGGCACAGACTGAGTTAGCATAGAGTGGTTTTTCCTTATATCTGTATCTGACCCAATGCCTGAGTGGAGGTCAAGCCTGGATCCAGTGAAGAGCCATTAGAGAGAACACTGAAAATTGGTCTTCAACAATAACTGTCTACCCACAGACAGATGATAGATGATTTACCTTTCTTGCCAGGCATTCCTTTGGTAGTTTCTCCTTGGTTCAATTCTTTTGGAGTAAAGAAGGAACACAGATAGAAGGAAGGTTGCTGGACTAAGATCATATTTTAATCACAGAATATTGGGACTGGGAGGAAGTTTGAAATGCTTTTTGAGCTTTCATCTAATTTTGTCACCAGAAAGATGAAGCCTACAAGGGAAGTCCCAGGCCCAACACTGTGAAAAACCAGCTGACTCTTCTCTCCACCAGAAAATCCAGGTGCCCTGGTCCTCTCCTTATAAGAACTATTCTGAAAGCTCTGAGGCCATCTTCATACCTGGATTGATTTTTTTTTTTTGAGTGGGAACCACAGATTATCCCATAGATCCACTACCTATCAGTCACAAACTATTACTATGAAACCAGTCAGGATGCATTTTTTAAAAAATTTTTATTGTTGGTTGTTCAAAACATTACAAAACTCTTGACATATCATATTTCACACTTTGATTCAAGTGGGTTATGAACTCCCATTTTTACCCCGTATACAGATTGCAGAATCACATCGGTTACACATCCACGTTTATACATACTGCCATACTAATGTCTGTTGTGTTCTGCCTTTCCTATCCTCTACTATCCCCCTCCCCTCCCCTCCCATCTTCTCTCTCTACCCCATCTACTGTAATTCATTTCTCCCCCTTGTTTTTTTTTTAATTTTTTCCCTTTTCCCTAACTTCCTCTTGTATGTAGTTTTGTATAACCATGAGGGTCTCCTTCCATTTCCATGCAATTTCCCTTCTCTCTCCCTTTCCCTCCCACCTCTCATCCCTGTTTAATGTTAATCTTTTCTTCCTGCTCTTCTTCCCTACTCTGTTCTTAGTTGCTCTCCTTATATCAAAGAAGACATTTGGCATTTGTTTTTAGGGATTGGCTAGATTCACTTAGCGTAATCTGCTCTAATGCCATCCATTTCCCTGCAAATTCCATGATTTTGTCATTTTTTAATGTAGAGTAATACTCCATTGTGTATAAACGCAACATTTTTTTTAATCCATTCATCTATTGAAGGGCATCTAGGTTGGTTCCACAGTCTAGCTATTGTGAATTGTGCTGCTATGAACATCGATGTAGCAGTGTCCCTGTAGTATGCTCTTTTTAGGTCTTTAGGGAATAGACCGAGAAGGGGAATAGCTGGGTCAAATGGTGGTTCCATTCCCAGCTTTCCCAGGAATCTCCATACTGCTTTCCAAATTGGCTGCACCAATTTGCAGTCCCACCAGCAATGTACAAGAGTGCCCTTTTCCCCACATCCTCACCAGCACTTGTTGTTGTTTGATTTCATAGTGGCTGCCAATCTTACTGGAGTGAGATGGTATCTTAGGGTGGTTTTGATTTGCATTTCTCTGACTGCTAGAGATGGTGAGCATTTCTTCATGTACTTGTTGATTGATTATATGTCCTCCTCTGTGAAGTGTCTGTTCAGGTCCTTGGCCCATTTGTTGATTGGGTTATTTGTTATCTTATTGTTGAATTTTTTGAGTTCTTTGTATACTCTGGATATTAGGGCTCTATCTGAAGTGTGAGGAGTAAAAATTTGTTCCCAGGATGTAGGCTCCCTATTTACCTCTCTTATTGTTTCTCTTGCTGAGAAAAAACTTTTTAGTTTGAGTAAGTCCCATTTGTCGATTCTAGTTATTAACTCTTGTGCTATGGGCATCCTATTAAGGAATTTGGAGCCCGACCCCACAATATGTAGATTGGAGCCAACTTTTTCTTCTTCAGACACAGTGTCTCTGATTTGATATCAAGCTCCTTGATCCATTTTTGAGTTAACTTTTGTGCATGGCGAGAAAAGGGGTTCAGCTTCATTTTGTTGCATATGGATTTCCAGTTTTCCCAGTACCATTTGTTGAAGATGCTATCCTTCCTCCATTGCCTGCTTTTAGCCCCTTTATCAAATATAAGATAGTTGTAATTTTGTGGATTGGTCTCTGTGTCTTCTATTCTGTACCATTGGTCCACCCGCCTGTTTTGGTACCAGTACCATGCTGTTTTTGTTACTATTGCTCTGTAGTACAGTTTGAAGTCTGGTATCGCTATACCGCCTGATTCACACTTCCTGCTTAGAGTTGTTTTTGCTATTCTGGGTCTTTTAATTTTCCATATGAATTTCATGATTGCTTTCTCTATTTCTACAAGAAATGCCATTGGGATTTTGATTGGCATTGCATTAAACCTATAGAGAACTTTTGGTAATATGGCCATTTTGATGATGTTAGTTCTGCCTATCCATGAACAGGGTATATTTTTCCATCTTCTAAGCTCTTCTTCTATTTCTCTCTTTAGGGTTCTGAAGTTTTCATTGTATAAGTCTTTCACCTCTTTTGTTAGGTTGATTCCCAGTATCTTATTTTTTTTTGAGGATATTGTGAATGGAGTGGTTGTCCTCATTTCCATTTCAGAAGATTTGTCGCTGATATACAGGAATGCCTTTGATTTATGTGTGTTGATTTTATATCCTGCCACTTTGTTGAATTCACTTATTAGCTCTAATAGTTTCTTTGTAGACCCTTTTGGGTCTGCTAAGTATAGAATCATGTCATCTGCAAACAGTGATAATTTAAATTCTTCTTTTCCTATTTTTATGCCTTTAATTTCTTTCATCTGTCTAATTGCTCTGGCCAGTGTTTCGAGAACTGTTGAATAGAAGTGGTGATAGAGGGCATCCCTGTCTTGTTCCAGATTTTAGAGGGAATGCCTTCAATTTTTCTCCATTCAGAATGATGCTATGCATATATAGCTTTTACAATATTGAGGTATGTTCCTGTTATCCCTGCTGTACTTTGTCGAATGCTTTTTCTATATCTATCGAGATGATCATATGGTTCTTATCTTTAAGTCTATTGATGTGGTGAATAACATTTATTGATTTCCGTATATTGAACCAGCCTTGCATCCCAGGGATGAAACCTACTTGATCATGGTGCACAATTTTTTTGATATGTTTTTGTATCCAATTCGCCAGAATTTTATTGAGGATTTTTGCATCTAGGTTCATTAGAGATATTGGTCTGTAGTTTTCTTTCTTTGAAGTGTCTTTGTCTGGTTTAGGAATCAGGGTGATGTTGGCCTCATAGAATGAATTTGGAAGTTCTCCCTCTTTTTCTATTTCCTGAAATAGCTTGAAAAGTATAGGTATTAGTTATTCTTTTAAGGTTTTGTAAAACTCTGCTGTATACCCATCCGGTCCTGGGCTTTTCTTAGTTGGTAGTCTTTTGATGGCTTCTTCTATTTCCTCAATTGATATTGGTCTGTTTAGGATTTCTATATCCTCCTGATTCAATCTGGGCAGATTATATGACTTAAGAAATTTATCAATGCCTTCACTATCTTCTATTTTATTGGAGTATAAGGATTCAAAATAATTTCTAATTATCTTCTGAATTTCTGAAGTGTCTGTTGTGATATTGCCTTTTTCATCCCATATGCTAGTAATTTGAGTTCTCTCTCTTCTTCTCTTCATTAGCATGGCTAAGGGTCTGTCGATCTTATTTATTTTTTCAAAAAAACAACTTTTAGTTTGGTCAATTTTTTCAATTGTTTCTTTTGTTTCGATTTCATTGATTTTGGCTCTGATTTTAATTATTTCTTCTACTTGTTTTGCTGTTGTTTTGCTCTTCTTTTTCTAGGATTTTGAGATGAAGTGTGAGATAATTTATTTGTTGGTTTTTTTCTTTTTTTAAGGAATGATTTCCAAGCAATGAATTTTCCTCTTAGAACTGCTTTCATTGTGTCCCATAGATTCCAATATGTTGTGCCTGTGTTTTCATTCATCTCTAAGAATTTTTTAATTTCCTCCTTGATATCTTCTATAACCCATTGATCATTCAGTAACCTATTGTTTATTCTCCAAGTGATGCATGATTTTTCCTTCCTTCTTTTATCATTGATTTCCAGTTTCATTCCATTATGATCAGATAAGATGCATGGTATTATCTCTACTCCTTTATAATGTCTATGAGTTGCCCTGTGACATAATATATGATCTATTTTTTTGAGAAGGATCCATGTGATGCTGAGAAAAAAGTGCTTGATGTTGGGTGGTATATTCTATATATGTCAATTAAGTCTTGTTTATTAATTGTATTATTGAGTTCTATAGTTTCTTTATTCAACTTTTGTTTGGAAGATCTGTCCAGTGGTGAGAGAGGTGTGTTGAAGTCTCCCATAATTATTGTATGGTGGTCTGTTAGACTCTTGGACTTGAGAAGAGTTTGTTTGAACATAGCTGCACCATTGTTTGGGGCATAGATATTTATGATTGTTATGTCTTGTTGGTGTATGGTTCCCTTGAGCAGTATGTAGTGTCCCTCTTTATCCCTTTTGATTAACTTTGGCTTGAAATCTATTTTATTTGATATGAGTATGGACACTTCTGCTTGTTTCCGAAGTCCATATGAGTGATATGATTTTTCCCAACCTTTCACCTTCAGTCTATGTATGTCTTTTCCTATCAAATGCATCTCCTGTAGGCAGCATATTGTTGGATCTTTTTTTTTAATCCATTCTACTAGCCTGTGTCTCTTAATTGGTGAGTTTAAGCCATTAACACTTAGGGTTATTATTGAGATATGGATTGTTCTTCCAGCCATATTTGTTTATTTATGTTACTTAACATGGTTTGTTTTTCCTCTTTGATTATTTTTTCCCTTCACTGTACTACCTCCCACTGTTGGTTTGCATTGTTATTTTCCATTTCCTCTTCCTGTAATGTTTTGCCGAGGATGTTTTGAAGAGATGGTTTTCTAGCTGCAAATTCTTTTAACTTTTGTTTATGGTGGAAGGTTTTAATTTCATCTTCCATCCTGAAGCTTAATTTCGCTGGATACACAATTCTTGGTTGGAACCCATTTTCTTTCAGCATTTGAAATATGTTGTTCCAGAATCTTCTAGCTTTCAGAGTCTGTGTTGAAAGATCAGCTGTTATCCTGATTGGTTTACCCCTGAATGTAATCTGCTTCCTTTCTCTTGTAGCTTTTAAAATTCTCTCCTTATTCAGTATGTTGGGCATCTTCATTATAATGTGTCTAGGTGTGGATCTCTTATTATTTTGCACATTTGGCATCCTGTAGGCTTTTAGGATTTGGGATTATGTCTCATTCTTCAAGTCTGGGAAGTTTTCTCGTATTATTTTGTTAAACAGTTTGCTCATTCCTTTGGTTTGGACCTCTATACCTCCCTGTATCCCAATGACTCTTAAGTTTGGTCTCTTTATGTTATCCCATATTTCTTGGATGTTCTGCTCATGGTTTCTTAACAGTCTCGCTGAGCTGTCTATGTTCTTTTCAAGTTGAAATATTTTGTGTTCATTGTCTGATGTTCTATCTTCTAAGTGTTCTACTCTGCTGGTAGTATTCTCATTTGAGTTTTTAATTTGGTTTATTGCTTCCTGAATTTCTAGAATTTGTTTGTTTTTTTTTAAAATAACCTCTATCTACCTGTATAGTTGATCTTTTGCTTCTTGGATTTGTTTATGTAATTCATTGTCGAAGTGATCTTTCATTATCTGATTTTGCTGTCTAATGTCTTCCTTGAGACTCCAGATCATCTGAAGCATGTATATCTTGAATTCTTTATCTGACATTCCATCTGCTGCAGTTATTACCTCTTCTAAAGTTGAGTTGACCTGCATTGCTTGTGGTCCTTTCTTTCCTTGTCTTTTCATACTGCTTGCATTTCTTTCTACTTGGTGAAACTGTTGTGTTATTGAATTTTCCCCCTATATATTTATATTGCTCTTGTATAGTTGCAAAGTCTCCCTTTTGTGGAGAAAGACAATGTTAACAGTTCTCAATACCAATAGTACATCATCTAAGCACACATTTTCCTTATTACTATATTTATAGCTAGACTCTATGTCTACAAATGTTGGTTATGATTATCGTTTACAAATATAGTCTTTAGTCTTATGAAAGGCATACCATTTCTGGTAGCTTGAAGAAAACTGGATTTCAGGTGTAGGATGTAATGTTTATGGGGAAGGAGTGAGGGTATGGGGTTAATCTAACTTAGCAACTTTGGAGAGCTCTAACCAATAGATGGGTAATTTATGGAAGAATGTATAGATTCAAATTCCTATCTGTATTTATAAGATTACCCTACTTATGAATAGTAAAATTTAGCTGGTTTCAAGTGGGATAGAGGGAGTAAGAGGGAGGAAAATAGTTAACAAGGAAAGGATGAGAAAAAAGAGAGTGGGAAAAAGAAAATACGAGAAAAAAGAAAAAGAATAAAAAGGGGGAAGGGAGGTGGGGCATATGTAATTCCTCTATAGTATATTATTCTGTTGATTCAGTTGTTAAAGACCTTTTTCGTGTACAATTTTTGGTTTCACATATGTTGGGGTTGTGAAGACCCGAGGGGGAAGGGTTGAAGAGACTGGGTGAATGGCTGAAAAGAGAGAGAGAAGAGAGAAAAAGAAAGAAAAAATAATGTCTCTCAGAACTCTGTTTTTATTTCTTCCAGTTGGTGGCGTTGTTTATTCCTAGCTTGAGTCTCTGGGTTCAGGGTGGTGATGGTAGTCAATGTAAGAGGACTTAAGCTTCCACCTGTGGCCTCTCTACTCTTATTCCCTGAAATGTAAACCAGGTGCCTGATTTGCTGCAGAACCACATGGTAGCCACGCCAGTCTACTGGTTGGTGGGATTTTCCAAGATGAGTTCCATCAGTTTTTCTCATAAAGTGTTTTATGAGGTGTGGGTGTTGGGGAAACCTTATGTTTATCAAGAGCTCGGTCAGGTGACCGCACGGGCGGGCAGCAGGGCCCCTCCTCCAGTTGGAGTGGTCTGTCTGCCTCACCCAGCGGGAGGCTGGGCTCCTCCAACTGGGGAGGTCTATCTACCGCTCAGGCGAGTCACTGGGCCTGTTCTCCAGGTCGCAGGTCTGCCTACCGTGCAGGCACAAGCGGCGGCTCTGGGGATGAATTTTGATTGCAACAGGCTATATGGGTTAATTGATAAAGGTTGGCCTGAATGCAATTACTTAGGAGTGCATGCAATTAGTGAAGCTAAATTTTGGAAAATGTTGAAGACCCTGAGGGGTCACTTAGAATCTCAAACTCTTAAGAGATAATCCTAGAAGTAATCTAGCCTGGATCATAACTTCATGTACCCCAGTCCTTTTTATAATATGACCTCTTGGACACCACAGAATAAACTAAAGCCAAGTCATAAAGCATGTTTCTTGCTTTGAACACTGGAAAACTTTCCTCAATGCTAGCATTTTTCTAGGTTTTTTTTAATGCTATCTATCTCTGAAGCACCATTTGAGAGCTAGGCTTGTTACAATGAACCTTTCACAAATTAATGTGGTCATCAAAACCTTGTCCTCTTGAGGAATTAAGTATTTCCATAAAGAAACTTTGTGCCTGACCCCTTGGGTAGCCAAAAGGCCACTCTTGACAGCCAGAGATTTCAGAGTTTGGATTGGAACACAAAGAAGCAATGAAACAGAACCATCCGACTCCTTCCCATGCGGTTTCAGAAAGTTGAGACATGTGACAATGGTACTCAGAGTTTTATAAAGCAGAATGCAATGATGTTAGAAATTCTTAAATAGGCATTTTTTAAAAACAATAAAACATCAAAATGAGCAAACTGTAGCTTTTTAAACAAATAATGGAATCCAAAGGGAGAATATGGTGACTAACTAGATGCACTGCCTGGATTCTCCTTCAGGAGTGGAGGTCAAACCTCTCCAGCTACTCGAAGTGCTAGAGAAAGCTCTCAGTTCTCATTGGAGTTGCCCCACCTGAAAAGACTGTTGCCCAAGCTCATGTCCCCTTCCTGGGGAAGGGCCCATCCAGTGGCCAGTTCCATATGGAGTATAAAGCCTTAGTTCCCTGCCCTCAATCTGTGCAATCCCAGCTCCAGGGCTTCCAGTGGGGTTGACTGAGACTTTTTGGGATTGCATCATGACTAAACTCATTGCTTTGTTCCAATACTGCTTTCTCCCCTGCCTTTCTATAGGGGTTGGCTCCCCAACATCCCATCTTGCTTTCTCATACTTACTATTCCATCTCAGTCTGCTTTTTAAATTATTTACTTGATTGATTGGTACTGAGGAATGGAACTTAGGCACTTTAACACTGAGCTACAGACACAGTCCTCTTTATTTTTAGTTTGAGACAGAGTCCTGCTAAGTTGCTGAGCTGACCTCACCTCTAACTTGTTATTTTCCTGCCTCAGCCTCCCGAATCACTGGGATTGTTCACCACCACCCAACTGAGTGTCTGCTTCATTAGGAAATCTAACCTACAAAAGAGAAAGAGGGGGTGGGGGTTGTGGCTCAGTGGTAGTGCACTTGCCTAGCATGCGTGAGGCACTGAGTTTGATTCTCAGCCCACATACAAATAAATAAAAAGATCCATCAACAACTAAAAAAACAAAATAATTAAAAAAAAGAGTAACTTTCAGGATCACCTTAGGGCAGGGATCATAAAATTCTGACCCACAGGAATAATTCTGGTTCACTGTCTGCTTTTGTAACTGAAGATGTATAGGCACACTTTTCGTTAATACATTGTCTCCTATAGTAATCTTCCTGCTGTGATGGCAGAGTCCAGCAGTCGTCTTTGAGACTGCATGGCTCACAAAATTAAAAAATGATGTGTATATTATCTGACCCATTACAGAAAACTTTTGCTGGTCTCTGCTACAGAACGCTGGATGAAACAGATGTTGGATGATAGAGAAATTCAGAACAAGAACCTCTGGGAACATTAGACATTCTGAATGGAATTTTCAGGATCTGTTCTATAAAAGAGTCTTCAATCTGTTCCTCTCTTGTGAGGAGAGACAAACTTGTTTCTGACTCTCTACTGGGTCGACATAAAAAAGAAGAACGTTAGTTTCTGATTAATTCTCAAAACTAAGACTAAAGAGTTTGGGCTTTGGCATATGAAATGGATTCTTGCTGTGCTTTAAACTTCATGTACATATCTTCCCAATAAACTTCAGGTTGACAGGTTGGTGTCTATGACTTTCATTTGACTGATAAATTGAAGTTCAAGTTAAGTTGTTGCCTCTGATCTTGGGGTGTTTTTTAGGACATGGACCTTTTTATCAAGAGAAATGGAAAAACAAAGAATCCTCATGTAGTTATGAAGCATTAAGCAGGGAAGAGGTGGAAGGTGATTTTTTGGAGGAGAGAACATAATGCTTCCTTGATGTTTGTTTATGTATTTATTCATCAAGCGTGGTGTGTTGATCAGCACTGATCAGCAATGAGTCGGTGTGTTGAAAGACAGGAATCTTGAAGAAACTCTACAGATGATCCTAATGTGGGTCAGTGGTTAGGGACCACAGAGCCATCCCCTGACAGTTAACACCTAGCAATAGTATCCCTCTACGAGCTTGCATTTACATAGGAGGCACCTTTAACACAAGAGAAGAAAACTTCCTGCATTTCTGCTCTTGGTGATGCATCCAAAAAGTACTTAGAAAATATCTGCCACTGATCAAGCAGCACATGAGAAGATGCAGATAAATGGTCAAGCGAAACAGGTCCTTCCTACAGGGAGCCTCCCTAGGGGCAAAGAGACTATTAAGTAATAACCGCAAATGGAAAACACATGGGATGGAGGTCGTGCAGGGTACTGCAGATGTACCAACTTAGCATAGGTAGGATCTGGGGGGAGAAATGACATGTAATCGAGACCCAGAGTAGGAGTAAGAGATATCCAGGTAGAAAGACACAAGAAATGTGTGCTGTGTAGAGAAAACAGCATTTTCACAGTCACAGGTGCGAGAGAGAACATGATGTAAAAGAGGAACTGAGTGTGTTATTACGATGGCTGGAGTATGGAAGGGACACCTGATAAGTCCTGAGGGTAGTTCATGGGTGCTTGCCTGCAAGCCACAACATGGAATGCCAGCTTTATTCAAAAAGGTAGCTGTTTACCAGGGAAGACATTGGGATACTGAGAATGATTAGGGAAGTCAAAGTCAGAGGCACCGCGTGTGTTGGCCAATGAAGCTGGAACTCTGCACTTCCCAAGTAGGATGCATTTTCTTCGACGGCCCCTAGATCAATGCAGCATCCCAGACCACTGAGGCCCATCTGCTCTGACCCTGTCGGTCCCACCTCTGAAAACACCATAGGCTTGCGTTCAGTGGCCTCAGTCCTTCGCCTACGAGACCAAGTGAAAAGGACATTCTGCCATCTGAAGCACTCTGTCCATCAGTATTTTGATTAAAGTCACTTGGAGGTTCTTTTTCTGAGTGGAACAGATCTTCCTTGAAGCAGCAAGAATGGGCCATTTCTTATGGACTCAGGAATTGTTAGGGCAAAATGCCTTTTCCTACTGAAATCATACCTGATTGCAGATCAGCACACTACTGCCCAGGGAAGCCATTCCTCTCTTGCTGATGTGCCTTAAGTCGTGTGTCCTCAGACAGAAGTAGGTGGCTGAAGAGAAGGGCAGTTTATCCTTGATGCCTAAAGGGCTCAGCTGAGTAGGTTGAAAGTCCTAAATTGCTCTTGCGCCTGCATGCTTAGCTCCAGGAGAGGCCACTGGTTTGGGGGATTCATCAGTGCCCTCCACTTTCTGTAAAATGACAGGGTAGGAAAGATTTTCTCAGATTGGAGATGCAACATTTATTTTTGGTGCTTTTATTTGCCTTACTTATTTTCTTAGATCTTGCAAGACATATGGAAAAATGATAGGACAGTTTTATTTTTAAAATAACATATCAAGATGATGTATATGAAGAGGACCTCAGGGAAGATTTCAGAAGATCCTTGTTTTCTATGTGCTTGAAGATTTTTCTATTTTCTGTCTGTTATTGATTTCTAGTCTGATTCCATTATGATAGAGAACATGCTCTGTATGATTTCAATTCTTTTAAGTTTTCTTTTGTTGGTTTGATGACCCAGGATATGGTCTGTCTTGGTGATTGTTCTGTAGTTACTTGAAAAGAATACGTATCCTAATGTTGTTGGGTAGAGTGTTCTATATACATCAATCAGATCCTTTTTGGTCAAGGGTGTTGAATTCTTCTGTATCCTTGCTGATTTTCTAATACTTCTATTATTTGTTGAAGTAGACCATGTAAGTCTCCAACCATAATTATGAATTTTCCTATTGCTCCTTTTAGCTCTATCAATTTTGGCTTCACCTTTTCTGCATTTCTGTTGTTTGGTATATTCGAATTATCATTACTGTGTCTTCTTAATGGATTGACCTTTGAAGTTTTATGTAATTCCATCTATCTCTTATAATTTTGTGTGCCCATAAATCGAGTCTGTGCAAACCCCTCAGTTTATTTTAATTTCAGTCCCTTAATCCTTGTCAGAACGGTGGGGAATGCACAAGTGTTCTGGGGCAGGCAGCTAAAACAGAGGCGATGAGAACTTTCCAACTGGCTCATAAATGATTTTTTAAATATATGGTAAGCCGAGAGAGGTTGACTCAACAAGCTGATGCAGTGGATTTGAAATGGTTGTTTTGTATGACATTTTCTAAATTTAAAGGAGGTGTTAAGGAGGAGCTTACTGGACCCCACTCTGAGAGATTCTCATTCCATCCTCTGTGAGGTATGTATTGGAAACCTAGGTTTTTAATAAATGCCAGGTAATTCTGATGTTTTTGGTTTTTCAGCCACATGTAGAACCATATCAATGCAATGAATTAAATCCTGCCTTTGTTTTTATTTAGAGCCAACTTGGACAAGTTCTGAGCATAGCCTAGTTCCATAACTTGGCCACTATGAATTCTTCTCTTATAAATATTGCAATGCATGTATTGATTTAGTGTGCTGATTTCACTGAGGAATAGAATAGCTGAGTCATGTGGTGGTCCCATTCCCAGTCTTTTGAGGAATCTCTATACTGATTTCCAAGTAGTTGTGTTAATTTGCAGATCCTACCAACAATACATGTGTATTTATTTTCCCACATGCTTGCTCGAAATTGTTGTTACTTATATTCTCAATTACTATTCTGACTGGGGTGAGATGAAATCTCAGTGTAGCTTTGATTTGCAGTTTCTTGATTGCTAAGGATGTTGAACATTTTTTTCATATATTTGTTGGCCGTTCATGTTTCTTTTCTTTTCTTTTCTTTTTTTTTCTTTTCTTTTTTTTTAAGGGGGCTGGGGGGAGAGAGAGAGAGAGAAATTTTTAATGTTTATTTTTTAGTTTTCGGCGGATACAACATCTTTGTTTGTATGTGGTGCTGAGGATTGAACCCCGGGTTGCACACATGCCAGGCGAGCATGCTACCGCTTGAGCCACATCCCCAGCCCTCATGTTTCTTCTTTTGAGAAATGTCTGTTGGGTACATTGGCACATTTACTGATTGTGTGTGTGTGTGTGTGTGTGTGTGTGTGTGTGTGTGTGCGTGTGTGTAGATTTTGGAGGTCTTTATATATTCTTTATATTAATCCTCTGTCAGAAGAGTGAGTGGCAAAGGTTTTCTCTCACCTGTAGGCTTTCCACACTCTTGTTTCCTTTGCTATACAGAAGCTTTTTAATTTGATGCCATCCCACTCACTGATTCTTGTTTTTCTCGTACTTTTAAGGATCTTATTAAAGAAGTCAGCGCCTGTGTCTATATGTTGGTGGGTTGACCCCATGTTTTCTTCTCTCAGAGGCATACTTTTGGGTTTAATTCCTAGGTCTTTCATTCATTTTGAGTTGACTTTTGTGCTGGGTGATAGACAATTCTAGTTTCTTTTTTTTTTCTTTTTCTTTTTCTTTTTTTTTAGGCTCTTGCGAATGGGATTGCTCTCCCAATTTCTTTTTCATAAGGTTCATTAATGATGAATGAGAAAGCTGATGATTTTTGTGTGTTGATCCTGTTATCCTGCTACTTTGTTGAATTTTTTAGTCAGCTCTAGCTTCCTTCTGGTGAAGTTTGTTGGGTCTTCTAAGAAGAGAATCATGACATCCGCTAAGGGCAATAACCTAACTTCTTTTCTTATTTTAACTTGCCTTTTTTTGTGTGTTGGGGTTTTGAGGATTGACCACTGAGCCACATCCCCAGACCTATTTTGTATTTTATTTAGAGACAGGATCTCACTGAGTTGCTTTGAGCCTCACTAAGTTGCTGAGGCTGGCTTTGAACTCTCTATCCTCCTGTCTCAGCCTCTCGAGCTGCTGGGATTACAGGCATGAGCCACTGTGCCTGGTTTAATTTGATTTATTTCCTCCTTTTGCCTAATTGCTCAGAGCTAAACTTGCAAAAAATTACATTGAATAAAAGTGGTGAGAGTGAACATCCTTGTCTTATTCCCGGTTTTAGAAGAAAGGCTTTCAGCTTTTCCCCATTTATATTATGTTAGCTTTGGGTTTGTCACATAGAGCATTTATAATGTTGAAGTCAGTTTCTTCTAACCCTAGTTTCTTCAGTGTTTTTTTAACGTGGAAAAATATCCTTTTTTTTTTTTTTGCATCTATTGAGACAGTCAAATGATTTTTGGCATTATTTATGTATTGAATTATATCTATTTATTTGCAAATGTTGAACAAACCTTGAATTCCTGGGCTGAAATCAACTTGATTATAATATATAAATCAACTTCTATACATATTTTTTGAATGCAACTTGCTAAGACTTTACTTTTGTACCTATGTTTATTAGGAACATTGGTCTGTAGTTTTCTCTTTGATGTGTACTTATTTAGTTTTGGTAGAAGGATAATACTGGCTTCATGAACTGAATTTGGGGATTTTCCTTACCTATTTCATAGAATAATTTGAGGAGGGTTGGTGTTAGTTTTTTAAAGTAGATTTGAGCTGAGAATTCATCTGGTCCTGGGCTTTTCTTTGTTGGAAGGATTTTTATTTTCATTTTATTACTGCTTCAGTCTCATTTCTAATTATTGATTACTTTCATATCCTCTTGGTTCAGTTTGAGTAGGCCATATGTGTCTAGAAATTTGTAAGTATCTTTCAGATTTTCCATATGTTTTCAAAATAGTACCAAATGACCCTCTGAATTTCAGCAATGTCTCTGGTGATATCTCCTTTTTCATCTGTAATTTTATTGATTTAGTCTTCTCTCAGTTAGTTTGACTAAGGGTTTATCAATCTTGCTTATTTTTTTCAATGAACCAACTCATTGTTTCATTGATCCTTTGTGGGTTTTTATTCTCAATTTCATTAATTTCAGTTCTGATATTATTTCCTGTCATCTACTCTTATTAGGATTAATTTCCTGAATATTCCCTGCTTTTCTAGGGTTTTGAGAAGTAACATTAAATTGTTTGGTATTTTTTCTGATGATGTTATTTTCCTCCTTAATGTAGGCACTCAATTCTATGACATTTCCTCTTAGAACTGCCTTTACAGTGTCCCAGAGATTCTTATAGGTTGTATCTCTGTCTTCATTTGTTTCAAAGAATTCTTTTTATTTCTCCCCTGATTTCTTTTATAATCCATTAATCATTCGAAAATGTGTTAAAATAGCTTCTGTTTTCTAAATAATTGATTTCTAATTTTAATCCATTATAATCTGATAAGATGCAAAGAATTATCTCAATTTTTTTTGTATATGCTAAGACTTGCTATGTATCCTAAAATATGGTATATTTTGGAGAAGGTACCTTGAGCAATTGAGAAGAAGGTGAATTTGACCCTTGATGGATGAAATATTCTATAGATCTCTGTTAATTCCATGAAGTATTCTAAAATCTCTGTTAGCTATGAAGGTTCTGGTTGTCCTATGTGTTGGTGAGGGAGATGTGTTAAAACTACTAAATACTATTGTATTGGGGTCTGAGTCTCTTTGTCGAGTGGTTTGTGGAAGCAGGTTTCCTGATATTTGGGGCAGAAATGTTTTCAATCGTTGTCGTCTTGTCTGATAGTTCTTTCATAGTATGAATCAATGCTCTCTGTCTCTTCTGATTAATTTTGGCTTGATGTCTGCCTTGTTGGATATGCAAGTAGCTACTTCTGTTTGTTCTGGTCTTCATTTGCACGTTGTATCTTTTTCCAGTCTTTAACCTTCAGCCTGTGGATGTCTTTGCCTATAAGATGAGTCTCTTATAAGGAGAATATTATTGGATCTTGTTTTTAATCACTCTGCCAGTCTGTTTTTTAAATGGAGAGTTGCAAATGTTTATGTTCAGTGTTATTATAGAGAGATGGTGATTATTTCCTGCGATTTTGATTTTTCTTTTTTTATTTTAAATACCAGTTCTTTATTAGACTTACATTTTACAAATGTTTAGAACATTTCAAAATTCTATTGTCCTTTTTAATAAAATGTAAAATATATATATTTTATCTTTTAAAAATTATTTTTATTCTCATTTGTTACGTATGACAGCAGAATGCGTTACAATTCCTATTATACATATAGAGCACAATTTTTCATATCTCTGGTTGTACACAAAGTAGAGTCACATCCTTTGTATCTTCATACATGTACATACATTTATTTCAATCCTGATTATCCTCTACTTAGCTTCTTTTCTAATGAGATTAATCCATTATCTGGTCCTGAGGGTTTTTTTTTTAATTTCTACAGCTTGAAATATTTCTTTAAGTATATTCTGTAGTGGTGGCTTAGCAGTCATGAATTATTTTAGTTTATGCTAATCTGGAAAGTTTTATTTTTCAATTCTTAAGGATAGCTTTTGTGGATATAAAAATCTTGGCTGGCAATTATTATCTTTTAGAGCTTGGTATACATTGCTCCAAGCCCTCCTGTTTTTTAGAGTCTGGGTTGAGAAGTCAGCAGTACTTCATATTGACTTAACTCTAAATGTGACATGTCATGTCTCTTTTGAGGCTTTTAAGACTCTCGTTCTATATGTTAGATAGCTTAATTATAACTTGTCTTAGGTTCCTTTTGATCTTATCTATTTGGTGTTATGAATACTTCCTGTATTTGGCTTTCCATGGCATTCCCAAAGTTTGGAAATTTTTTTGATATTATTGAAAAGTTTATGGATGCCCTTAGTTTGTACCTCAGCACCCTCCTCGAGGACAACGATTCTTAGATTTATACTCCTAATGTTGTCCCTGATTTCCTGAATATTCTGGCCATGATATGTAATCTTCTTATTGCTAACTGTGTTTTTAAGATTGTATATCTTGTCTTCACAGCCTGAAAATGTGTCTTATATATGGTCTAATCTATTGGTAATGCTTTCAACTGAATTTTTAATTAGCTTTATTGTGTCTTTCATTTCTAGGATTTCTACTGGGTTTATTTTCAGAATCTCTCTCTTCATTGAAGTGGTGTTCACATCCTCATTTTCTCTCTTAGTTCATCTTTTAGTTTATTGACTGTTTAAGCCATCAATTTTCTATATTCTTTTTCTGGCATTTCCTCCACTGCAGTGTCTATGGGGTCAGTTGTTATGAACTACTGGGGACATTTTATTCCCTTTTTTCATATTGCTTGGATTCCTGTACATCTTCTAGAGTGTTTATATCTTCTACTGTCATACAGGGGACTTTTGAGTGAGATTCTTTATTAAGTGCCCGGGAGCAGGTGAATATTTCAGTGTCAATACTCCACTCAAAGTGAACCTGCTACTGTGTCCAGTCTCTAGCAGCACATTGAGAAGAGATGCCAACCTTCAATAACTACTTCAGAATAAGACTAAAAACCATGTAAACCTCTAAAAACTTATTGAAAATATTCTCTAGAAGACCTTAATCCAAGTGGGAAATGAAAGTGATGTTCTTGAGTAAATTGAGAAACTAGGTATTAAAGAAAGTAAAGCCAGTAATTAATTTTATTTGACTCTCTGGTCAGCTTTTCTTTTACTGCTTTGATTCTAGTCTGTGGAGAGTTGAGACATACTGCCTAGAGCCCCTCCACCAATTTCCAAATATTTTTCTTACTGAGGTTTTTAAATAGAGTCTTCTTTCTGGGACTTCAGATATGGCATTATGTGGTTTGTTTGTTCTCAGCCCTGACCCAATGTGCTCCCACTTGTTAGGAGACTCTCTGTGCAGTGCTCACTCTCCTCTGCCTGGCGAGCTCTATCACTCTCCTCCTTCCAGGAGCCTCAGTCCATGTGCTGGAAGGAGGGGTGTGTGAGGCATTGACCTCTCCCTCCCTTCTAAGCTTAGAGAGGTGACTTGGGATCACCGGATTCTGACTGACTTTAATGGGTCTCAGTTCCCCACTGCAGCATTAAACAGGTTCGTTATCACAGAGCTCAAGTCTCTAGTTTCAAGTGAAAGTGTCCTTCACTCTTAGCTCTGTAGGCTAAGTTGGCTGCTGCCAAGTTGCTGTTTTAATCCACTGTTGGGGAGCTTCTGTGATATTGTGGGTTCCTCTGACCTGCCTCTTCCATTCCCCAGAGGGATAAACTAAATAGATTAAGGATTGTTAAAAAATACAGGTAAGAGAAAATAAAATTGAGTAGGAAGGCAAAAGAAAGGTTAAAATATTCAAACACTGAGAAGAAAGAAAGCTGAAGAGATCACAAGGGAGGAAGTGATCAAAAGGGAGGAAGACAAAGCCAAAGACAGAGGAAGGATAAGATGATTTGACTGTTAGAGGAAAAGGAGAGTAAGAGTAAAAACAAACAAGAAAAACGAGAACAAACCCTCAAATTAAAAAAAAAAATGTGAACCACTATTTCTTAAAAAGCAAAATAGTAAAAGGGCA
This sequence comes from Ictidomys tridecemlineatus, assembly GCF_052094955.1. Taxonomy (NCBI): domain Eukaryota; kingdom Metazoa; phylum Chordata; class Mammalia; order Rodentia; family Sciuridae; genus Ictidomys; species Ictidomys tridecemlineatus. Next base: position 167,073,730 of record NC_135477.1, read on the forward strand.
ATAAAAGGAAAAGAAATGGTTAAAAAAAGTAGAACAAATGTGTATATGTATATACATAAAACAACCAGCAAATACAACCAGGAGAACAAAAATAATTCTTAAACACGTTTCCACTAAAGTGGCTGAACTGTCAACAGGGTTGGATATGAGTGGAACATTCTAGAAAACCCTTCTTTGCCTTTGTTCTCTGGCTAGAGCTCTCCCATATGGAGCAAGACCTGGGAGTGCCTCAGCCACCCTCCTGTGGTATTGCCACTCTACCTCCTGGGGTGGCCTGGGAGTGTCTCTGGTTGAATCAGTTCTCAGCTTCCCTGCTCACCACTATAGAGTAGGAGGGAAATGGCAGTACCATGTCTTGGAGTTTTGTCCAGAGGGCCTAGATTGCTGTACTTCTAAGGTGGGCCCTCAGAATTCTACTTGTGAAGCTCTGAGGCTGAGGTCTAGCTCTAATTGGAACTTGTTAGGTGGTGTTCACTTTGGAGAGTTTAAATCAGTGCACCCCTAGGGCTGGGCAGAAGCCAGGTATCGGATGGCTGGGTCTGGGGTGTTTCCTGCGAACTCTGCTCGTTGATATTTCTGAAGGCAAACAGTGAGGCATGTGTTGAGAGAGGACTCTGTGTGGAGAGGACATGGCATATTTCATGCAACCCACTGTACTCCAAAATGAAATTTGAAGACAACTCTAGAATGTAATCACATCTACCTGGTCAGTCCTCAAAGGGAGAGGGATTCCCATTGCACTTCCTTCCATAGCTCTGCCCCGATTCCCCAGGATCCACTCCTCTCTCTGTTTTGATGGCGATCTTCCAGATGCACTGCAGACCACACAGTAAGCACTGGCTGGGACACAGTTGCACTAATGGCTGTGATCTCTGAGCTTCTGGTAGCAGCACAATTCAATATGCCCTCTTCAGCCTGGCTCTCCACCCCTGGTCTATACTTACCTGGAGAGACATATGAGCACTTTTCAAATACCAGTTCACTGTGCAGCCTTTGTATGAGCTAAGCACTGCCTTCTACAGGTGTTTATGTGCCAAATTCCTCCACTGTGTTTCTCTTTGTCCTTCAGTTGCCCCTACCCTTTGTGGTGACATGGTGGTGTTGTGGCTGCCACCATTGCTCCAACGTGTTCTTTCTTATCCTCTGTTCATTATACCAGAACTTCTGGGTCTCTGACTATCCAATATTGAATTATCATAAATTTCCTTAGAAACCCACCTTGTGAAAAAATAATATTCCCTTTGCTTCAATTTCAAAGAGTAGTGACTGGGAAGTTCATCCTTCCTCTGCTTTGCCATCTTTCCGCCCATGTCTGGCATTTTTGAGAAAGTAGAGAAGAATGGGATTGGGGAGAAGGGCACATGAAGGTCAAGCACTCAGGGCAGTGCCTGGCCCAGCAGATGTCAGCCAGACATCACTGTAGATTTAAAGCAGCGAGGTGATTTGATGGAATTCTCATTTTAGCATGTTTGAAGTCTCTTATGAGGGATTGTAACCTGGTGATGTGCTGAGAAGTAGAGAAATTCAGTTTCTTTCCAATGCTATAAGAATTTTCTGGATGGTTCTGGAGGCGAAGCATTTTCCCTTCTCCTTGGGCACTAACATTTGAAGTCCATGGACTCCTGTGGATCCTGCCATATTGTATTGCACTAATTTTTTTTCCAGTAGCTCCTGACCTAGAGAGACTTTACTTGATCCTCTGAATTGAGGGAAGAAATCCACAAGTTGAATCCACTATGGGAAGGAGGACGAGGGCCAATATATAACTAAATGAACTATTGTCCGCCTGATGTCCCAGGTTTGAAACTGTTTACTGTGGACCTGGGATATTCTCCAGGAGATTTAGCAGCCTTTTATTTTCCTTAGAGAGATCAGGTGTGCAGCCCCCATAAATTATCACTCAATGGCCCCCAGATGTCTATATGGCTATATTAGTCAGTTTTGACAAGAACAAGTTAGAGGAGGAAAAGTTAATTTTGGTTCATGGTTTCAGAGATTCAGTCCACGGGCAGCTGACTCCATCTCTCTGGGCCTTTGGTAAGGCTGAATATTGTGGCAGAAGGGCATGGCAGAGGGACAGTGCTCCACTTATGGTGTCTAGAAATCAGCCGGACAAAGGAGTCAGGGGGACAAGACACAATCCCCAATAGCATTCTCCCGTCCCTCTGACCTCCTCCTCTAGCCATGGTCCCAACTGCCCAGAGTTACCGCCTGGTTAGTCCGTTCAAACGAAGATGGACTGATTAGGTTACAGTTCTCATAATCTAATCATTTCACATCTGAGCATTTCTGCATTAACATAGGCACTTTGGGGACACACCTCATACCCAAACCGTGACATTGATTTAATCATGCATAACACCTGTGCTTTTTTGGCTTGTGGCATGTTGCTTTCTAGGCTGCCTTCTGTATCAGAGAAGTCAATTTAGAATGCAATGACTTATATCACAGCAGGTGGATGTGATAAATCAGGAAGGAGCATCATCACAGTAAGTCAGATGTGCCATCTGCACAGGGAATTAGATGTAATGGGAGAGGAAATCTATACATTTCCCTAGGTTGTGTCCATTTGGGAAATAAAAAACTATTAGGGCTCTCATGGATAAAAGTGTTTTAGGAGAAAAATTGGAAAAGCTTAAAGATGAAAGTGAAAGTAAGGAAAAGTATGGCAGGTGTTTGATTCTAAAAGCCTAAGTCACTTGAACAGAGCCAAGATAACAAGGTAAAGAGTTAGGCAGAGACATCCCGATTGTTTGTTTGAGATATGTGACTTAAAAACACAAAATCAACAAGAAAACAAAGAAGGCAAGACAGGAAGAGATGGCAGACCTTGATGAAGTATTCTTTAAGAGTCCAGCTTTATCTGGTAGGGTAGCTATATCCCTTTAGGACAGAAAATCAGGAGACAGAGATCCCATCTCATCACCATATCCTCTTGGCTGCCCTTGATGCTTCTGATGACCCTGTCTTTTTAGCGATGGCCCATATTGACAGGAACAATCATGGAATCATCAGGGAAGACTCTGAGCAAGAGCATCTGTGGCCAGTTAGTGTTTTATGAGTTTCTAGGCTATGTTTTAGGGTTTATGAGAGACCTTAGAGAATGGCCATTGTCAATACAAGATAGTCAGCTAATCTCTGGGAGATGGAGGTTGTTGCTAGACTTTTCTGAGGTGGTTGACTCTGTTGTGCTCCATACATCTTTGTGATGGTCAATTGCATATGTCACTTGATGGGACATAGCACCCAGATATTTAGTTGGGCATTATCCTGGGTGTTTCTGTGAAGGTGTTTTTTGTTTTTTAAATTAATGAGATTAACATTAATAAAATAAGTAAGCTTTGAGTAAAACAGGCTTCTCCCTAATGTGTGTGGGACTCATGGAGTCATTTGAAGGCTTTGATAGAAAAACAGACTGACCTCTCCAGGAGCAGGAAGGAATCTTGCCAGCGGACTGCCTTTGACCTTGGTCTAAAACTCTTCCTTGGGTCTCCAGCCTGCTGGCCTACTCCATCAAATTTTGGACCTGCCAAACTTCCACAATCATGGGAGCCATTCTTTAAAATAAATCTCTTTCTCGGTACCTCTAGGTCTCTTTCCTTTTGGTTGTTTTCTGGAGAACTCTAATACAGTCCTTATAGGACAGTCAATCTCTAAAGTGTAGGATGCCTGGTGGTGAAAGGACACAGGCTCTGCTGCAGAGAGGTCAGTGTTGAGTCCAGCTCCGCCATTTACAGTCTGCATGGTATTGAGTTACTGAACTTTTCTAAGGTTTAGCATCCTATTTTATAAAAAACATAGAAAAGAACCTACCTTAGTTGCAAGTAATAGAATACAATTCAAAATGTCTTAGGCCAGTACTTCTGGAACTTTGATGGATAGTACTTTTGAGGTTTTAAGTTAAAGTTCTTTCCATCTTTTTTTTTCCCCCTTCTTGTTCTTTTTTTTCCCCCTCTTCCTTTTTGGCTTATATCCCTGGAAAGTGTAGTTATATTTATTTCAGGCACAGTTGGATCAAATGTTTTCAGGAATTTATGTCTTGATTTTCAGGCTCTCCCTTCCCTTCTTTGGATTTTAACCTCCTGAGAATTCTAGACTTGTGTCTTATGAGATTGAAAAGCGCAGAGAAGATAGGACATCTTTCCCAGAAGTTCCAGAAACATTGGTTTGGCTTTGCTGGTTCTGACTTCTAATGGTCAGCTGAACACGGTACTCAAATAAAAAGAGGTATGATTTTTAGACTCCATACTCTCCAACATTAAAGCATGTAGTTATCTCTGCCAACTTCAGACAGGCTTTGTGTGTGGGAGCAGGGGTTGGGGTGGACATCCTGGATCATTGAAACTTTGGATCTAGTCTGCACAGTGAGATGTTTTGCTTATTAAGTAGTTTCCATTAATGAAGTGTTTCCAGGGAGGTCTCAGAATTATCTCTTTTTTTTTTCTAATTGAAAGTTTTAATTAAGTTTAAATTAGACATTGTGACTATAAAGTGGAGAAATAAAACAGGACAAATAAAAAAAAACCTACAGAGGAAATTAAATTAGTAAATGCACATTGGACAAGAGCGCATGGGTGAGCTGGGATTAAATGGCTCTTTTTCGAGAGGGACCTGGGCTCCTTGCTGTAAGTAAATGACCTTCTCCAAGTCATGAAATGATATCCTAATGGCCTAAAAGGCTTAATGCACCTCCCCAATTTATTCCTTGCTGATCAGTAGGTCCGCTGAGTATAATGCACTTCCCTATATACCAAGAGTGAATGACTAGAAGATGAGAATGTAGAGAGAGTTTATTAAACTTTAAACCAACATAAAGATTTATATCTTGAACTTTTCCTTTTTCGCAGTGTGTTTTCTGTCAGGCTTGGTTTCAAAGACTATGAAACACTCCCAGCTTATTGTCCAAAGGCATTTCTAGAAATATAAATGATTGGATAATAACCTGAGTCACCGGAGCACGTTGGAAAGATCTTTTGCTCAGATATAATCACAGGGGTCTTAGCTAAGGGAAGCTCATTATAGGTGCCAATTATTAAGGTTTTGTGTTTTTCATCCTGATCCAAAGCACTACCCATCAGTTACTGTGAGTCACAGGGATGGTGAAAGCAAGCATGTCACATTCATCAAGTTAGTGTGCTTACTTTCTGGACTTTTGGAGAACAGTTTCTGGGTGCTTAGTCAACCATGTTGAGTACTGATTCAGAGAAACGGGCTGGTCCACGTGGCAAGGTCAATTTTAGCCTCTTTCTTTGCCAGAAGAGTGTTTGGAAGTCATCGGCAGCATTCATTGCCCTTGATGAGTTCATTCAACTCTTGCAAGAGGGAAATGTTTCTGTGTTGCTTATAGTGTGCTTACAATTCCAAAATGGTCCCTGGAGTGTCTGACATTGAGTTGATTTTAGATATAAATTGAAGGTATGGGTTTTATTTACCCTTGGAGTTTAGTGAAATTGGTGAAAATTTTACTTAACTCCACTAAAATCATTTATATCCTCAGTAAATAATGAGTGCCTAATGTGGAGTAAATGTGGTGCTAGGAACAGGAAATATTATTAGGATGAAATTTGGCTTAATCTTTGTCCTCATGGAGCTTACTACTTAGTGGTAGCATCAGACTAAGACACAAATTTGTAATTTCTAATTACAGTAAGTGTTACAAAGCCAATGATAATGTACTGGGAGAGAAGGGAGAAATATAATTTTTATTGGAGGTGAGGTGGTCAATACATACATAATATGCACATACACACATGTACAGATACTTTTTCAAGAAGACATGACATATTCTAAAGGAACATTGATTATTCTTTCTTGAATTCTGTGTTCAAGTGAATAAAGGGTTTGGGCTGTCAGGGTTCTTTGGATGCAGAATCAAGTCAACACTGTTGGAGTACGTGAACTCTTGAATTGGCATTTAACAAACGTGGAAATTACCAAAATGGATTTGTAAGGTCAAGTATATTTTAAAAATAAAAAATGATATTTCTTTAAAAAACAACACCATCAAGAGTGGAATTTGTTTTTCTGCATCTATTCTTGTTGAATGTCACTTAAATACCTTTGATCAAAGAGGAAAAATCATTTTTTAACCTACTAGGAAAAACTGAATTTGAATTCATGTTGGCTCAACCGCTCATACCTTTCCACACAAGCCTGAGTCTCTTGTAGTCCTCACCATACCCAATACTATTTACTTCTTGAGCCTTTGTTGAGCATGCTATGTGTTAAGCACAGCTTCTACTATGGTCTGCCACAGCAAGAGGCTACAGCCTAGGGGGCTTAAATAGCACTAAGTTATATTCTCAGAGTTCTAGAAGGTCGAAGTCCAAGACATGGGAGGCCTCTTTTCCTGCCATGTAGGTGGCTGCCCCTCTTTGCTGTGTCCTTATATGCCCTCTTCTCTGTGTATGACTGAGAGTGAGCTGTGGTGTTACCTCCTCTCCTTACAAGTAGAGCAGTCCCATAGGATTAAGGCCCACTCTTTTGACTTCTTGTAAACTTAATGAAACATTTAAAAGCACTGTTCCCTTATACAGTCATAATGGGAGCTGGGACTTTTCCACATATTCACATGAATTTTGGGAGTTGGGTGGGGTGGACATAATTCAGTCCATCACAAGCACTGAGAATGAGGCATACTCTATATTAAGCACTAAAATATATAGAGAAACAGGGCTGTCCTAGCCTTCCCCTCATAGAGGCTCCTATCCAGTCAGGTGGGTACACAGCAAATAAATAACTGCATAAATAAATATTCAATAATTGGACTAGTGAGCACATCTTGGGGGGAAATGTGATTCTAGGCAAACCCCAAAGATGGTACTTATCTAGAAACCTTAGTCATAATGTCAAGGTTAAGAAGAGCAATGCTATGAATAAGTTCTTCACTGAAAATCTTGAGCAGATTTTATGTGGTAGACAAAGGTAACAAGTTTCAAAAATGGAAATACAGGGAGGAGTTTTGCTTTTGTTTTTCTTTAAGAATAGCCCTGTTTCCTTTCCATGTTTGGAATTGCCTCATGCAATAATATAAAAATTGATGGGGAAAGAGGTCCCTTTTATAACAGGTGTTATGGCCAAAGGAACAGATTTTCTAGTGTTATCTCCCTAACTATTTCAAGCCAATCGTTCAATACCAAAATGTAGTCTTTGCTCTCAGGGGTGATATGGAATGAAGGGTTGAGCAATTGCCTAGGTATCTTAGGCTATTGGGCCATCTGGATATTTCTGCTTCCTCAGACATCTCCCCTGAACTGCCAGTCTTGCTCACATACCAGAAGCAGAGATAATCAATATTTTTTCCCCATCAAATATCTTCCCTGATTCTTCATGTGTTGGACTTCGATTAAGTTCATAATCACAACCTGGATTTGCACTATGTACCTAATTGTGAGCTGTCCCAGGTTCACAGAATTTCTTCATGTTGCTCGCCTTGCCTGGCCTTCTTGGAGACATCTCAGAGCAAGGACTTGAGTGTGGATAGGGAGGCTTTATTTTTGTGCTAGGATGTCTTTTGGGAAATCTGTACCAGCAATTCCTCCAAATCTGGCAAGAGGTACATTAATATAGTAAAATTCACAGATGAAAATCTTGACATCAACTCTCAATGGTCAATAGAGCAAAGACTGAGGTCTCTCTCTGTCCTCATTTGCCCTCTCTTTTTTAAGAATTTTATTTTAAAAAATATCTTTTATAGCAGATGCACACAATACCATTATTTTATTTTTATGTGGTGCTGAGGGTCAAACCAAGTGCCTCACACATGCTAGGCAAGCGCTCTACCCACTGAGCTACAGCCCCAACCCTCACTTTCCCTCTCTTCCATAACCATTTCAGAGTCAAGCTTGAGCTGGAGTTAGAAAGAAAATACTAAGGAGGAGATCAGAATGTTCTCAGTTGAAACTGAGTAACAAAAACGCCGAGGAGAGACAAAGAGGGAAGGGTTGGAGAAACCCTGAAGAAATCATTAGAAAGAATTAGCTGTGCTATGATTTTATCTCATTAGGACTTCATCTCTGGGTGGGCTCAAATGTTTCATCCATATCCCATTTCCCTATTTTGTGTTCTCTTCATTACTCCTTTGACACCTGCAAACATTGTTTTATTTTACATATGGCACAGGTTACCATGTTTTAACAACATTAAATAGTTAATTTTATCATAAATGATTTGAAATGGACAGAAATGCAGACTGTTACAACATGCCAAATACCCTCCAGCTTGATCAGATCCTAATACCATGCCAAATTTGCATCAGATAGTTTAATTTGAACCAAAGAGATTAAAATTTTTTTAGATGCACATAATAGCTTCTTGTGCACCTTCCCCTCTGATTTCCCTCCCCATTCCTTAAAGGGTTAATTACTATCATGAGCTTAGCTTGTAGTCCTGGGATTTGAACCCAGGACCTTGCACATGCTAGGCAAGTAAGTACTCTACCACTGAGCCACATCCAAGCCCTTGGCTCAGTGTCTATCATCCATCTTGGGCTTTTGCCTCAGTTACATCTCCAGATATTGATAAACATTACATAATATTGCTTTTTAAATTTTTAAATTTAACATAAATGATATTGCATGTAGCCTTCTGAACTGTCTTTTAGTCTCTTCATTATATTTTTAAAATTAATTCATGCTGATACCAATCAGCTCTAATTCATTGATTTTTTCATGTGCATTAAGTAAATATACTTGAGTGCCTTTTTCAGGTTTTCTCTTATTTATGTTTGTATCTTGATAATCTTTATTTAGAAATGGAAATTCCAAGTTACATTGACTTTTTTACAGAAAAAGATTATTTATATCTTATTTTCCCACAAATCTATTGAGGTATAATCAACAAATAAAAATGTATATTAGGTGCAATTGAGGCATAAAATGTGATGTTTTTATATCTATATTCATTGTGAAATGATTACCACAATCAAGCTAATTGACATATCTGTCACTTCATGTAGTCACCTTTAATGGTGAGAAAATTCAAGATCTACTCTTAATGCTACTCTTAAACATAGTATTAACTAAGGTCATCAAGTGTCAGGTTAAATATCTAGAACTTATTCTGCAAAAACTGAACCTCTGTTCGTTTTGACCCATATCTTGATAGAAATTCAGGTGGTTTCAGCTTTCTTTTCTTTTTATTTTCCTTTTTTTTTTACTAAAATAAACAATTCTTCATTGACAAGAGGAACTTTGTGCCTTTTGATTTGTATATGCAATTATTTCTCTTGAGTAGGCCTAGGTAAGTGTGTGAATCAACTTTCTGTCACTATAACAAAATACCAGAGATAATTAATTTGTAAAAAGAGAAGGTTTATTTTAGTTTATTTTTCTAGGGGTTCCAGTCTAAAATGGAGGATTGATGGAGGCATTGCTTTGAGGCATTAATACGGCAGCACATCATAGTGGGATGTATGATAGAGCAGAACCGCTTATGTCACAAGCCAGAGTGAAGCAAAGAGTGAAGGGGAAGAAACTGAAGTCCCACAATCCCCTTGGAGAGCAGGCCTCTGTGACCAAAGGACCTCCCAGTAGGTCCTACCCCTCAAAGCTTCCACCACCTTCCAATATCGCCACCCTGGGGACCAAGACTCTAATACATGCACCACTGTGGGGTACTTGAGATCCAAATTGTAGAAGATAGTGTATTAGTTTCCTAGTGCTGCTGTAACAAATTTACACAAACTGGTGGCTTAACAATAACATTCCCCCCCCCCTCACTTTTGGAGGGCAGAAACCTAAAATCAAGGTATTCACCATTTCCTCCAGGGGCATTGGAGGAGTCGTCTATTTCTTGACTCTTCTAGTTTTTGACGGTTGACATTCCTTGGCCTGTGTCTGTATTACTCCAATCCTGGCCGGCTCTGCTGTGTCTTTCTGTTCTGTAAGTCTTTTCCTCTTCTTATAATACACGGTCATTGGACCCACCCAGTATCTCTAGCCTCTTCCCCCGTATACTAGTGATGTCTTCCCAACCCACACCAGCTACAGCAAACAAAAATGTCTCTAGGCATTGTCAAATGTCCTCTCAGGGCTGACCCACTACTTCCCCCCGCCCCGCCCCTCCATTGACAGCCACTGATATAGGAGAAATGTTACCAGATTTTACCATAAGAGCATTTTCAACTTTACCGGATATTGTTGATGGTTGTCCAAAGTCACTGGATCATTTCAAGCTCTTATCAATGGTATATGATAGTGCCCAAGCTCCACATCATTCCATCATCGTTGGACTATAACGTTTGGCGTCAGTTTGACGCTGTCTCTTTGTTGTTATGATTTATAATCTTCCTACCAGTATGGCTGAACACTTTTCCTTATTGTCCACTTGGGTTTCTTGCTGGATGAATTTCTCTTTTATACTTTTCGTCCACCTTTTCGTTTTTGTTTTCTTTTGAGTTACCTTTTGTTTCTTTGAGTTATGGCTCTTTATTATGTTCTGGAAACGGTTCATTTTTTTTGGTCATGTCCAATGCCAGTGCCCTCCTCCTCATCTGTAACTTGTCTTGCCTTTTATTTATGGCATCATTTGTGTGGCTAACTTCTGAGTTATAATGCTGTCAGTTCATGAGTTCTTTCTAATGGTTCATACTCTCTGGTCTTTTAACATCTCTGTTAAATGTAAGGAGGAAGTCATCCCACTTGAACAAAACACTATAAAGACTAATCACATCTAAAAAAAATATTGAGTATTGTGGGGGAGGCATCATAACATATTAGAGAGGTACAGAGCTTGAGGGTGAAGATTGGAGTCCCTGCCCACTCTGCCAGCGACTGCGTGCTTTGGAGAAATAACTCAACCAGGACAAAGCACTTATCTCAAGGGGAAGAAGATTTGGGTCTCCCTGAGGTCCCGGTCCTTTTAAAAAAAATCTTCATAAACCTGAGTTTTCTAAGGGATGCAAACTTATATTCTCAGAATCATCTTAAAGACTTTCTAGATTATTGGTTACAATTACTCCATCTATAAGAATGAAAAAAAAAGCCACAAGAAAGGAAGCATAATAATGAGGGTACAAATAAATAATAAAATGTCTACCTAAAGCACATATGGTCTCTTTTGAATGCTTAGGATGAAGGCTAAGAGTTAAACCAGATGATGTCTTTTTTATTATCAATGCCAATCAAATATTATACATACACATGCTTTTTAGCATAATTACATAAATTGAGTTACTTACCTATAATTCTTAATATTGCCATTGATGTCTAGCCTGATGACAGTTTTTTGGAGCTTTCCTATACAGTACTGTATTCTTCCTCTGCAGGAACACTTCCTAAAACATACTTCACTGTAATGGATGCTGTGATTTCCTTTCAAGCTGGATCTCACTGTGCATGACATGGTCTTCAGCCAACTTAGGGATCAGCCAGATCCCCGCAATGATCATGCCATCACAGCTGCAAATGAATTCAGAGTTGACATCGTGGTGAAAATCTTTCTTGTTTGGCAGATTCAGTTCTGCTTGATATCTTCACTTACTCTTCCTAGAAGTTTTCGTTATAAAGCCAAAACAATAACAACAGCAGCAGCATAATAACGTTTTTATTCATTTCAGTTATAACATACTTAATACTTAAAGATTGTTTTAAGCCAATGATATAACTATTAAATTTCAGTTGCCTTTGAGTCACGGGATTTTTAACTGTTATGCATTTATGCTCTGGTTAAAGTAGAGAGTTCTCATTTGTGCCATTGTGGGTGTGAACGAACAGAGACTTTCAACTTCTGATCAGTAAGCAATGACATGTGCCGATTTCCCTCTAGTTAGTTTGGGAGTTCAGCTTCACATTACATTAAACGGGGGTGACACTTCTGGCGTCCAGTGTGGACAGATGACCTTTCTGGAGATCATAGCACCTAATAGATCATTTAACAGGAGCAGCTCTGACACAAGATCAAACTCCTTAAACGTTAGAAAAACATCATGCGAGTCAATGCCATGTTGAAATATGCTGTCATTTTCGATAAGTGTCCACAAGTGACATGGGCAGCTTTGAGAATTGCTGCCAGTGAGGCTGAGGACAGAGTCGAGCTATGCAGGAATGTAGAGTGGTCCAAGTTTGTCTCCAGGGAAGAAAATAAAATCTAGAGGAGAAATCAAAGGATGCTAAAAAGAGCCTTTGCTTTCCTCTTGGCCTTATAATACCATTCTTAGACGGTGTGATAGCATCTGACGATTCTGACTAGCAAACGAAATAACTTATAGGTTCTTGACACAAAAACACAATCAGTAAAACTTTGTTAGGGAACAAGAGCAAGGCCACTAGCTGATCTTTGCTCCCAGCCTTCTTACTCCTTGAGTCACTGCACTAACTCATCTACCTAACAATTAGTTGTTGACTGCAGCATGGGCCCAGGGTCTGGGCAAGACGCTGGCAATTAGTGGTGAGGAAAGACACATGGTACTTGAAGGCTTCAGCAAGGAAGATCAGCAAGGGAGATCCTCTCCCCCTGGGGAGAGGATGGTTGTGAGCGGAGGGTCAATAGAAGCTAAATATGGTAAGAGAGAAATGAAAGAAACACTCCAGGCAGAAAATAGCATGTTTGGAGGCCATTTGAAGAAAGAAAGGTAGGCGGTGGCTTCCCAGGCTGAGAGAAGAGGACTGTGATGTTTGGGGCTGGCAAGGCACACCCACACCGGGTCCAAATTTGCAGGGTTTTGTCTTCCACATTCAAATGCTTGTTTTTTAATCCCTAGAAATACTGGAAACCATTGAGGAATTTACATGAGGGGACCACTTGATCCTATTTGACTTCCAAACACATCATCCTGCCATATGGAGTTTGGAGAGGTCAGATTAGGCATGCATCGTCTAGTTAGGGAGGCGTTCCATGAGGCTGGATGGATTGGAGTCCTCTTGAATGAGAGTAATGGGGATGGAGATGATAAAAAGTGGGTAAATGCAAGAGATATTTAGTTACTCATGGGGATTGGTGGTGGATCGGGGAAAAACAGTGAAATGATCAGACAGTGATTGCAAACAGAAGCTGTTAAGGAAGACCAGCTCTGTTTCGAACGTGTGTTACTAAATGGTTGAAGTGGATTCTAGCCTTGAGAATCCATCAGGATCTAGGTCCATTCCTTCAGTGTGAAGACTGAACATCCAAGATATACCAAGGCCAGAGCAAAAAAAATTTTATTTAAAGATAGAAGACAGAGACAGAGAGTCCTCCACAGAGGAGGGAGCCCAAGTTGGAAGTTGGTGCCCTAGGAAGTGGGGGTAACCTGCTCTTTATAGATTTTGGATTTCCTAGGCTGGCTCCCTTTTGCCCAGCCTCCCCATTCTCCTCCCTGCCCCCCACCACCAGTGCTGTCACTCATTGAATCAGAGAGCACTAGCAGAGGCCTTCTTTTAGGAGGAAGACCGTGAACTTGATTTGGGGACTGCTTTTTGGACTTTGGGGTATGTGGGTGTGGGTCTACAGTTTAGAAGTCTAGCTGGAAATAACAAATAAAAAATTGGCTTCTTTTTTTTTTTTTTTGTGTGTGTGTGTGTGTGTGTGCTGCCCTGGAACTTGTGATCCTCCTGCCTCAGCCTCCCAAGTCACTGGGATTACAGGCATGCGCCATGGTGCCCAATTGGCAAGTATTAACGATGAGGGTAAAAGTCTTTTTCCTATCCATAATAATACCATAATTCAGAACATTTCTGTGACTAGATGTGCAGGACTTTCCCCCACAAACCAAGAAGTTCTACAAAGGACATCAGTGGCGAGGAAAGACATTGCCTCTGCTTGGTTGTTCTCTAGTCCAGTTCAGTTCTTATACTAGTGACGTGGAGACGGCGTCACCTCCCACAGGTAAAGGATTGAGTCCCACGAGACTGTTCCCCACTTCAGATGCCAATCTCAAGCCCAGGCTGGAACCTGTCTGTGCTTTTGACAGACCAGGTAGGAAGGCTGATGGACTTCCATGATCTTTCCAGGAACGCTGTTCTCCTGGTATCCCCGTGTGTTCAGCTACCAGAAAGTCTTGGAACCCAGTTCTTTTGGAATTTTAGGGAAGTTTTATTAAGCAGATATGATTGATTATATATCATTGGCCAATGTTGATCCACTCAACCTTCAGACCCCCTGCCCTCTCTGGAGATGGGAAGACAGGACTGAAAGTACCAACCCCACTAATCACAAAGGTGGATTTTTCTGGCAACAGCCCCTATGGGGAGACTGTCCCATAGGCAGCTCATTAGCATACAAAAAGGCATCACTTTGGAGATTCCAAGAGTTTTAAGAGCTGTGAGCTTGGAAACTGGGCCAAGACCAGAGATATCCATCTATCTATCTACCTACCTACCTACCTACCTATCTAAGTTTTTTATATATATATAAAAAACTTAGATAGGTAGCACATATATGTGCTATAGTTTATATATATATATAAAAACTATAGCACATATATGCCACATAAAGTAATATACATATAAAATATGCATGATATAAGAAGAAATATATCTTATTACAAAAATACATAAGATCATTCTGGATTATCTGTGTGTACCCAATGCATTCACAAGGGGGAAGAGGGAGGATAAAGCGTGAAATTTTAGTGAGAAAGATTTGATGGCCATTTCTAGCTTTTAAAATGGAAAAGAGCCCCAAGCCAAGGCATATGGAAGCTGGAAAAGTCAAGAAAACGGATTCCCCCCCCCCGCCCCTCCCCCCCCCAGTCTCCCAAGAGGATCCACGTCAGTGGAAACCTTGATGTTAGCCTAGTGAGACCTGTTCTGGGATTTTGATCTACAGAAATGTAAGATACTGAATTCCTGTTATTCTCAGCTCCTAAGTTTGTGGTAATTTGTTATCGCAACAGGAAACCAATGCAGTCACCTTAAAAGACCTTGAGAAAAGGGGGTCTGAAAGAAAGCGAGAGACTGCAACATGTATTGGTCATCTGAAAAGGAGCAAAGTGCCACTGAGACAGAAGAGGAGGAAGAACACCGGGAGAATACAGGGGCCTGGAAACAAGCGGGGGAGAAGTGTTTAGAAAGATGTCAAATAGGATGGAAAGAGTTCCCTGGGTTGGGTGACAGGTGCTCACCAGTGACCTCAGTGGGAGTTATGTTGGTGTGAGGGCTGCAGGATCCATATTGGGCTGGGAGGTGATGTGATTGGAAGGTGAGGAACAATGCTAGAGACTATGGATAGCTCTTTGAGGATGTTTGCTTGTGCAGTAGAAGGAAAATTTACAAACATATTTAAGTAGGAACTATGTTTTTGAAGGGACCTTGGCACTGATGACAGTTTGGATCCGATGATTCTTTGTTATGGAGGACTGTGTTGTACATTATAGGATATTTAGTAACATCCCTGATTTCTACCCACTAGATGCTAGTAGCAATTTCCTTGTTTAGTGTGACAGCCAAAATGTCTCTAGACATTATCAAATGTCCCTTGCAGGGGAGAACAAGTGGTTGAGAACATCTGTTTTGGAGAGAGAACAGAATTCCCTGAAATTGACTGTGTCCCAGCATATCAAACTTATTTTTTTTCTAAAGTTTAAAAAGCCATCAAATGAATAGGGCATTCTTTGATTGGATCTTTCAAAGCTCATGTCTGTAGAAGCATATTATTCTTTGGGCATCTGTTCTGAATTGATGCAAAGTGATTTCCTATAAATGGCATTGTGCGTGCTCTGATATAAGAATCAGAAAAGGTGAGCCTGTGATGGACGCCAGGGTATATTCAAAACTTGTTCTAATTCTGCCTGTGCTATTTAATCTAGAGCAGTGACCGAACAATAATTGAACTGCATGTTCCAAGAAATGGTCCCTTGCCCCCAGTATCATCTGCCTATAAGAATTCTAATAGCATTAGCTGAAATCCCAAAGCAGGTGCCCATCAAATCATGTTGAAATAGTTCACATTGTGGAAAAAAAAATATGACAGATTGACTGCATTCTAACATGGCTGATGTGGCATTTCAGAAATTTAATAGGAATGCAGTCCAGACCTTGTTTCTGAGCTTTGAAGAAAAGAATTGCATTTGGTTGTTGTTGTTTTGGATTGGGTACATGTGCTGAATCCCATAGGTATGAAGACTATACCTCTGACCTCCGTTCTCAGGCTCTTCTTTGTGAATTGGTGTTTTAGGTGTGCCTAAAAGATGCTGAGTTATGTGGAACCTGATTTATTTTATTGCTTTAATAATGCTCTGTGTAGTTTGGGAGAAGGATATGGAGAAGGTCTTGTAAAGTAAATTAAAAGCAAATTTTCACACTTGATCACACATGTAAAAGTGAGAATAATTCAATGATGAGACATATGCTTTATTAGAGGTCAGTGTACTCATTGTACATATTAAATTTTGTTTGCATTTTAATAAGAGTGCTTTCCTCCCAACCCAGTTTTTTCATTTCTAATGCTGATTTAAAGTTATAGCTGAGATCTGGTGTCGCTCCATTCTGGACACTAGGACTACATTCAGCATTATAGATTTTAAGCTATGTCTGGCAAAGCAAGTTGAACTATAAAGGACAGTTGCTTCAAACTTTTAATTGTATTAGTGATGCATGACTATTTTATTATAGAAACCACCATGTATGGGAATAAAATAAAAATCTGCCTTGGCATATGCTCTTCCCAGAGACAAAAAAACTAATATCAGCTTTGGGTTTATCCTTGTGAAACTTATTTAATTCACTTGCACATGTAGTCATTCCTGACAGAAGAGAGTTCAACTTAACTATTTTTTAACAGTGCAAAGGTGATATGCACTCAGTAGAAACTATATTTTGAGTTTTGAACTTTAGTCTTTTTGGGCAACGTGCAGTGTGATCTGATCTTGTGATGCTGAGCAGGGGCAGCAAGCGGTAGCTGAGTCAGACCCAGGATCTTGAAAGTTGGCAACGAGTACTCTGTAGGGTATTGTTGCCAGGCTATGAGGGTCTGGAAGTTAGGTGTTAAATAAAATTTGGGTTTATAGTATTTCCAATCTATAATGGGTTTATTGGAAAATAACTATATCATAAGTTACGGAGCATCTGCAGATGGGAACCCACCAAACAGCTTGTGTAATTTAGTGCACGAGGGTTCTTACAAACATAGGGCTGAATTACTTGCATTATTCCATAGCATTTATCACACAGCATCCTCGAATAAGTTGCCATGTAGTCTCATGTAGTTTTATTTCATTCTGTATTATATCATAATATTGATATATTGTGTTTTTGCTATTTCCCCATCTGTGGGCATTTTGGTTGCTTTAAATGTCATACATTGTGAGTGGTATTTCTCTGGACATCCTTGCATGTGCTTCTGGTACAAGCATTTCTTTGGGATTGATATCCTCCAGAAAAATTGTTGAATCAAAGAATTGATGCTTCTTAGAAAGAATCTGTTTTAGTAGATGATTACAAAAAGTAATGACTTTGATAAAATGTTTTGTAATTATGAATAGCAGAAGTTAAAACTGGGTGGGGTGGCCTGTGCCTGTAGTTCCTACTATGGGGGAGGCTTGTCTGGACAACATGGTGAGACTTTGTATCTTAAA
This sequence comes from Ictidomys tridecemlineatus, assembly GCF_052094955.1. Classification (NCBI taxonomy): domain Eukaryota; kingdom Metazoa; phylum Chordata; class Mammalia; order Rodentia; family Sciuridae; genus Ictidomys; species Ictidomys tridecemlineatus. The sequence continues at coordinate 167,091,221 of NC_135477.1, forward strand.
AATATTATAGATATGTTAAATATAAATAGAGGAATTCAATTACGCCATGTGAGTTGATTCTGAGGTTTAGCAAGTATCTTAACTATTTTTTCCCCATAGGTTTTTTTTTAATTTTAGAGCAGTCTTAGGTTCACAGTAAAATTGAGAGGAAGTTAGAGATGTCTCTACATTCACCATTCACAGCCTCCTCCATTATCAACACCCTACACCGGAGTAAATTCGTTGTAGTTGATGAACCTATTTGGATATCTCACGATCACCCAGAGCTCATAGCTGGTATGAGGACTCACTCTTGGTGCTGTGAATTCTAAGGGTTTGGACAAATGCATCATGTACTCACCATTATTGTGTTAGTCAACTGTTCATCACTGTGACAAAGTGCCTGAGAAAACCAACTTAAAGGAGAAAGATTTATTGTGGCTCATGGTTCTAGTCTTTGGTTGGCTGATTCCATTGTTTCTGGGTCTGAGGCCAGACAGGACATCTTGGTGGGAGGGCAGGATGGAGCAGAGCTGCATACCTCATGGGAAGCAGAGAGTGAAAATGAAGAAGGGATCAGAGACATGATAACCCTTCAAGGGTATGCCCCCAGGGACCCACTTCCTGCAGCTATGACTCCATCGATGGGTCACCCACCAATGAAGTCAGAGCCCTCATGATCCAGGCGCTTCCCCAAAGCTCTCCCTCTGAATACTGATGCACTGGGGAGCAAGGCTTCAACACATGAGCCTTTGGGAACATCCCAAACCCAAACAATTATAGCAACATACAGAATATTTTCACCACCCCCAAAGTACTCTGTGATTCACTCCTTTTCCCCTTCCTCCTCTCAACCTCTGGAACCACTAATCTTTTTTTCAGTGTATGTGTTTTGTTCAGAATTTTAAAAATTTTGTTCTATTAGTTTTACATGACAGTAGAATGCCCTTTGCCACATCATACATAAATGGACTATTACTTCTCAGTCTTCTGGTTGTTACATAACATAGAATCACACTGGTCATGTGATTATATATGCACATAGAGTAGTAATGTCTGATTCATTCTACTATCATTTCTACCCCCATACCCACCCCCCTGTCTTCACTTTCCTCTGCCTAATCCAAAGTACCTCTATTTTCCCACTCCCTCATTGTGAATTAGCATCTGCATAGCAGATAAAACATTAGATCTTTGGTTTTGTGGGATTGGCTTACTTTGCTTAGCGTAATATTCCCCAGCTTCATCCATTTACCTGCAAGCACCATAATTTGATTCTTCTTTAAGACTGACTAATATTCCATTGTGTATATATGCCTCAGTTAAAAACTCAATACTGATCTTTTTTTTTATTACATCTAGTTTCATGCTTTCCAGAATGTCATACGGTTGAAATCCTACAGAATGTAGCCTTTCAGATTGGCTTCTTTCACTTTATAGTATGTGCATAAGGCTCCTCCATACCTTTCGATGGTTTGGTTCGTAGCTCATTTCTTTTTAGGGTTGAGAAAAAAGGGCATTGTCCAGATGGACCTTATTTTACCAGTGAAACCTAACTTTGATGCTTCCAAGTTTGGGCCATTATGAAGAAGGGCGCTATAAACACCTGTGTGTAGGTTTTGATGTGGACGGATGCATTCAGCTCATTTAGGCAGAGAGATGAAAGTGTATGATTGCTAAATGGTGCAGTAAGAGTATGGTTAATTTTATAAGAAACTGCCAAACCACCATCCAAAATTGGGCTGTGTTGTTTGTATCACCACCATTACATAGGTAATAATGTCCAATTCATCCTACTATCATTTCTACAGCAGAGACCTGGGGGTCTCTGATGCCCCACGTTCCTGTCTGCATTTGCAGTTGTCAGTGTTGTGTATTTGAGCCATTCTATGAAGTGTGCATTGTCACTTTGTTTTAATTTTCATTTCCCTTATAATGTTTGAGCACCATATTATATTTCCTACTTTTCATTCTGTCTTCTTTGGTGAAGTGTCTATTCAGATCTCTGGCTGATTTTGAAATTAAGTTATATATAAACACACACACACATATATTTAACAAAATTGTGTCAAACCATTTTCAGCTTGCTAATTTAATTTTATATAGATGTCTTTCAGTATCAAAATACAAATAGATAGCTTATTGATATAATAGTGTTGGGATTAAATCCAGGGTCTAACACATGCTAGGTACTCCCTCTCCACTTAACTACACCCTGAGCCCTAAAATACATCCTTAAACAGTTGCATGACATACATCATCTCCTGAATGTGCCAAAATTTATGCCTCAATAGAAACCTGTCATTTTGGTTGTTTTCAGTTTTTTAAATTAAATAATACAAGTAATACCCTTATGTAAACATATTAGTACTCTTTTCTGTCTAGGATAAATTTCAAGCAGGGGAATGGATCAAAGACTGCTAACTACCATATTGTCTCCTAAAAATGTTGATGCCAACTTACTGCCTGACGTCAACTTTGACAAGAGAAGGCTTTAAAAGACATGAAAAATTAGAAGCCATGAAGTCAAAGACAAATCTACTTTAGTATATAGGAAATGAAAATGTCTCTGGAAGCCCAAACACAGATAATTTGGAGTATTGCAGACTTTTACCCATTGTGAGGGACAATACTTCTGACGTTTACAATTAATAATGAATTTAACATTTTTTTAACTAAAATAGTGCTGTGGTTCATGAAGAAAGAAAGCAGTATATCCTGCTGGATACAGTGGCACTCCCAACTACTCTGGAGTCAGAGGCAAGGGCATTGTAAGGTATTATTTTCTTATCTTAAGAGTTATTTGTAAGCCAGGCATGGGGTTACACACCTGTAATCCCAGTGGTTCGGGAGGCTGAGGCAGGAGGATTTTGAGTTCAAAGCTAGCCTCAGCAACTTAGTGATGGCCTAAGCAACTTAGCGAAACTCTGTCTCTAAATAAAATATGCATCTAAAAAAAGGGCTGGGATGTGGCTCAGTGATTAAGCACTCCTGGGCTCAATCCCTGGTACCTTCCCCACCCTCAAAAGTTATTTGTATATTTGGATAACAGTCCTTGATATGTCTGTTTTGGATATTTTTTTCAAGTCTGTGGCTTGTTTCTCAATTTTCTTGAGTGTTTAAAAATTTTTAAATACTTTCTTGTAACATTTGAGAGCCTATCAGAGAATGAAGGAGAAATGTAATCTATACCCTTTTAGAATATTAATATTGATTTTAGCAGAAATGTTAAAGAGGTATGGACTTGCTTAGGCCTTTGTCACTTTTTCTGTAATGGCATGAAGTGGTTTTCCTCCAGTTGCCAAATAATTGCAATGTGAAAACATAGATTTAGTTTTGAGAATACCGAATTCATGAGACCAGAGGTGATTTAATCCTTGGCAAAATGTGCTCAGCTTCTCATTTAAGAAAAATAATTAAAACAAACTGGAGGTGTTCATGCTCATATCTGCTGGATTTAGAAGTTTCCCTATGGGAGAAAGTTATGCTTTAATGAAGAATTAGTTTAAGCTGGATGGATTAAGTTGATAAAATTCATCTCCATAGTAATTTAGCAAGGGAAAAAATTAAGATGTTGGCCACAGTTGCTATTAATTTGGTCTGAGCTGAAGGTCTGCATGAATACCTTTGGGAAGGGTGATTTGCATTCTAGTTGGTGATTTAGCTGAACTGGCACATAGTAGGTCATTTACTTAGTAAATGCTTTTGCCTAGGGGTTACATTTTAGTAGAGAGGACTTAGTTTCCTGCTTCCCTTCTAGTGTTGACATCATATTTTCTTGCTCAAGTTCCATCTGATGCCCCCTATATTTTAAGAACCAGTCTAGGCATTGGGGATTATTCAGGGTGACATAACATGATAACTGGATCCAAAGAGTTTCACAGATAAAGACTAAAATAAAGAATGAATAGATGGACCTTTCTAAGATCTCAAATATTGTTTATTTTTTCCTGGATGATTTGAGAGAAATTGTATTTTTTAAAAATCACTTTCTAATGTTAACTAAGGGGGACTGTGATGGTTAATTTTGTGTGTCAAATAGGTCACAAGGGTAAGGGTACCCTTTATTTCTGTGTGTATCTGCGTTAAATGAGCATTTGAACTCAGTAGACTAAGTAAAGCAGGTTGCTTTCCCCAGGATGGAGGAGGCTCATCAAGTCTCTTGAGATCCAGCACTGAACATAAAGGTGGAAGAAACCTCTGCCTCTGTTGAGCTGGAGTGTTGGTCTTCTTATGACCTTGGCTGGAACTTACCCGACTGGTGCCTCTGGTTCTCAGGCCTCCAGACCTGGTCTAGAGCCCACAGCCTCAGCTCTTCTTGCCTGAGGCTTTGAGACACATATTGGAACAGTACCCCTCTGTTTCCTAAGTCTTCAGTTTGTAGGTGAAGGATCATGGAACTTTTTCTAGCTTCCATAAAGAGCCAATTCCTTACAATAAATCCTATAGTTATATGCAGAACCAAAGCACTTAAATTTAAAACAGTTTATCTAAAACAAAACATTCACAGGAGGTAGGGGGAGACTTTGCATCCACAGGGTCTCAAGTTGTGGCAAGAAGGGCCGATGCTTCCCTGTTTCTGATCCTCCAACTGTATAATTTCACCTGATGATTTAAAATCATGTGATGAAAGATCACATTGGTTGTATCCAGCAGTATATGCCAATTTATTTTAACATGCATAAGTTTAAATTCTCAGTAATAACCATGTCAGGGAAGAATCAAGGGAAAAATCAATATTCCTGTTGAGAGTTTTTGATAGTACTTAATGATTTTGTGAATTTGCTATATAGATGTGAAGAAGGCTCAATTAATGTCTGTAAAGGAGTTATCAAATTCTGCTTTAAATAAATAAAGTCTGCGCCAAAGCTATATAGGATAAATATGGCTAGGAAATTAAGTCTTAGTTGGAGTGGCTGGAAAAAGGACGAAATTGATCTTGATAGGGCTGTGCCTTAGTTTTCCCATTTGAAAAATACCTGCCATCAGGTTGCCACTCCAGTGTTGTGGAGAAGATGCAAGGAGTCCATCCAGGTGGCGCTCTTAAAATAACATGTAACATCTAAAAAAACCTTCCCTACTCATTTAGAAAACGAGAAAAATCTAGTGAAGACTTCAGACTCTGCCTGATCGACAGGACTGCTCCGAATTTCACATCCGGAATTCTGTCTGTCTCTTTGGGTGACGTTCATTACTGAGAATGAAGGGTTCTGAAAGTGAGAACATTGTGGGTGAGCTACCATGGGTCTCTTCAGCAGCATCTCCTCCCATGCCGCATAACTAGGCTCCTTGAAGGCAGGCCAGAAGCCCTGTGGTGTTGGGGAGAGTGACGTGGTAGTGTGACAGTCACAGCCAGCTGGCAGAGGAGAGGAGAGTTGAGACAGACAGGGTCTTTTCAACAGGTGAAAGGTTTTATCACCACATGGGAAGTTGTTTGGGGGTTTTCAGAGTAATTCTGAAAGAGACCATGGCATGGAGAGATGGAAGGAGAGCTTCACCTTCTCCTTGTCCCTAAGAGACCCTCTCTGTGGGGCTGAGTATCACGAGAAGCTTTTCACATTTGACCAGTAACCCTTTAGGGAAATGGCTTGGGAACCTGGTCAGTGGCCCAGGTTCTAGAATCCTTTTAATAGTAGACTCACTTAAGATTACAGATATCACTTGATCTTTTGTCCCCGTCTTATAGACAAGGAGCCGGAGGACTAGATTGTTAAATTGACCTGACCAAGGTCACCCACACAGAGCTTATAAGACATAGTTGCGAGAAAAAGGGAAACACAGTGAGATAAAAAGATTACAAGAGAGGTGTCAATGGATTGACTTCATTTCTCAGGTGCATTACCCTAAAATTCCACAGCATGGATGATTGTATGAGGCCTGCCATTTCCCAGTTGCTTTCTGTGTGCTTGGCATTTCACATGTGCATCTCATTTAGACCTTACAACAGCAAGACCATGATGGGCAGTGTCTTCATCTCTGTTGTGCAGATTAGGGAAGCGAAACCCAGAGAGAAGGTCAACAAATTGTCTGCATTGTGCAGTTGACCATGGCAGAGCCAAGACTGGAATGGTGAGTTCTAGCAAATTGGATTTCAGGTGTCATTGGGGCACCTTAAAAGACTCATTGGAGGAATCCCTGCTCACCCCTCCCTTCTGGGCTTTCGTTTGAATATCTATAAAGTGAGGGGATCGTTGACAAGCTCTCCAAGGTCCCTGCACAAGTTGTTCTTTAATTCATTTTTCCTAGTGTTTTGGCGATCCACTCTGACTTCAGGTTTGTCGAACTCCTTGCATGGAGAAGTTTGAGAGAAAGTGTGTGAGGCTTTCTGTGGCTGACAAAGCGGGGGTTAAACCAGGAGATAGCTCTTGAGAGAGGTGGTGAATGGATGGCTCTGGTTCATCCCAGGATGATCATGTGCCTTGGGGGACCACCCTTTTAGGTCTTCTTCCACTCCATTGTTTTTGTTTTGATGGATGTTGATATTATCATGTTCCTGCTTAAGTGTCTCCGTGCTTCTATTTTTTCTAGATTAAATGAGGTTTTAACAAGGCTTATGGGGTGATTCGTTGTCATTAAAATAACAAATGGATTGAAAGCAGCCTTCTGTCTCTCTGGAATCCACCACCATTAGCGGACCATAATCCAGCTGGTGACAGAGCTACAGTGAGCCAGGAGGCTATCAACGAGAGGGGGAAATGTAAAATTGTCTGTGATTTGTGGGTAAGGAGAGAGAATCTCAGAAGTTTCAGAAAATGAATTGAAATCCAAGGCTGGATGGTCTGGCTTCCTAAAACAGAGAGCTATAAATGTGAAGTGGAATTAAATTGGGGAGATCCGGTGCCCTGTACAACATCCTGCACTTTACATTTTCAATTGTATTACTGAGTGAGAGGCCAGAGAAGTAATAGATATTGCATGTTTATTTTTCTAATGCTCCCAGCTGTGGAAATAAGTTGAAGTCAGCATTTAAAAGTTTAAACCTAGCAGGGTTTTCAGCTTCAGAAAAAAAAAAAAAAGTTGCGAGTTAAAGCAGAGCACAGTTATCCCTTGGGCGAGATGCTAATCTGTGCTAGGAATTCTGTTTCAAGTCTGGGGTGCTGTCTGGGCAGGCAGGAGTTGGAATCCTAGGTGCAGGAGGGCTAGAGTCCTCTGCCTGGAAGAGATGCTCACCAAAGGAAGCCAGATCATTATCAAAACAAGAGAACAATTTCGCTTCATGTTCTCGACTCTGCTTAAGAGAAAAATGATTTGGAGAGCCAGGTTGATAACAATCATGATCAATATGATGTGTCTTTCAACAAACTGCTGGTTGAACCTTGTAAAATTCATCACTACGATAAAGATGTTGCATTCAGGTCAGCTTAGGGAACTAACTAATTACAGAAACAGAGACCACAGGAAATGATACAATCCTCAAACTGACAGGAGTTGAGAAGAAGGTTGCGCTAGAATTCTGTTGCATATGACATGGGTCAGCTAACCCTTTCAGAGTGAAAACAAGGATGCGCCCCAGACAACAGAAGCCTCAAAATGGAGAAGTCTCACAGTGACACAGCCCCGTCAAGGTTTATAGCAGTGCAATTCACAATAGTTAAGCTATGGAGCCAACCTCAGTGCCCTTCAGCAGATGAATGGATTAAGAAGATGTGGTTTGTGTATACAATAGAACATTACTCAGCTACAAAGAAGAATGACTTTATGACATTGCTGGTAAACGGATGGATCTGGAGACTGTCATGCCAAGTGAAATAAGCCAATTCCCCCAAATCAGAGATGGAATGTTCTCTCTGACATATGACTGCTAACTCACAACAAGGGGGAAAGCAGAAGGATAGAAGCTCAATGGATTAGACAAAGGGGAATGCAGGGAAGGGAGAAGGGGACAGGAACAGGAAAGACAGTGGAATGAATCTGACACCTTTCCTATGTACGTATATTGCACCACGGTGAATCTCAATCCTGTGTTCAACCACAAGACTAGGGTCCTAATTAGAATAAGATATATTCCATGTTTGTATATCAAAATAGATTCTGCTATCATATATCATTAAAAGGAGCAATAATTAAAAATAATTGAAAAGCTTTAAAATGACTTCTTGTACTCAACTTTTCCCATGGCGGGCTGTGTGACTTGGGCAAACCCCTTCCCTCTAGGGGCTTCAGTGTCTTCAGATTTGCCTTCACGTATGTTTGTTGGTAGCAGAAATGTGACCAATAATACATCTTATTTGCTCTCCCATTTTTATTTTTTATTTTGTTCGAAGGATGCCAGGCACATTGCCTTGTAAACTTTGATTTGCTACATCAATTTTAGACCATAGACTCCTCTTCAAAACACCCAACATAGCCACTTCCCTCATCCCTGAACTCCAGTGTGTTTGTCAGATAATCTTCATCTGACACCTACCAATGTTTCAGAGTGTGGTTAGTTAGCTCCTTAAAAAACAAAAATTGTATGAGATTTCATTTTGCACCCTGAACGCTCAGCGCAGTGATTTCGAGTAACTGGTACCCACCACCATGCTAGAGTCTGAATGTTTGTGTCCTCCCCAAAGTCATCTAACCCTCAGTGTGATGATGTTACGAGGTGGGGCCTTTGGTAGATAATTAGGTCATGAAGACAGAGCCCCTGTTAATGGGATTTGTGACCTTATGAAAGAGACTCCAGAGAGCTTCCTCGCCTTCTGCCTTGGGCAGATGCAGTGAGAAGATAACTGTGACTTAGAAAGTAAGTCTTTGCCAGACACCAGATCTCCTGGTGCCTTGACCTTGAATTTCCAACCTCCAGAACTATGAGAAGTACATTTCTAATGTTGATAAGCTACCCAGCCTGTGGTATTCTGTTACAGCAGCCTGAATGGGCTAAGATACACCATCACTACCAACATTGACAATAATCACTAGTAATAATGGTATCCATGGTAATAGTTATCATTGATTTGAGGCGCTTACTACATGGTAGGAATTGAGCAAGGCACTTTATGTACAGCGTCTTATTTAAATCTCACAAGGTGAGAAGCAGAGGTTAAGCACCTTGGCCAAGGTCACATCTCCAGTATGTGATAGGGCCAGGACTTAACATGTACCCCAGGTCTGCACATTTCCAAGGCCATAATCTCATCACAATGTGCTTCTTTCCTCCAAAATTCCTTAAATAACAAATTGGGAATAATTCTTACTACTACTTCCTGTTAGAAATCTTGGCTATGGGCCATCGAGTTTATCAGGGTTTATGTTCCCCCTTGGTACTCTGAAGATATTTCAAGTTAGAGATGATGGGACTAACATGTATTCTTTAGGGAAGTATTTAATGCATATTTTTCTAAAATTTATTTTGTGTGAGGGGGAAAATTCTTTTTGCATTATGGAAAAGAATGGATTGGCTCATTTTAGAGAAAAGTTTCAGGTGAGGCTGGATCCAGGTGATCCAGTCATAATATTTCTTGCTTTACCTTTTCATCTCTTGTTTCTGCTTTTCCTGACTTCCCCCTCCCCAAACAGTTTCTAATCCTTATGATAGAAATATCCAAGAATTTTAAATAAAATTTCTCTTCATAATTTTAGAAGAGAAATATTTTTCCTGGTAGTCTAGTAAAAATCCTCAGGGCAGAATTACTGCCTTAACCTGGGGCATATGCCTATCCCTGAGCCAATCCATGTGTCCAGAAAGAATAAAGCATTCGGATTGGCTAAGACTATGAAAGATGACCTCATTGTGACTCAGGAGGCTAGTGTAAAGAGAACCTGGATGAACCTGGACCAAACCTCTAAAGCTGAACAATTCCTCCAGGAAAGGAGTGGGTTGATACTGCAAATGAATGTATAAAGCAGTGGCCTCCTCTTAAAAGCTACAGAAGTGGGTTGCTGGCTTTTAATACAGATTGGTAATTTTATACTTCTTTTTAAAAGGGTAGTTAGTATCTATGGTGAATTAATGCACTCTGCTCAATTTTAACATCTGTGGCACACACCACTGGGGATATTCTATATGCTGTGACGACTTGATCTGTAGAAGTGGTCCCTGAAGATTTATTCTGAGTTTTCTGAACATTCGCACCATTTGTGAGACAGTAGTCATGTCTAGCATTGTACCCCCACAGCTTTATTCACACTGACCTTGATACATAGTAAGTGCCTAGAAAAAAAAAAGTTTTTCAAAGACTAAAGTAGAAAAAAAGGGACACTGTATAATTTCTTAAAGTTCATATGTTGTAGAACCTTCTTGAGTATAAATGACTGCCTATAACCAAAGCACATATTTTGGATGAAATTAAAATAAATAGTATTTGAATGCAATGGGGTTTGAGTCCGGTCAGTCCAAGTTCATGATTCGAGAACTTGAAAGGCTCCATTGTGTTGCTTTTCAAGGGACCTCAAATATCCAAGTCCAAGGCTGGGGCTGTAAATCAGTGGCAGAGTGCTTGCCTAGCATGTGTGAAGCACTGAGTTTGAGCCTTAGCACCACATAAAAATAAATAAAATAAAAAGCATTCTGTACATCTACAACTACAAAAAAAAAAAATCAAAATCCATCGCCTTCAGGACCTCATAATATATATTTCCTTTCTAATGCCTCAGACTAATTCTGCTGTTGAGAATCAAATTAAAATTTACTACATCCTTTCAGATTTTTTATGTCTAGTTTTAGGGTGCTCTCTGCTGCAGTCTGGCTGGGCACAATTCAGGAGCCACTTGTCAAAAGAAACTAACTTTATTTTTAGAACTACAAACGCCAAGCAAAACAGCTCCTCAGGAAAAAAACCCTCAGAGCCCAACTGCCACCACCGGCTTCCACAAGCCTCTCCCCCCCACACCAGCCTCTCCACCTCCCACAATCCTCCTGCTCTTGAGGCTGATTGGCTGGGTTGTGTGGGCGGAGCCAAAGAAGTCCCCCAATGAGCAGCTCCGTGGAGGAGCCAATCAGCTAGATGTTGCTGGGGCCGCTGTGAGCCAATCATCAGCTGGCAGTCTGAAGGGCAGGGAAACAGCCCAATGAACATCATTGCAGAGGAGCCAATCAGCTAGATGTTGCTGGAGCCGCTGTGAGCCAATCATCAGCCGGCAGCTGGAAGTTTGCTGGGGCCCCTTTGGCTGTGGCTCTCAACACTCTCTATATAGAATACATTTTTTGACCTCTTGTTACCATAATTTTGTAGGCCCATTTTTTTCTCAGATGAAACATTTGGGGCCCTAAACATAGAGTTTGGGTCCAAGTATATTTAAGATTTTTTTGTTCTTTATATTCAGAATGTCCTAAAATATCATGGTTAAATTGCTTCTTAAAATATGGCTTTCTTCATGTAATTTTCTTAATCAAGAACAAAGTCTTCAATTTGCTTTTGGGTCCTGCAGAATTAGTCTCAACTATCAAATTTCATGTTCCACTGCTTGGCCCAAAAGGCCATGGTCCACGTGAGCCAGTCATTTCAACTGTCATCTTCCCTGTTCACTGTTCATCTCTACATTACTCATAAGATCTTGCCTTGGATCTAACCATGAGCCCTCAGCTTTTCCATTATCTTTTGCTTTGATTGCAATCTGTTTTACTCATGGAGATTTCCCAGACTGTAATCTGGAGAAATATCCCTTATTTTAATTTTTATATCATGTATGGATGGGGACCTGCATTTCTTAAATTGCTTTGAAAAACAGAAATGTGGATAAAAGGGTTCAGTGCTCAAAGTGGTTAAGGAAATTGTACTTCCTGCTGTGTATTTTTTATTTTGAGGGCAGAGAGCAAGTATAATAAATTTTTTTTTGCCCTGAATTCCAACATAGAGCTTGTCCCATAGTAGGCATTCAACAGATGTAAAATTAAGTGGAGTGCTGAAAAGTTCAGCCTTTCATTATGTAGTTGGCTGTACTTTCTTCTGAGTTTGATATGCAACGTTCCATTTTATTAAAGGACCTGGAAACATTCTTTAAAATAGCACCTGTAACTTGCATGGGGTTTGTGTTTTTCATAGCCATTTACTGTAAGGCATGTCACTGGATGGAAATGAGAAAAAAAAACTCATGTTGCTCTAACTTGAATACTTTGATTTCAGTGTGTGGAGGCATCAAGCAATCAATGTTATTTTGATGGTTGAAATATGGCATAACATCTTTGATTAGTATTCCATCTCCAAAATTTACTCTGAAGCAGCTCTTCCAATATTACATTTGGCTAAATATTTGGTGGTGCATTCTGACTCTTTGGAGCATGTGAATTCATTCTATTTCTCCTCTTTCAAATCTATTGCGCTTGAGTTTCATGGTTAAGGTAAGAAACTGAAGAGTTTCCTCAACTTAGTTGTGTATAAATTACTGCCTGTACTCATATCTCTAAACACATTTTATAGGGAGGATTTATATGTCAAAAGCTACAAGTTAAAGTTCCTAAGACAGAAATTCAATAATTTGAAATAATACCCAAGTAATTGAACACTTCCTGCAGATATGCTGGTGGGCTAGGAACTTCTGGAAGAGAGATTGTCTAACAGCCCCTGACCACAGCAGCCATTCCTTAAGACTGTACCCTCTTAAACTAGAAGAAGTAACTTTTGTAAAAACTCATATATTGGAAGCTAGTTTTCTGTAAATCATGTTCCTCTGGATGTAGGCTATAGATCTGGAGTATCTAGATCTATAGCCTATAGCATATAGGCTATAGATCTAGAGTTTGACTTTTTTGGTCCTTGATTCATTATTTGTGGGTTTTATTTACAGCTGCCTGCCAGACTGAGTTTTAATACATTAGTTTCAAAAATTTTAATTATTATAAATCTAATATTTAATAATTATTTTAAAAATTCTAAAACTAATAAATTAGCTTTAATAAATTCACAAGGGTTGTTAATTTAGATTATTAGATGGCCTTAGAAGCTTCGGGAAGTTAGGTGTTTTTAAGTGTGATCACTGAGGCATAGAAAACTTACCCAAGGTGGGATGGTTTCCAGAATATAGAGACTGTGTCTCTTCCAAGATTAGCCGGGCAAGTTGTCCAGCTCTTTCTCTCTTCAGAGTGGCGTGTGCAGGTATGATTGGACACAATGAGCTGGTCATCTTAGAATCATCTTTTTCTTGAAGCTTCTTGGATGTCTATTTTTCTTCTGTTTGGGAAAACTCAACAGCTTTCCACTGAGTAGTTCCTCTTAGGAAGAGGCTCAGATGCAGAGATCTCTACTTTGATCCTAAAGGATAATTAAAAATGGCACATGTGAGTCTTCATTTGTGACATGCATCAAGGACTGCTTTCTTCTGCTATGGAGTACTTCCCAGTTTGCATCTCGGGGACCTCTCCAAATCTCCCATTTTTACTTTTTAACTAAATATTTAAGCATTTTTGTAACATTAGTGACAGTATAAATGGTTAGTTGGCTGATCTCTAAGGTTTTGAGGATTCATTCCCATCCAAAAGCAAGGTCTAATGATGGTTGACAATAACATTTCTAGGGGTGTGTTTATATATATATATATATATATATATATATATATATATATTTATATATTTTATTTCTTTTTATCTAGGAGCTTCAGAGGTATTATTTTCCTGTGGATTTTTGAGGAATTTGACCCTTCACTATCACACACAGAAATGTCTGAGGAAATGGTCTCTGTTAAGCATTGAGCATCTTTTCCCCTTTTGCAAAAAATTTGCATACTCTGTGCAAGCCTGCTTCACTGCAAGGTGAAGTAAATCTGTTGACAGTAAACCAGCTTCTCTGGGAACTCATGGTTTCCAAGGACTTAAAAAAAAAAAAAAAAAAAAAGCAAAATCAGAACCATGGACAGCAGCTTCACCTGCATCGCAACGTTGGTTATTTCATTGAGTATTTTTTTTTTTAGAAGATAAGCAGGCATGGGATTTCACCTTAAAATTGTAAGTGATCATAGGGAAGATTGTCCATGTATTGGAGGGAACTAGCCTGTGCACAGCAGCTCAGGCTGAGTCTCTGTGCACCTACCTGATGGTAATAGCAACATTTAAAAAACACTTTAAAATTGTCACTTACATACACCAGCTATGTATTCAGGATGCTTTGGGAGAAGGCCCACACTTCCGGTTTAGGAGGCCATTTTTTCTGGTTTAGCTCCTTCTTGCCTCCCCTGCACTTCTTTCAGCTCTTTTCCTAGGACTCTGCCCTCCAGCAAGTTGTTGAATTTGGGTGTAAATAAGATTTTAATGAATCCGAATTAATCTTACCCAGAATATGGACTATGGATTAATTCTATACACTCTAATTATATCCTTTCTCATCCTGTATTCTAGATTCCATATAACTTAGCTAAATTTAAATCTATAGGCATAGCATACAAGACTCTAGAAAGTGTAGGAGGAAGTTCCAAACTTTCACTCTAGCACTAAAGAGGGTAATTATATGCTTACCTTCCATACCTTGTTACATTTTACCATTAAATGCAGAATGTTGATTTGAGTCATCTGGAAATTATTCTTGTGATGGATTTAAATTCCAGTGAGTCATGTACAGATCTAATTGGAAGTGACAGGCCTGCCTCCTTTTCCCCTTTTTGCTTTCTCACAGTTAGCACCCAACAATCAGAGAATCCTGATTAGTGCTTTTGCAGAATGAGAGTGTGCAGCCTTTGCTCTTTCCCCATCAGATTAGGAGCTCCTCTTATTTGGAGAGAATCTGTTTCTACCTTGCATCCAAAGTTTGGGGCTGCAATTGGAGCTTAGTACATGTGTGCTGAATAAATGGGTTGAAGTGGCATCAGCATGACAATCAGCTTGAGAGTGTGTGCTCCTATGGTATTCTCCTTTCCACTTTAGTTATCTGGGGTTAGTCACTGTTTGCAGGTGCTCATCCTCCAGCCTAAAGCCCTATGCCTCTTTTAAATAGTAGCATTTCCTTTTAGGGCATCTTAGAGGACATTCCAAGAAGACAACTACTTTAGAAATTTCAGTATCTTACCTTTAAATTATGGAGAGGCATCATTTCTTGAAGTTGTCCCAAAGGCCTTATCAAATCATCAGATTAGCATGACAGCTGCTTATTGTTTGCATTACTAGGTGCTCTGCTTCATGTGCAAGCTCTTTGAAAAACAGCTTTAGTGATGTATAATTGACATGCAAACTGCACATATTTCAAGTACATTTGATAGGTTTTGACATAGGTATAAATATGTAAAATGATCACTACAATCAAGGTAGAAAACGAACTGGTCATCCCCAGCAGTTTCTTTGCCCCCCTTTAAAATCTCTCCCTCTCAGTCACTTTCTCCCAGCCCTCCCTCCCAGCCCTCCCCAATCTCTCCCCCATCACTAAGCAACTGTTTCTTTGCTTGCTATAATATTGTGAAGTATTTTCTCTTTTTGCAATGCTATTGATCAAACCCAGGACCTCATG
Source organism: Ictidomys tridecemlineatus (assembly GCF_052094955.1). Lineage (NCBI taxonomy): Eukaryota > Metazoa > Chordata > Mammalia > Rodentia > Sciuridae > Ictidomys > Ictidomys tridecemlineatus. The sequence goes on from NC_135477.1 coordinate 167,106,550, forward strand.
CATGCTAGGCAAGCACGCTACCACTGATCTGTATCCTCAACCTGATTTTGCACTTTCTGGAATTTCATGTAAACAGAGTCAGAAAGGATGTATTCCACTTTGTCTGGCTTCTATTGCTTGGTATAACTTATTCTGACATTCACCTAGACCACATAATTGTTCATATCAGTAGTTAATTTATCTTCATTGCTAAGTACTATTGTATAGATGGAACAGGGTATGTTTATTCATGCACTCATGGATAGATATTTAGTTTGGCTATTGTGACTAAAATTGATGAACATATGGATATGTTTTTATTTCTTTTAGGTAAATATTTAGTAATGGAATGGCTGGAGGCCGGATCATATGTAGGTGTTATGGGTTGAATTTTATCATCCTCCAAAATATATTGGAGTTCTAACCCACAGTACCTCAGAATCTGATCCTTCTTTGAAAAGGGCTCTTTACAGAGATAATGAAATTTAAATGAGGTCATCAGAATAGGCTTTAATCCAATATGACTAGAATTCTTATAAAAAGGGGGGAATTAGAATGCAGATATCCACAGAGAAAGAATGGACGTGTGAAGCTAAAGACAGAGATCAGGGTGATGCATCCCCCTAGCCAAGGATTGCCTAAGAAACCAGGGGATTGGTGTGGGACACTCTTCCTCACAGCCTTCAGAGGGGACCAGCTGGACCTCTGTCTTCCAGAACTGAGACTATGGATTCTTGTTTAAGTTGCCCAGTTTGCAAAGCATTGTCAGAATCACCCAGCAAACCAGCACTGTAAGCATATACTTCGTGTTTTAAGAACATACCCGACTGTTTTCAAAGACTCACCCATTTTGCATTCCCAGCAGCAGTGCTTAGAGTTTTAGTTCTTCTGTAATTTTTGTGATTATTGTTGGTACCAGAGATTGAATCCAGGGGCACTGATTCACTGAGCCACATCCCCACCCCTTTTTATTTTTTATTTTGAGACATTGTCTCATTAAGTTGCTTAGGGCCTCACTAAGTTGCTGAAGCTGGCCTTGAACTTGTGATTCCCCTGCCTCCCTCTGAAATTGCTGGGATTATAGGCTTGCACTACTGTACTCAGCCCATGGATTTTAGTTCTACCTTAAGTTCATCAGCACTTGGTGTGCTTAGTTTTTTTTTTTTTTTTTTTGAAGTTTAGCCATTTTTATAGGTATGCAGTAGTGTTTCATGATGGTTTTAATTTTTTAATTTCCACTTCTTTGATAATTAGTGATGTTGAACATCTTTTCATGGGTTTATTTGCCATCCACATATCTCCTTTGATAAAGTATCTGTTCAAAACCTTTGCCCATGTTTTAATTGTATCATTTGCTTTCTTCATGTTGCTTTTGAGATTTATATTTTCTACATAAATATAAGTCCTGTTTCAGATACGTGATTTGCAAAACAATTTCCATTCAGTTTCTTATTTTTTAAAAATTTTCACAGCACTATATTTTGAAGAGCAGAGGTTTTAAATTTTGTTTACATTCAACTTTTCAATTTCTTTTTTGCTGAAGTGTCATAATAAAAACATCTTTGCCTAATCCAATGTCACAAACGTTTTCACTTATATTTTCTTCTGGATGTTTTGTAGAACCTAGAAGTTTTACATTATATTAGGTATAGGATTCATTCAAAAATTCATTTCAATTTTTATATAAGGTGTGAGGTTTGAATTTAATTGGGGTTCTTTTCTTTGCATGTTGAGGTTAATTGTATTGAAGTAACTGTTTTCCAATTGAACTACTTTAGGATTGTTGTAAAAAAAATTGATTGTACATGTTTGGGTTGAATTGTGGAACTTACTGTTTGTATTCCATTGATTTATTGATCTATTTCTATGCCAATACCTCTTAATCTTGACAACTTTAGCTCTGTAGCTCTCAAGTGAGGGTGATTTTGATCGCTAGGGACATTTGCAATGTCTATAAACACTTTTGGATGTGACAGTGGGGAAGGGGAACTACTGGTATCCAATAGGTAGAGGTCAGGAAAGTGGCTAAATATCCAATAATATATGGAACAGTGCCCCCTAATAAAGAATTACTCATCCCAAAATGTCAATAATGCTAAGGTCCAAAGCATCCATTGCTTTATAAATCACCTTGAAATCTGATAGCATGTCTTCCATCTCTGTTCATATTTTCCAAAGTTGTTGTGAATATTCAAAGTCCTTTGCATCTCCTTACAAATTATAGAATCACCTTGTCAGTGATTCAAAAACAAAAAAATGCAAGATTTTGTTCCATTTATGTATCAATTTAAGGACTGATATCTTAATGTTATTGAGTATTCCCATCTGTAAACACTGTTATTTCTCAATTCACTTAGGTATTTAGGTCTTGATTTCTCATAGTAAGGTTTTATAGTTTTTAGCAGCAAGTCTTATGTCTCATATCACACTGATCCTAAGTACTTCATTTTTCTGCTGATATTGAAAATTGTGCTGTTTTCAAATAGTAAAGTTTTAAAGAAGAAACATCTAATTTTTCCCCAAGAACTTGGAGAGTTGTTCAGTCCATAATCTGGTCTATTGGGTTTTGTAATCCCAGACCCTCATATAACTGTATTCCTGGAATTCCAAGTGATGGAGACCCAAACTCATTTAGTTTGAGTAAAAACCAGTATCTCATTGGGTCACAGAAAGAGCCACAGACCAGGCCCTGGAACTCAGGAATTGACAGCATTTCTATTCCTTTCTCCTTAAGACCCCAAACTTTCTACCAGGCATTAGATTCATTTCTCAAAATATTCCTTGCTAAAAGACCTGGCCCTGTGAAGCCCCTGAGCCACATCTTTATGCTTTATGGATAGAGACGAAAAGTTTATTCTCAGCTAGCTCCCCCCTTTTTATTAGTGCATTTTAGTAATATTTTAATAATTTAATAATATTAGGGCTCATATTGACATAATTATACAATCAGCTAGTCCTTTTAGAAGATGCCTAGGACAAGCTGTAGTTGGTTAGTGACCCAAATCTAACCCTGTATAAAATGCTGTGGCCAATACATGTGGAACAGTGTTGGATTTTTAAGGATTATATTCCATTTTTGTGGTCAAAATGTTAGAGTCTCTAATTAGAACAAGGTGGTGAGGAGAACTGGAATAGACGCTCTGCAGAGAGAAACCATCACAGCCAGTGACAGACTCTTTAGACCTAAGTAGGCTGGAGAATTCAACAGAGGAGTCCTGTGCTGTATCATTAATTTCTCCTGGAAGTGGTGACATGAATTAATAGATGTTTACCTCATTCTCATTCTCTCTGTTTGCATGATTTCTTCTCTCATGGACCGAGGGCCGGTTTGGAAAGTACTTCTTCATTTTTATCTCTTTCCTCCATTCAAAGAATGCACATTTTGTTTGACACCCTTGGCTTCCCAACTCAGAGTATCTAAATATGAGTTGAGGAGGGTCCTATTCAAAAGGGATAAACATGAGACATTGAAAGAAGACAGGCATTAAGAGCAGGGGGTTCTGGTAATAGAGTTGACTCTCGTTCTATTGTGATTGCCAATCCTGAAAAGTATCTTCCATTTCTCTAAGCCTCAGGTTTTCTTTCTGCCATTTGGGAAGGAAATAGATATGTAATAAAATTATATTAAATAATTATAAAACCAAATTATGTTAAATTATTATATTTGTATATATTGTATTTTATTTCTCAAGAGGATCCTACTTTTATTAGGTTCCAAGTTTACAACAGAATTAAATTCTGTTGATGGCATTAGATGGCTCCTTCCCCTCCTCTTACCTCCCTGCCCATTCCCCCAGTGCCATTGGATTACCTTTTGGTTGAAAAGCTCTCAGGAGATGGATCCAGAAGGTGTTTTCTGACAAGCCCAGCTTTTGTAGCCTTGCAAGAGCATGGGAAGGCTACAGTGTGGGAGTGTTGCTTCTACTCCTTGTGGGAATAACTATCTCTACACTTACATAAGGAATTTGTGCAGGCATTTTGTGTCCTCAGCTAAAGAATCGTTCTTCGATAGGAGAGTACAGTGAATAAAAGTTTGCATTTAGAGATAAAAGAAAGATATTTGTTTTTCTCTACTGTTTTCCATCTTTTTCTTCTCTGATGCCCTCCAGGTCCTACTAGTAGCAAATGTGAAGGAGAAGGAAGATAGCCACAAAGCTGTTGTTACCATTGCCAGTTGTTACCTCATGTGCACCAAAGCCACTGTGAGGACTTTTCTCTGTTGCTTTATTTAATCCTCACAACAGACACATGAAGTATTATCTCCATCTTCTGGATGAAGGAAACAAAAATGTAGACAGAAACGTATAGCCACGGTTATATAGCTAGTTACTGCCAGGGCTGGCCCTGGAAATGAGATCTGGCTCATTCTGAAGCCATTTTTTTGTCATGATGTTCTGTCTTCCAGGAGTCCCAGGAAAAGGAGGGCTTTTCAAGGTCAACCCCTGGTCACGGAGAAATGAGCAGACACTGAAGTTGAGAAGTTTTCTTTTGGTTAAAAAAGTTATTTCGTATGGTGAGAGAAGTGACATTAAAAAAAAAATCCATGCATGGGTAATATGTAAAACAGGACCTCCTAGGCTTTGCTTTGACAGTTGAACTTTGCAGGTTACAAAGGAATCTGGACATTGAGTTATGCCTTAGTGCTCTTGACACAGGTGATTCTTGGATCATACTTTAAGAAAAGCCAAATTAGCCTATTATGTGATCATAATAGGTTCTGAATTCATTGTGGGATCCAGATCCAGGTTTGCATTAATTTGGCCTTAAAAGACGTGTGTGTGTGTGTGTGTGTGTGTGTGTGTGTGTGTGTGAGAGAGAGAGAGAGAGAGAGAGAGAGAGAGAGAGAGAGAGAGCAAAGCATGGGAAGGTAATTAGGTTCTCAGGAAAAGGACTGTGCCGTTGGAGTCAGCTATGTATAGCCCCAGGGCTGTACTCCACATGCTGATGGGTGTGCATAGCTTCTTGCTTCAAAGAGTCTCAAAGGCACTGTCCTGCCTCGGTCACTTCTAGACTACAGACAGCAGTTCAGCCTTAGCCAGTCTCAAAATATTTGTTTTGACCACTAGAGAGATGAAATAGTGGAGCCAAGCAAAGCTATTACCACTCTAGAAAAAAAGAACAAAGGAAAAAAAAATCAAAAACCAAAAAAATTCCACCACAATATTTTGTTAAAGGGGCATCGGGAGCAACATCTTCCACCAACGCACAGGAAGCCTCCTCCTTCATCTCTCCTGCAGATCCCATCCCTGGACCCTGACCTCCCTTCTTCCACTCTTCATAGAAAACCAGAGATCTTTTCACAAACATGGAAGAAATAAAACCTTCTGTGTTCAAGTCCCCATCTAGAATGTAAGCTATAGGAAATTGAATAATTTGTATTATCCAATTTCTAGGATAATACAAATTATCCAATGTTAATTGGATAATTCTTGGCATCTAGACTGGAGCCTGATACATGGTAGATGTTCAATAAGCTGTTGCCTGACAGAAGGCATGTGGGAATGCACTCTCCACTGGCTTTGACCACACTCTGAATAAAATACAAATTTCTGAACATGGCAGACAGGCTCTTTCTAACCTTCAGCTTTATCATCAGTATTTCCCTTGCTCACTGTAGTCTAGCTTTCTTTTAGCTCCAGAATCCATCAGAAATCTATATGCCTCTGGCTTCTCCAGTGCTATTGCTTCCGGGTGGAATCTGCTGCCCTTGGCTATGACTTTCAAGGCACCTGCCTATCATCCAGGTCTCGGCTTGCTATCACTTTCCAAAAGGCGGCCTTTCTCGTCTTCCCCTGCCTACCACCCTTCGCCCTCCCCACCCCCCGTCATGCACATTGGATTCTCCTGGCTTTTCTGTTTTTATTTTCCCTTTTTGGCTTTCAACACAGTTTGTATTTATTTCAGTATTTATTTAATTCTTCGCTCAATCATTGCCCATTTGTCCCACTGGATGATAGGTTCCATGAGGGCAAGAACTTGTCTCTTTAGCTCCCTTCTGTATACTGAGGGCCTCGCTAAGAAGAGATTGTACATAGAAAAGACCCTGAATAAATATTGGTTGAGTGGACATACCCTTTTTTTTTTTTGGCTGCAGGATATTCCAACTAAAATAATTTAAGTCTTGGATAGGAATATTCAGTACCCTGCATTCAAGAAAATGCAGCCAAACACCGGCTAACCCAGATTCGTTAAAAGGAAAAGGGCAAACCTGTCATTGTGTGGGGATGTCAGAAATGATGGAGTCGATGCAGACGGGACAACTGACCTGTCTTGCTGGTAATTAGTAGCCCGAGGCGAAGCTAGTAGCAAGAGTGGGCGGGAGGCAATACTTAACCATCCAATTAAAAGGCTGTGGGAGCTTAAATTTAGAAGCTGTCTGTGGCCATGCCATAGAAACCACGCTGAGGGAGACAGTTGGTTGCACAGCCCTTGCTCGGAGGGCCATTCTTGCATGTCAGAAAGATAATTAAAGACACTGTGACTCTGCACATTTGCAAATTACGTCCAGTGGTCCTGTTGTCCTGAGCAGACGAGACCAGAATGAGTTAAGGCCTGGGCCCCTGCATAGGTGATTCCAGGTCAGAAAGTATTTAAACTCCTCCTGTTTGAAAGAGAGGAAAGCATTTTGATGGATGCCAACCAGGGAGAGGCCTGGGTATATTTTGAGCCGGGGGACCTGTAGTCACATACTAGCTCATCCATTAAAATACTTCATGACCTTGGGCAAGGCCCTCGGCCTCCTTGTGGATTGCATTTAGATTGAGGATGGTAGGACTCTTGGTTGGAAATAACCAAAGATTTCTTTTTTTAAATATCCTTTTAGTATATTTAGTTGATAGTCATAATACCTTTATTTTGTTTATTTTTATGTGGTGCTGAGGATTGAACCCCCTGCCTCATAGGTACTAGGCAAGGGCTCTGCCACTGAGCTATCGCCCCAGCCTGACCAAAGATTTGACCTGAGATTTTGTTAGGCAAAAAAGAAAAGAGAAGAAAAGCCTTCATTGGCCCACGTCACTGTCAGTGCTGATGGCAGAAGGTGCCTCTGGCCTGGCTGGATACAGGAATGGAAATAATTCCCCTGGACTGGATCCCGCCTCTCTGTCTCTTGGCCTCAGGCTCCAGTGGCTCTATTCTCACACTAGTGTTCTCTGGTGGCGAGAAACACTGTAGCCTCTATCTCACCATCAGGTCTTTTTACCACAAAAGACTTTCTTGCAGGCATCCTGAAATTCTCCAACTGGTCACTTGACTCGGGGTAAGTACATCCATGTCAGGCGGAAAGTCCTCTACCTGGGAGAACCGGAATCACTTGGCTTTTGGCACCCATCTTTCACAGCCCTGACAGCAAGCCCAGGAGGTCAGCTGCTTCCCCTGGCACACCTGAAACTCCCTCACCAAGATCCAGTGGGAAGGGGGCCAGCACGAGAATAGCATGCATCCAGATGGGCTCTGGGCCTGCTTCACTCTCAGAATTTACAGAGTTCCAACAGCAGCTGTTCCTGATGATTTTGCACTGTGTCACGTCTGATGGATGAAATCCACAGAGCAGCATGATTGCAATGGCTCAGCAGGCTGGGCCTCGGGTTGGGCAGAGCTGGGTTCAAATCCTGTCTCCCCCCTGTCACAGTGAGTTTCTGTAGAACTCTGGAGAAATTACCTAAACGCCTTCTCTCCCTTGTAAAAAGGAATAATGCCAATACCTATTTAACTGTGTTTTTGTGAGGATCAGGTGACATCATTTGGAAAAGTGCTTTGCACACACAACACACACACACACACATGGTGATTTTTAAAATTACTTTTGTGGGTATAAATAAGTCCAGACCTTCCATTCTCTTCTCTTTAAGAAAACCCATAGTAATGCAGAATTATGTGGATAACCTTGAATGTGCTCTCTTTACTAAATGTTTATCTCTTCGTATTAGTTTTCCAATTGTGTCATGGCACGTTGTAGGGCCTTGTTTAATATTAAGCCTGTAGTCTAACCTCTCCTTTTCCTGATATTGTGGAGAAATTTCCCATCAAGGAGCAGAGCTGTGCTTTTACATCTACCAGTGTGTCCAGGCTCTAGCACCGTTGAATGGATCCCTGATTCAACTCCAAGTAATGAAGCTTCCCTAAGGGCATGGTGCCCATGATAGATGACTTAGTTATCCTCAGATGCTCCAACACAAGGGAAAAGTTATTATCTCTTATTATTGAGTGCAAAAGAGGTATTCAATAAATAATTACTATGTAATTCATGCCTTTATTATAGCATTTCTATCCATGATCTTATTCTGTTAACATTTTTAGAAGTTCATATGCAGACATGGGGGTGGAGCTAGCTCCTCTTTGTCACATTAATCAGTGGAGGACATACTCGGAGCCCTAACTTGAGTACTTTCTGTGGTACCCAATAAATGGAGGAGAAGCGTCTAGGGTCTGCTGCTGCTTATAACCATTCCCTCCTCCTTTCCTTGTGTTACTCCAAATAACATGTTATATAATAATAATATGGAAGAAAAGTGTCTTGGAAATATAATCCTGGCTTATGTTTCTTAAGCTCTTTCATGTACATCATTTCATCCCTCAAAATTTCTTGGAAAAGGTTTTCCTTGAGATGAGAGCTGCTTTTCCTTTGGTGAGTCTACTGTCTGGTGAGGTTGTGTCTGCCTCAGTGTAGTTTATTTCATTTTCTAAGGAAGTCATGGCATAATAAGTAGTGTGGGTGAACACACTGCTCCCTTTCCTAAAAGTCTGAAAGATCTCGTTTATTTCTGGGGTACGTAGCTTACAGGCTTACTACATCTCTGCTGCTTCTCCCCTCCACAAAGTGAGATGTGACCTCTGTCTGTTGACTTATGATAAGTTCTTTCAGCACATTGTATATTAAGAAAAACCAGGATGTTTGTAGTCGGAAAAATCTCTACAAGTGAACATATGTATCTGTGAACACTTGAGTAGGGTGGGATGTTTACTGTTTCTGCTTATCCCAGTCACTCTCCAGGGTACCTTGTAGTCCTGCTGAGGTCACTGAACATAGTCCCTGCCTCTGGCCTGGGGAAGGCACTGGATAAGCACTTGTTCATTCAGTTTCTCTCTTTTGGAGATTGGAATCTTGGAACAACCCTGTGGCCAGTGCACTTCAACTCCTGGTTAACTGGCTCTTCCTTCAAGCCTGAGATATTGCAATCCTTGAGTGAAATGTTACTTTCTCCCTTAAGTTAAGGCAGTGCTAATTCCAATTGATGGCCCACACGGAACTCTGATTCACACAGGTGGCACTGATATCTATACTGAAGTGCCAATGACTGTTCATCCTCCCCATACTCTGATTTCCCTTGGATATGTGTCCAGGAGTAGGATTACTGCATCATAAGATGGTTCTGTTTCTAGTTTTCTGAGGAAACGTCGTATTATTTTCCATGATGACTATACCCATTTCCATGTCCATCAATGGCATGTGCGAGTTCCCTTTTCTCTCACAAGCATCTAATTATTACCCGATGAATTTCTTTTTTGAGTTCCCTTTCTCCCAGAAACATCTAATTATTACCCCGATGCATTTCTTTTATTTTATTTTTAAAATTTATTTTTATTGGTGCATTATAATTGTACAAATAGATTCATTGTGCCATATCTGTACATAACTTGATCAATCTTATTTTCTGGTACCTTTCCTTCCTCCTCCCTCCCCAAATCTACTTGCTCTACTCTATTAATTTTCCTTCTGTTATTATTATTTTAATTAGTAAACTCATTATAAAAATAAGTGGGATTTATTGGGGTATACTCATTCATGGATATAGCATAATTTGGTAACTTTCTTTCTCTGATACTTCCCTATGCCATCCCCTCTTCCTTCCCTCTCGATTCTCTTCCTCTACCCTTATAATTTCATGAGATTCCTTTTAAGATTTCTCTCTCTCTCTCTCTCTCTCTCTCTCTCTCTCTCTCTCTCTCTCTCTCTCTCTCTCTCTCTTTCTCTCTTCCATCTATGAGAGAAAGCATTCAACTTTTGACTTTCTGGGTCTGGCTTATTTCACTTAGCATGATGGGAACCTATTATATTTCTAAATGGAAAAATTTTCCATAAGATAGGAGCCATTTTTGACTAGAGCAATGATTGAGGAACTTTGCCTTAAGTCCTAGTGTTCAGTTGACTCCATCTGGACTGGTTCTGGGAGAGTGAGGTTAACTGGCTCTTCCTTCAAGCCTGAGATATCACGGATCCTTGAGTGAATTTTTACTTTCTCCCTTAAGTTAGGCAGTTCTAATTCCAATTGATGGCCCACAGAGAACTCTGATTCACACAAGTGGCACTGATATCTACACTGAAGTGCCAATGACTGTTTGTCCTTATAACTGATTGGTGTCCAAAAACTGACTGGTGAGTGGGAAAGATGACCAACTTCTTGTTCTCTGATTTCTGTGTTCTAAGACCATGTCTTTAGTGACAACACTGCTGAGGCTGTGTCTCTTGAGATTTTTTTTTCCCTTTAATTGAAAAGAATGTAGCTCTTGTGATTCCCCCCCCCCCCCGAGCTGGTGAGAAACCAGTTTAGCTTAGAGATGGAAGCACTGTCCATGTGGCATCCTGAAACTCCATTAGCCACAGCTGCTGAGAACAGCTTCAGGGTAACAAGATTCCGGTAGGCAAGTCACCAGCAAGCAGTACATACAAAGCTTGAGGCATCTGAGATGAGCACCATGTGTTGGTAGAAGGCAGAAGTGGAGGCCCTCACCTGCCGACTTCATGGTTGGGGATCCTCATTATCCCCCATTGTCTTCCTGAACAAAATCGAAAGATCTCTATCTCTTTCTATGCTGAGCTTTGAGTTTAGCAACTTTTAATGGAATTAATGGGCAGAGACATCAGTCAAAGCAGATTGCTGGCTGTACTGACATGCCAGCCTGTCCTATCTTCATAGACAGCCGAATTAAGGGTTTATTTACTTCCTCCATTTACTGTAAATGGAATTAACAACAGGCAATTTGGGAACCTGGAGAACCCCAGATGCCAATAGAAGCAGCCACATCTTTCATATTTTGTGCTTATTTGTGTGACTGAGGAAGGGGACTACAGAGAAAAGTGTAGGTTGATTTTTCAATCATCATCAACATCATCATTGTTATTGTTACTGTAATTGCTATTAATCAAAGACTGAGACATTTCAAATGCAAAACAAAAAATCTAAAATGTGATGATGCCCTGAAGTGGCCCTCTTGTCTCCTGTTCGTTTTTTAAAGAACAGATTTGAAAATTCATGTGCACTTCTGAGTAAAAATAAGTTAGTTTTTAAGATCCACTTCCAATCAACCATAGAAGGAAATCTCACTTCTTTTGCCATGAATGGCTTTCAGGTCTTCTCTTCCCATTAGGTGAACCACATCCGAGTGTCTCTCGTAATAAGATATATATGTTGGGAATGGCTGTGGGTGATGCTATAGGGCATGTATAATAGACCTAGGGGAACGAGAACTTTGTCATCTCGGTGTCACGTGCCTTTGAGAATAGTCCAAGAACATTTGAAATTTTTATTAAAATTGTTATAACTTATCAAATTAATAATAAAATAATTACAAAACTAAAATGGTGATTAATAAATGGCTATTCTCATTGATAGAAAGTGTTAGAAACTCTTATTTGGGAAGGAGGTTGTTAGAGCTGTAAGAATTGGCACCCAGGGTGGGAACCTGGCTCTCTGGTTCTTTTACCCTGGGCAAGTGCCTCTTTCTCTCTGGCATTGATTTTTTTGTTTTCCTCTCATCTAGAAAATGGAGACTCAGTGATCTTCAAGATGCCTTAACTTGAGAGAGATTTTTGATTCTATAAATTGCTCTTGGGGTCAGCCAACAGGCTTAGGGGGAAGATGTGATCATAACTTCAGAAGCAGTGTTCACAGCAGAGGGTCCCAGTCGTCCATAAGCTTGGGCCTCATTGGAAGTGCTTATGCAAAAAGGAAGATTCCAGATCCCTAGAGAATCCAATGTGGTAGCACTATGGCCAAAATTTTGACTTAAACAGACCCTTTTGGAGTCTGTGAGGTGTGTACATGTCTTAAATGAGGGGTAATGTGGTAAAAATATGAGAATCTTCATAAGGTTAAGCATCATTTGAAGGAGGAACTCCCTTTCGAAAATTGTTTTTTTTTTCTTAAGTAACCTCACCCACACCTGATTCTTAGGAAAACATGGTAATTGCTTTGAGCAGATGTGCCTTGATTTGTGCAGAATTAGAGGAGGTAGAGGAACTCCTGGAACAATAAAGAACAGGAGTGCCAGCTGAACAAGAGCAGTTCTGGGACTTCCAAGGGAACCAGGTTAGGAGTGGGAAGACTAAAGTCTTGTTCCCAGCATTGCTGTTTGTGTTCCTATAGTCTTAGATAAGTCAAATGAGCTCTCTGAAATGTGCTTATTTACTAATGGGGGTAGGTTCTCTGAGGCACCCACATATCCCCTCAGAAGTGAATAAGTTAAGACTGAGGGTGTAGCTCAGAGGTAGAGAGGGTGCACAGTATTACTGAAGGCCCTGGGTTTCCCAGTCCAAAAATTTTAAAAATTTAGAAATAAGTGAACTTCCTTTCCCAGCTGCAGGAAATGGTCCCAAAGCATGGCCCTTGACTCATTACTATCTTTGGAAATGGCCTCAGCTGGAGAAAACTGCCTTGCCCAGTGTCTGTTTCTTAGGCAAAACTGGAATAATGACTCATCGCCATGCAGGTGGAAAGGCCCAGCCTCCCCGCCACAGCCACTGACAGTTCTGAAGAGCCAGCCTGGTCCAGAGCTCTGCAAGGGACTCGCTGAGGCTCTTGCTGGGACTCCTCACAGCTCAGCTTCTTCCTCTGCCCAACTAGACATCTATCTCCTTCCTTCCAAAGGGGTGGATTATGATCACTCCCTGATAAAGACCTTACCCACACATCTGTTTGAAGAAACCCAATCAGGGACAGTAATACCTACTGACTATCCTTTATCCAAAATGTGTGAAACCAGAAATTTTTTCATGTTCCAGATAATTTGGGGTTTTAGAATATTTGCAAAAATATAATGAGATAACTTGGGGATGGGATGAAAGTCGAAACACAAGATTCATTCATGTTTCATATAAGCCTTATAGATACAACCCAGGGGTAATTTTATGTACTTACTTTTGACCATGACTGAAGAATTGTGGAATTTTCCACTGTGGAAACATGTTGGCATTCAAAATTTTGTTTTTTTGAAGCATTTTGGATTTTGAATTTTCAGATTAGAGATATTTATGGCATGCTACCACTTATTGCATGCTAGCTATTGGTCAGGTAAAATATCAATACAAACATTGGTTCTGTTTTTCTCCTTGAAACCATCCTGTCAGGAATTCTCATGTCATTTGAGAAGTACTGTATGTGTAAGAGGAAACATGGTATGTAAAGCTGCTTTGACTACTGCAAAATAGAATTACTGCTAATTATACATTTTGACTGTGCAATTTTTTTTAATGTTCTTCAGAAGTCCTCTCCAAGTTAAAGCCTTCTAACTAGCTCTCCTTTCTTTCCTCCCTTGTCCACTACAACCTGTCCCCATTCAACCACCTCAAAGGGAACCCAGAGGCCTCTTGGGCCCCAGATTCTGGCTTTTCACAAGTGCTCTGTAGATTATGGTACCACTGTCTTTTACAAATGAGCTTTGCATGGAGTTCTGGCTGCTGATTTTCAAAAATCCAGAAAATATACTTGCACAGGAACAAAAGGAGCACTGGCTCTCTGTGTCTCTGGAGCCTCCGTCTTAATGTTCCACACCTTAGCTCATTCATTCACCTCTCCACTGCACATTTTTCTGCCATTTATCATGTATTAGAAGACATGCTCAGTAGAGGGCGTGGCTAAAGGGATGACTGCCTTATGATGACTGTTTATTTTTTAATTAAAAAAATAGTTGTATATGGACACAATGCACTTATTTATTTTTATGTGGTGCTGAGAATCTAACCAGTGCCTCACACATGCCAGGAAAGCTCTGCCACAGAGCTACAGCCCCAGCCCCTCACAGTGCCTATTTTAAGAGGCTGAGTCCCTGGTATCATCCCAGGCCTTGCCCAGTCATTTCCATATCCTGATTTGGGGGTTTGGGCTCAGTGGATTTCTTGTGCAGCTGTGCATATGCTGATTCCCTTGGTGCATCTAGGAGTGGCAAGAGGTCCCCCCTTTCTGAGGGCTGATAGCCTGAAATTCTTTATATTTGAAACAGCTAGAGAATTCCCAAATTAAACTAAACATACTCCCTCCCCTCTTTTTTCTTTCTTTTTCCATACTGCCAATCAAACCCGGGATTCTGTGCATGCTAGGCAAATGCTTCACCACCCAGCTGCATGCCCAGCCCATTTTATTTTTATTTTAAGACAGGATCTCTCATGGTTGCCCAGACTGGATTTGAATTTATAGTCCTTCGCCTCAGCCCCCCCAAAGAGCCTGGGATTCCTAGTGTACAGCACCACATCTAGCTTAACCAGACTTCTTGACTGGAAATATCTTCCTTGGATTTGGCTTAAACTCACAGAAGGATTTCTGTTATTTTTTCACCAAATTTTCTCACAACCTAAGAAGGAGTCGCACTTGGTTCAAAATATTTGTTAAAATTTTCCTTCAAAGCCCCACCAGCCGGCTCTCTGCCAACAACCATGTTTATTTTTTTTAGAGAATCAATTGTACACTCAACAAAGGACTCATCCCTTACAGTCAATATTCCCTTCCCTGCATACAGATAATATTTATTGTAGCAACTTGAGGGACCAGAGTCAGTTTCTTTCATGGGGTTACCTGTAGCCAATCCAAATAGCAGGTGTTTGGAACATCATCTCCCTAAGCTCTGAGATTTTATCTTGATCCTGTTTATTGGCACACAGATCGGTGGGGAGGACTGTGATTCTCTGCTTTTCTGAAGCCCAAAGATAAAGGTGTGGAGTGTGGACGGTGTTGTGTTTACTGACTCAACCCCCAGGATACCTTCAGATGACCCAGCAGGGAGCAGTCTGTGGAATGTGCAGAGCGGTTATTATTCTTGGAATGAAGGAAGCATGGGAAGATTTGGATACTGAATTTTTCAATTGTATTGTGTAAGGAATGTGAAGAGTTGTGAGGATTTAAAAAATAAGCATCATATAAATTCTTTTCAAAAATTACTCATTCATTCTATACATATTTATTTGGTTCCTGCTGGGTTCCATATGGCATCCTAGGTAAATAAACTTGGAGACTGGATCCTGAAGTTTCCAGTCCCAGGTGAGAGTCAGAAAAACAATATAGTATCAGGGTAGTATATAATGGTGGTGCATATTATGAAGCAAATGGGAAAGAGATCAGGAATAATGATGAATAAGGGTTGAGGATCAGGAGCTGTTTAAGTTGTTACTGAATATGGTCTTTTCTGCATAGGCCCACGAGGAAGGAGAGCCCTGAGCCAGTGAACTCTATGACATGGCCCATTGGCAGAGGGTCCTGCAGGCATGACCCTGACTTGGGAAGCTCCAGAGAAGGCTAGTGTGTCTGGAGTTTGGCAGAGGGAGTGAGACTGGTTTGAAGATGTAGGTGAGGACATGCATGGAGTCTGTAGTTGGCCAGGGTAGGAATTTAAAGTTTAGGTAGTAGAGGGAAGGGGGACAATGGATTATAGCCTGGGCCTCATCTAATATTAAGCAGTAACCAAGGCCGTGCCTCAAGCGAGTCACTGCAGCTTGCTTGTATCAGCTTTCAAGGAGGCGAGACTTGGGCAAGTCACCTGTATAGTGCACCAACCTTTTTGGGAAAAATTCCTCCAAAATACAACCTAGAAGTTAAGAACATGCACCTGGCAGTCAAACCTCTCAGGGCTGGAATCCTGACTCCACCACTGATTTATCAGCTAAGTAACTTGGACAAGTTAATTCATTCTTTGAACCCAGGTTTACTCCTCTGTAAAACAGAGGTAATAAGATTATCTGTTATAAACTCATTTATTCCCCCTGGGGTTTCGTTCCGTGAAGAACACCAGATAAAGCAATCTGCGGCTGAAACACTGGTTTATGAGCTACAGCATGACTAAGGCCATTAGGGAAGATGACAGTCTGCAGAACCGAGAAGTTTATTCTCTGGTCCATTTCACTTATTATTTCTTACTTTTCCTGCTGTACCCTCGCTTCTCTTTCTCAAACTCTTACAGAGAGCCTCGCTCCACGTGGAGTGTGCTGGTGTACTGCTAGGTGTTCCTGTTGACTTCATTTGCAGATGGCTCTCCTCACTGTGAGAGGCAGGGATGGGTGAGGATGGGGGCTCCTGACTATGGAACCTCAGGTGGGTTAATGCAGTGACCTTGTTGCCAAGACCATAGCATTGGGAGGTTCATAGCTCTGAGCATAGCTCGCCTTAGACATGTGACCCCTTTGCAGTCTCCTTCTCATACCCTTTGTTTCTTAAGATGTGGCATCGATCCACAACACAATAAGTGTCCTTATTCACAGACTGGGCATATTGGGTTTGTATTAACTAAGCCAGAGATGTTTCTTTTGTCTGTCTTAAGGGACACTAAAGAGAAGTTTTTCCTAAGGACAAAGGTCACCACCTTCATATGTCCCACAAGGCCTGCTATAATCTGAGTTCTGTTGTTTCCTAAGCCACATTCTTCTCTATACCCCAGCTTCACTTCCTGACTCACCCAAATGCAGTTTACCAATATCCTGTTACCCCTTCCCCTGTGCCTCAGCACGTGCTACCCCTTTGCCTGCCATTATTTTCTGTTCCACTCCTTCCCCTTCCTTCCGCTGTTTGCTTGGTGGCCACCTTCTTTGGAATTTTGACTTTCCCAAACCTGAGTTAAAGGTACCTCCCTATGTTTCAGGGATCTTTAGATTCCTTTCTCTCATTCCATTCATTGCAGCTTATGGTACTTGTTCAGATATTTACCCTTCTTTTCTACCGTGATTTGTAAGCTCCATGGGTATGGGGTCTTTAGCCATTCTCTGTTGTAGTCACTCGTACATTTTCATGGACCAGTCACACCAGACATACAACAGGTATCTACATGTCGTTACGTGCATAAATGAATTAGACCGGAGCTCCATTATAACTATATCCAGACATGATTCAAGTGGGCAGAAGCGACACCTTCAGAGCTCAACAGGCTAACGCCCTGCTCTCCTTAACAGGAAGACTCTTGGAGCCACTGCTAGGAACTCTCTGATCTTACATGAAATGCATCCATATCATTTGTAAAACTGGAATTATCTGATAGGGGATTAAATGTTTGGTCCATAGGAATCAAGCAGCAAGAAATCCATATTCTTTGAGGCTTAAGATAGCATGTTTGTTAGGCTACTTGCTGCTAGATGAGACAAGATTGGATTTTTGTGGTCTCCTCTGGAAAAAACCTTCAGTGTCAGCTTGCTGAGAGCTAGGCTTATTGGCCCAGGAACATGTAATGCTGTGATAATCTCCTTTGGTTCCAGAAAAAGCTGAAAGCTATAGACAGGTGTTTGATCCACTAATCCATATCCCATGGCTTACTATTGATTGAGTTTGGGTAATGGTGGGAACTTCATTGCCTTTCTGCAGAAAAATATTTTTATGTCCTAGAAGCTCTTATTTCCCCATCAAGATTTCAGAGAAGACTGCATGGGACTCCTTGTGTCTTCCTTCCTTTGTGTGTGAGGGAAAAGAGAGAAACCAGTGTCTCGCTCTACAAACCCCAAGAGAGAGGGTCTCCAATGAATAAGGGATTATTACCACCGTGGCTCCTTTCGAATCTTCACAGTGGATGATGTTTCTCAGGATGAACTATGATTTACTCTGGGAATAAAAGAAGGGAATCAATTCTTTTCACTTGTAAGTTCTATACAATACCACTAGTCCCTGGGATGGGTATATGGGAATCAGAATTGATATCACATTTAAAAAGGCACTAACTTGATCCAGTGTAGCAGTAGCTATGTTAGCACCATCACCAAGACACATTTTCCAGGCATTTTGGATTCTTAGGGTCCCAGGCTTACTTAAAATAGAAACCAGCAAAGGTTTGAGTGATTTTTGTCATTGAGTAACCTGGTACTCAATGGAGTACCAGGAGATTGGACAACATTCAGTTGCAAGCATCACACAGAGGTATTTTCGTAAGTTTTTTTTTTTTAATTTCTTTTTGTAGTTGTAGATGGACAGGATGCCTCTATTTATTTTTTATGTGGTGCTAAGGATCAAACCCAGTACCTCATACATGCTAGGCTCTGCCTAGCTCTTCCACTGAGCTACAGCCTTTTATAAGGTTTTTAAAAAAATTTTAATACATTATATATGACAGCAGAATGCGTTACAATTCATATTACACATATAGAGCACAATTTTTCATATCTCTGGTTGTACACGAAGTAGAGTCACACCATTCATGTCTTCATACCTGTACTAAGGTAATGATGTCCATCTCACTCCACGGTCTTTCCTACCCCCATACCCCCTCCCTTCCCGTCCCTTCCCCTCCCTCATTTTTGCCCTATCTAGAGTTCATCTAATCCTCCCATGATCCCCCCACCACATTATGAATCAGCATCCTCATAAGGGTTTTTTAAAGCCACAATTTTATATTATTTCCGCTGATCTTTAAGACCACCCCTTCCCATCTCCATGATAACTCACAGAATAAACAAAGCAGGTGGAGACTTGGGGTTGTTACCAATAGGTCAGGATCCTTTAGGCTCCATTATTACTTCACTCCATATATAGCTCTTTCTCAGAGGACCCTGGAAAAGCTTCTACAATAAAAAAAAAAACTCCAGACTTGAAGCAGATGTTAGGAGAAATCTTCTAATACATTTGGTTTGGAACAACAAGAAACCCACCCATGAGCTCAATGCCATCCGACTTTGGTGGGAGGTGGACGGTCATAGAATGTGACTGGGAATAGATTAAATATTTTTTGCTCTTTTTAGTTTACTGCATGCTGGACTTTCAGTTTACACTGATTTGTAATTAATATTAGCCCTCAATTGTCTCTGGCATTTGAAACCTTAGTTATTATTTCTTAGCAGAATCACAGAAACTCAGAACTATAAGGAAAGATTATCCAGCCCAATCCCCCTCATGTATCAATATCAAGCTCAGACAGTGAAATTAATTTCCCTGAATCTTTCTTCCATTGTACATATCCTGTGATCGTGTTAGTGGAAATGTACAATGTTTAATTTTAAGGTTTCTGTGTGCTAGGAATTATCTGAGACTCCAATTTCATTACACTTTTATTTTTTTTAAAATAAGGATGAAGGTAAGCTTGAATCAGCTGCTTCAATTGTCTTGGTTACAGAGGCATTTTGGACTCTTGACTCTCTGAGTCAAGATGTTTGTGAACATGGTAGTGTTGCTTCTCTTTCACTTTGTCCACGAGATCCCTTTGACATCTGAGGAGTGTTCTGAGATGTGAGTTACTGAGTGCTGGGCTAGACTCACCATTTTAGGGACCCTTTGACAAACCACCCTGACCTACGCCAGGCAGACTCTACATTTCCCTATACCCATGAATACTGTTAACAGCAAATGAGGAAGAAATGTTTCCAAGAATCCCAAGCCCTGGAGGCATTAATGCATCTGTAAAACTCATGATCATTTAACAGAAATTGTATTATAAATTTTTTATTAGATTCCTGGAAATGTCACAGAAGTTTACTAGACTCACACATTTTGTTTCTGTTGGGATTTTTTTTCTGTACAGTTAAACCAGTCAAACTTGCTTAAATAAATGAAAAGAGATGATTTTTACTGGCTTGTGTTCTTGAAGAGTTCAGGACAGGTCTCACTTTACTAATGGTGTGACATAGGTTCTGGGGGGGTCACATTAATCCCTATCTTCTCTCCCCTGGTTTTGGCTCACTTCTCTTTGGACTCCATTTTGACACTTTTTCTCCTCCAAAGAAGACAAGCAGATGGCTACAGAGGCAGCCTATGCGCTTCTAGGACCTGGTGGAAGAGCAGACTCATTCTTGAAATTCCCACAAGAGTCGCATTGGACCAGTTAGGGTCACGTGCCTATCCTTGAACCAATAATCACTGTGGCTAGTGAAACACAGTGAGCAGATTGGCTAGGGCAGGATTAGGAGCCCACTTTGGGAGTTTGGAGGAAAACCTACTCCAAGCAAATAACTTGGAAGCGAATAAGGGACCAAGTTCCAAAAGGAAATCAGGGTAAACCACCCAATAAAAATGAACTACGTGACTGCATGACAAACGTAATTCTGCAACCCGCACACTCAGAAAGATGAGAAATTATATCCCATCTGATTCATATGTATGATATGTCAAGATCATGTGAAACTAATTAAAACAAATTAAAAAAAATGTTTAAAAAAAATGAACTACTGTGGGAAAGCCAAAAACATAACTATGCTTGGCCTCATTCCCAAAGGACTTGAAGGTGGGTTTCTGAACAGCAGTTTTGAGGTACTTCTCTATCGATGCATTACTAGTATGAGACTGAGTGGAAAAGCAGACAGTTACCTCCCACTCCTCAGGACCTATCTATTCTCTTAGTTGTGAATCAAGTTGGTATCTTAGATTAATCAGTAAAACAGTTTGGCCATTCTCACAAGCATGCTGTTCCCTGTACCAGCATTTGGTTCACTTGGGAACTTGTTAGAAATGGAGACTATCATCAGGTGCCCTCCCAGTGCTATTACATGAAGACCTGCATTGTGAAAGATACTAAAGTAATTTGTATTCACGTTAAAGTTCTCATGGCTGTTTCCAATTTTTTTTTTTTTGTCTGAAGTTTTAAGGCGTTTGGTTATAATGGACTTTGGTATAGTTTTTTAAATGTTTCTTTTGCTTAGAGTTCCTTGAACTTCTTGGATCCAGATGTTTGAAAAAATTTTAGCCATTAATTTCTCAAAAAATAGTTTTTATATTCCTCTCTTCAAGAATGCATAATTTTAGGCTATGTGTCGTTTTTCCACTATTCACTGATGCTGTGTTTAATTTTTTTTTCTCATTTTTCCTTCCTGTACATTTGCTTTTGGATATTTTTTTATTCCTCTGTGTTCAAGTTTACAAATCTTTCCTTCAACAGTGTTTAAGAAACTAGACATCTAGTCTAGATTATTTCTTACCTCATTGCATTTTTCTTCTCTGGAAGTTCAATGTGGTTATGTTTTTCTATAATTTTTTTTTAAAATAACTATGTTAATGAGCATGTTTAATATTCTTGTCTACTGATGCTTTCAAGTGTGTCATTTCTGAGTCTATTTCCATTGATTTTTCTCTTTATTATGACTGCCATTTTCTTCCTGCTTTGCCTATCTGCGTTATTTTTTTTTCCTGGATGCTAGACATTATAGATTTTACTTTTTTGATTATTTTTGTTTGTTTGTGTTTCTTTAAATATTTATACATTTTATTCTGGGACACAGTTTATTTAGAAACCATTTGAGACTTTCATGGCTTGGCTCTTATTCTTTGCTAGGGTTAACCAGTGGAGCCGTTAGTCTGGAAATAACTATATTCTACATCCTTAGAGGCAATTCTTCTCTGAGAACTATCTTATTCCTTATGTATTACAAGGTCTTTTTCCATTCTTGGGACAAGTTTGGTGGGAACACAAACTATGACGATCCAGTGTGAACTCCAGAGATTATTCCATTTTCTTTATATAGATTCTGATTGTTTTCTTACATATGTGATATACTCATTTTTACTCAGTTGAAGACTTGGCAAACCTCTGTAGCTCTCCAGAGCTTTCTTTTTGTACAGCCATCTCGTTTTCAATATTCTGCAAATTCTAGCCCGTGCTGACTTACCAAATTTTCACTCTGTTTCCTCAACTTGGGAAAAACACTGGACTCCGTTTGGTTCCCCTTTCCTGCAGTAAAACCTTGAAACCCCTTCCAGATAGTTACCCAGAGCAATTATAAGGCTCACCTAATTTGTTTTCCTTCCTGCAGGGATTGCTGTCTTGTGCTATCTCTTGTCCAAACCTAAATACTGTTGTTTCACAAATCTTGTCGATATTCATAGTCATTTAAGGCAGGAGGGTGAACCAACATGGCCCATGTTGAAAATTCCTGAACCTACAACTTGAGAAATAAGGTCTTAGAAAACTTCCCAAGCCTCATTGTGCCCACCGTGTTCTATCCTCACTTTTCAGGGATGAAATCATCCCCTAAGATTTTATGACCCTAAATGCCACTTTTTCTTACTTTCTTGTCAGATTGTTTCTTCATCTAAAAAGTGAATGAAGCAGACTGAGGTTGTGGTTCAGTGGTATAGCGCTCACCTAGCACATGCAGGGCCCTAGGTTTGATCCTCAGCACCATGTAAATATAAATAAACAAAATAAAGATACTTATTCATCTACAACTAAAAAAAAAAGTGAATGAAGTATGCTTAGAAAAAAAGATAAGACCCCTGGTAAGTATTTGTTTTTGGATAGCACAGGTAACTTACTATTATCTATTGCTGGGATCACTTTCTTTTGGAAAGATAGCAGAGATAAAACATATTCTAATGCAGAGATGGGACAACAAAACAAAACATCAAAAATCAACTAGGCCAATGGATCACTCTTTGAAACCACTCTGCAGGAGATTAGGTCAGATAATGGAGAGAGGGTGAATGTGGGGAACTCTCTATCACCCATTGAATGTTAAATCAATTCATCATTCACATGAGGAGACACTCTGTTGTGTTCACAACTCTGGGAAATCAACACTTCAGGCTTCCTTCGCATTTTCAGCTTAGTCTATCTCCAGGCCTGAGGGACACCACTGTTCTGCTCCCACCCTCCCCAAGTCAACATCATCTCCCATGTGGACAACTGCAGTGATTCCCAAAGTAATGGCCTTGTTCCCACTGCTGGCATGTTGCAGTCCTTTGTCCATAGAATCAGCCAGAGTCATTTTTTAAAAGCTCATTTCTGATCCTATTAAGTCCCTGCTTAAATTCTTATAATGGCTTTCCCAAAGCACTTAGAGTGAAATCTAAGCTCCTTACCGTGGCCTCGCCTGGCTTCTTCTCTAACTCATCTTGCATTGCTTGTCCCCTCTGCTCTGAGCACACTCGCCTGCTTCTGCTTCTGCTTTCTCTACCAAACCAAGCCTTTTTTCCCCTCCAGGTCTTTGTATTTGTTCTCTCTCCCCAACTTTTCTTCCTGCCCTTCATCTGGTTTTGCTCATGGTTGGAGCCTACTTATTTTAAGTCCAAGTTCAAAATCTTTAGAGAACTCTTTCTGACCATACTATATAAAGTGGTCTCTTTCCTACTGTCTGATCACTTTGTGATCGTTTCTTTAATGGAATTTATTACAGTTTGGAATTCTCTTGATTTTCCTGTCTTCCCTGTTAGACAAGGTACTTGTCCTCATGAAATTTATATTCTATCTTATTTCAGCCATATCCTTGTGCCTAGAATAGCGCTTGGTACATGACCGTCACTTGCTGTACATGCAGAATGTAAGAAATAACCATAAGACCATATCTGGTACAAAAAAACATATTTAAGCTAACAATTCTAGTAAGCAGTCAATATTTGAACTAATCAATGCTCCATCCCACCACCTATGCCTATCTAGATCGGTGGTACATAAATATATTAAACTTACATCTCTGACATTCTTTGACTTGTTAGCTTAGTTAATAGATAGGTAGTTTAGTGTATTTTGGTGTGCACCTTATGTTTTAATAAAGATGTTTTGTCTATGCTAAACCTGAGAATCTATAGTAAAAATATAAATTCTTTTCAAAATTAGATTTTTCTTAGATTCCACCTTCTCAAAACAAGTTAGAATGGGGTGTCAAAATCTTAGGAGACTTTATCTACATGAAACATGCATGAATATATCTGAATATGACTTTTAAACGTGTATTTATACCTGCATATGTGACCTTACTTCCAATCATCATTATGTACATATGTAACTTCCACATGATGTTGTGTCATTTTACCTAAAGAAAAAACCAAAAAATCAACAATAAAAAAACACCCTACCTAACTCCTCTTTGCTGCCTGTGATAGAAATTATATAGACAATTATTACTGTGAGTATGATAATTTCAAAAATTGCTTATGAAATTCCATGGGGTTTGTCAGAGCATAAGACTATGGTGGGATACCCAGAACCAAGTTCTAGTCCTTTCTTCTGAATGTGAGTTTATAGGGATGCGGAGTAGATTCCTTCATGGAATGCAAGGAAGCCCAGTCCTCTTCTGGGGTCCTTCATGCTATTTTGAGTGTGTGGTATTTTTTATCCAAATGATCCCCCACTTGTGATTGCCTGTTAAAGCAAAGAATCAACAGGGTCTTTTGGTAACCATGGAAGCCACTGGTTCTCCAATGAGTTATTTTTAGATTGCTTCACTGAATAAATTTCTCTTACTTCCCGAGAGGAAAATAATTCAAAATGATCTTAACAATTTGAGGCATCACACTTGAAAACAAGAAAGGGATGTTTTAAAGAAGAATCTTATGGTGCCTTATTTTAATGGCAACCTAAATCCTGGTCCAAAGGAGACTTGGGAAGTTATATTACTGTGTACAGGCACTTACCAAAAGTGTGGGAGTCATCAAACAGTTCTCTATAAGTCTTTGGATTTTAGAATCTAAGTTCTATAATTTTTTAAAATTAATTTTTAAAATTTTCCTCTATAAATCAGAGGCCCAAAGGGAAGCCTCAAGTAAATCCTGCTAGTACTTCAGGCAAAGGTGCTAAGAAAACAGTTATGCCTCTGACTTCTGGGTAGATTAGGACATAATGACACTTGTACAGGTTGTTAAATTCAGACATGGAGCCTCCTTTCAGCCTTAGCTTAAGTAGAAGAAAAAAAAATGTCCGCAATGAGCTCGCATTTCCAAACTATAAGCTCTTATCTCAGTATTATTTTGAAAATCTGCACTGATAGAATTTTCTAAAAACACTAATTATGAAATTCTCCCCTGACCAAAGGACAAATTACATTTTGCTCCTGGAAATGCTTCCGTAGTAATAATATTATTATTGTTATTTATAGGATTTACAAAGTGACTCAAGGGTGCATTCATGAGCTTTGGAAGATGCATAGAAGATGTAGAAGATCAAATTCTAATTAGGTCAGCCAAGACTAGGAAGTGATTCCATTCATAATATTTTTACTTTTGCCTGAATAGTATTTTTAAAAGAGCTAGAAAAAAGCCAGTGTTAGATCTGTAAAGAACCTTTAGCATTGGGCCCTCATTTCACACACACACACACAAAAGTAAATCCACCGAGTTATTGTCTCCTGTTTCTCTTGACTTCAGATCTGTTAGTCTTTTCTACCACAGAAGAACCTAATTTGGCACCAGGGGGCTCAATTAACATTTGTGGCTTCCTTTTACACATACAGTGAAATCCAAACTCTTTATGATGGACACCATGGCCCTAGGTGGTCTGGTACCTACTGATGTCTCCTGCCCCATTCCCTTGGCTCCTTTTCCTCCTCTCCCCTACATCAGCACACCAACCTTATGTATTTCCCTTTCCTGATAACATCAACTTTGTTGCTACTTCAGTCTTTACACTTTCTGGTGACCCTGCTTGGAAATCTGTCCCCTGGTTTGGAAGGTCTGGTTTTATTTTTGGTAGGTAGAATCCCTCTGATTCTCACCTTTGGGTGTATATGCATGATACAATCTACCCTTGAGCACAGGTGGAGCCCATGAATGTGATGTTACTCATCTAGTTGACTTTGAGTTCATCAAAAGAGACTCCCACATGGGCCTCATTTAGCAGGGAGGAGGAGGAGGAGAGAGAAGGATATAGTACCAGGAATTAATATGGAGCAAATGATGTTATATGCATTTATGAATATGACAAAAATAAGCACCACAGTTATGTATAACTATAATGCACTAATGATAAAAAGGAAAGTGAGGTGTCCCAGAGACAATCTCCTGTTGGCTTAATGGAAAGCAAATGGCCAAATTGTAGGGGGATGGGGAACCACATGACAAGGGCCTGAAGGTGGTTCCTAGTGGTTGAGAATGTCCCTAGCAAAAGATAGCAAGAAAATGGGGACCAATGTCATATAGCCACGAGGACAAGAGTCCTGCTAAGAGGCCAGCAGAGGTCCCTGTAAATGAGATTCTATCTCCTGCCAACACCTTGATTGCAATCTGCAGCACCCTGTGCCCAGGATCCAGGGAATTCATACCCGTACCTTGACCCACAGAAACTCTCAGGCAATAAACTTATGTTTAAAGTGAGAAGTTTGCTGCAATTTGTCATGGAGTGGTAGAAAACTAATATCTTTTCCATTTCAGGGTAAGTGTCACTTCTTTCTCAGAGAGACCTCCCTTGAGCCTTCTAAAGTTCCTCTCTCTTCAATTTATTCTCTTGTTAGCACTTAACAGAGTCTAAAACCACCTTCTTTGCTCACTGTCTTGGTCATTACTTATTCCCCAAGACCTAAAAAGTTGTTGCACACGTAGTAGGCCCTCAATAAGCATTTTGTTGAATGAATCATCAAATCCAAATTAACCAGTTTTTATCAGTGGCCCATGACTAAACTGCTAAATGTTTCCCTGGACCACCAGGTGGCAGATAGTTTAGAGAAGGAAGTAAATAATAGAAGAACTTTGGCCTGGTGACAGGATGTCAATTCTCTAATGACAGCATCGCCATCCAGATTTTAATCGAAAACCATCTGCCTTTATTTTTCTTAACCTGGTCAGTTGGACAGCACATCTGCCTTTACGGGTATTTCTGTAGCCAAATGAGATGATTAACTCTTTTAGAACAAGAGCTTAGACACAGAATCCATTGCTCCTATCACCACCAGCTACAGGACCAGAAGCAGAGTTATCTGTTTTAACACTGCCATTTGCTATTGTGATTTTTTTTCTTTCTTCTCGTCTAGATTAACTTATTGAGTGTAGATCTGGTTAATTTATTCTCAAGATTTAGGTTGACTTTTCATTTTTTCATATCTTTGGAGCAGATGTTTGTATGCATCAAAAGAATTAACTATCCTATTGTAACCCCACCGACTAGAACACACTTATTTAACTATGGTCCCTCATATGAGCACCTTATTGATGGGAAGCAGGTTCAAACAGGTAGGTGGTATTCTGTGGCATTTAAAAGCCATGAAAACAGAGACCTTGTCTGTTTTATTTTTTGCTATATTTTAAATTGATGCATTATGGTTATACAAAAAAGTAGAATTCATTTGATAGGTTCCTACATGCACATGACATAGCTTGGTTAGGTTCATTCTGCTGTTCTTCCCCTTTCCTAACTCCTTTCTCTATATCACTGTACTCCCTTCTTATTTTTATGAGATAACCTGTTTTTAAATTTTTTATTTCTCTCTTACTTCTGCATATAGAAGAAAACATTTGACCCTTGACTTTTTGAGTCTGGTTTATTTCACTCATCATGTTGGTCTCCAGTTCCATTCCCTTACCAACAAATGACATAATTTTATTCTTTTTTATGGCTGATTAAAACTCCACTGTGTGTATATACCACATTTTCTTTATCCATTCATCTATTGAGTGACACCTAAGATGGTTCCATAACTTGGCTGTTGTGAATTGTGTTGTTATAGTTTGGTATGTCTCACTATACTATGCTGATTTTGTATTTTTATCCCTTGGAATAGTGACAGTATTATCACAAGTGCTCAACAGATAACTTTGAAGAAATGAGTGAATGAGTGAATAAAATCTCTTACCACTTTAACTAGCATCAAGAGATGAAAGATCTGTATTGCAAGATGTTTCCTAAAGGAGATTGCCCTTTTTCCTTTGAAGAACCTATGCATTTGAGACCAATTCAACTGTCATCTCTGAGGATGATAGGTGTTAGAATGGCCATTTGCCATTTACAGGACACTTTTTATTGAACATCATCCCATGCCTGGTATTGTGTGAGGTACTGAAGACACAAAGCTGAATAGGACACTTGACCAAAGAGTTTTTAATCTTGCAAATCTAATCTATTACCATGCCATCAGGATTGGCACCTAATGTAATGCTAATAAAGAAGCAAAATTTCACTGAAGGACAGGGCCTGGGAATTCTGAAGATGCTTTTAGTGAGTGTCTGGCTTTGTAATATAAATATCCCTTCACCTGATCTTGTTAAATTAAGATGATGCTAACTGTGGAAACACATAAGCCTCAGTGGCTTAGCATAATAAAAATATGTTTCCTGGTTGTCTGTTCTCCAAAATGAAGTTCCAGATCATTTGGCAATTTTGTTCAAAGCTGTGATTTAGGGATCCAGGATTCTTCTCTCTTGCAGATAAGTTTTAGCTTCCAATGTTATGGTTCAAGAGGAAAGAATGGAAGACCTCCTTGGTCAGACCTGGGTGTGCCACAAATAGCTTCTGCTCATAACCCACCCACCAGAGCTCTGTCCCGTCATACCTACCTGTTCGAGTTAATAGTAACATGGGAAATGTTCACACGATAGGCATGTATGTTTACCAGAGCACAACCAGAGAGATGATTTCTATTCATCAAGCAAGAAAAATTTTAATCATTTATTTGAAAGATCAGTGTTTATTTTTTAAGTTAAAGTTCCTTCCCTCAAGGAATTAGGCATTTTGAATGTATGTTTCAAGCAAGGAACATGATTATTATAATAATAAGCCAAAATACTTAATAAAATTGTCAGCTATTCTGACAAAAACATTTTTTAGATACCATAAAACTATAGTGAGTGCCGTAAAGGATAGTAAAGTCATGTTCCAGGAAGAAAAAGAAACAGGTTTGGTAAATAGCCAGCAAGGCTGTCAAACTGATTCCCTGGTATTGACGAAATTCCCTAAGAGTCTCCACACCAGCTCTGTAATCTGTGTAGAGAGATCAAGAGCCAGGGGCCAGAATAATTGGGTTTTGCTTTTTCTGTTATTTACCAGCCTGTTAGCTTTTGACAGGTATTTACATTTTCTGGTCCTCAGCAGATTTCTAGAAAATGGGGATAAGACAGTCGCATTGTATATTTGTCATGTATTTGTTTGGGAGATCAAATAAAATAATGACTTGCAGAACTATGTTGTGAAGTGAAAATTGCAGTGTAAATGAGAGGTGGTATCTTCCTCCTTTCCCAACACCTCCATCACAGTGAGGATCATGTGAGGAAAACGTAGAAGGCAAAGTAGGGATGTCCATGTGTTGTCGGGCTTGTTTTGCACTGTTCGTCTCTTCCCGTCTGTGGTCCTAGCTGCAGCATTCATCCCTTCCCTTGACAGGCCCTAGATTCTGAAAGCAAACAACCTCCTCTACCATTTATTGAGCCCCGCGACACTGTGGTTGGCACTAGGTGGTGTAGGCTCTTTCCTACCTGTTCTTATTATATCCTCCCGCTCAGCTCCAGGGGACAGATTCTATTATGCCCCCACTGTCCTATTTTTGCAGATGAGAAAAACCAAAGCTCACAGAGATGAGGCTGGTCCTTTAAGGTCACGGAGCTCATGCTTGTGACTTCTTGTCTCTCTTGGGTCCTCGTGTGGCTATGATGTGCCAGGTACCAAGGTCTTCTGTGGCGAGCAGGAAAACATCCTTGCTAACTTGGAGGAGCTTTCATCCTGCTGACAGTAGCCTTCAGGTCCTTATACATGCTGTTTCTTAAAAAAGAATAGACTTCACTTTTTAGAGCCCTTCACTTTTTAGATTCATAGCAAAATTGAGCTGTAGGTGCAGAGAGTTCTCCTACGAGCCCTGCCCCACAAATGCACAGCCGTCCCTGCTGTTGTTATTTTACAAAATCCCCCCAGCAGACTGGTCCATGATCATCAGCATCCACACCAGAGGTGGATTTGTTATGATGGATGAGCCTACATCGGCACATCATAATCACCCCCATTCTGTAGTTTACATAAGGTGTTGAACATTCTGTGGGTCTTGACAAGTGCATAATGACATGTATCCATCATGATGGTATCCTGCAGAGTGAGTGCACTGCCGCCCTGTGGGTCCTCTGTGCTTCATCGAGTGCACTCTTCCTTTTGCTGGCAATGCTCTCTTGGCACCCCTTCTTCCTTTCTTAGACCAGCTGGTTTCTCCCTACCCTAAAGGCTTAGTCCAAGGGTTATCTTCCCCAGCCCTTTCTGGTACTTACCTTGCTCAGGTAGTTCCTCAAAGGTGTCTCATATATGCTTGTGAGGGAAGCAGTATACTGCCTAGTGGTTAAAGCAGTGGGTCTGGATGAAGACAGACTTGGTTCACGCCTGTCTCCATCACTTCCAAACACTGGAATTGTGAATGGGTTACTTCAGTTCTCTGGGTCTCAGTTACTGCATGTATGAAATGGGACTGTTACAGCATGAGATGATGCATGTAAAAGGTTTGCCCTTGTGTGATAAGTGTGATCATACAGCATTCTCATTTCTTCCTCCTTCCCAGGATTGCAGGGCCTGCTGCAAAAGACAGGGACAGGGAGTGGCCATCTGCCTCCAGTGTCAGCAGCGTGGAGTTTGAAGGTTCAGCATCTCTAAAGCTGCATTTGAGTGAAGGAAGGGCAGGACTGTGACTTATGGGAAGCCCTGATTTTGATGACATGGTCCCTCTGAACACACCCAGCTCCACACCCTTGCCACAGAAACCCTGGGCTGAGTTATGATTTTAATCAGATCGGCCTTTGCTGAGGTGCAGTGAGGAATAATTAGTGGTTGGGCCGAGAGCGGTGGTGCTCCGCTCAGCCGGGAGGGGATGCTTCCTTTAGCATTTTAAATTAATTCCCTTGCTGAGGTAGCTTTCTTACTCTTCCTTCGTTGCTTGGAAGTGGAACTTGATGGGTCTTTAGGGGGAGCAGAGCCACCTCTTTCTGAGCCCCTCCCTGCCCAGGCACCTTTATGGTCCCCGGGTGAAGAGGAAGACATGTCTTGGCAACCAATTAGCTAAAACAGGGCATCTGGAGGCTTGTAGAACACATGCAAATTTCAGTGGATTAAAGGTCAGTAGCTAATAAATCCAGAGCAAGCAAGGATTTTCTCCTAAGGTTTAGAATGCTGCAGAATGCCATCGTGGAGTTCCCAGGGTCCTTAAAGGAAGCAGCAGGTGTACTGAATGTCCCTCTTTGTTCTACTCCAAAGGCAGATGGTGATTTGGGCTCCACAAAAATCTTGTCATGTCCAATAGAACTTTTAGTTTTCTCTCCTCTTCCCTGTTCTTTGAAGCACTGGTGCCTCTTGGTGAGCTAAGTGGGTACATGCTTTACTTTGGTTGGAATCAGAAAATGTATGGGGGTGGAGACCCAAAGCCTGCTTGTTTATTTTACATTTATCTAAAATGTAAAATAAATTCCACAGTGTAAAAAATGTAGAATGTGACTACAACTTCTTTTCCATGGAGAAATGAAGTCTATGTCCCTGCCTCTTAATCTGGGCAGGTATAAAACAGATTCATCCAACAAATTGTGGCCGTGCAGTTTCCACAGTTCTCACGGGAACACGTACTCTTGGCGCCTACACTGTCCTATAAAAGTCTGACTACTCTGAAGCTTACCATATTGAAAGGGGGGCTGAAGCCCCACAGCCCTTAATTTCAATGGAGACTAGCTTCTGAGTTACCCCAGACTAGGTACCAAATATGCAAGCGAAGAAGCTTCCAGAAGACTCTCATTCCTAGCAATTCTAGCCGTTTCCAGACTTATCAGTCTCCCCCAGCCATTCATCTTTTTCCAATAAAGGTCTTATACAATGGGGAACAGAAAAGCCATCCCTATTGTTCTCCATCGATATTCCTCTCCTCCTTGATAAGATGATTATTATTTCATGCACTAACTTTGGGGGTGCTTTTGATATAGAAATAGATAGCTGGAACAGTGTTTCCATGAAGCCATCCCCAATGTGTGAGGGAAGTAGGGTAACTTCGAGCCCAGTTGTTAAAAGGCTGTGGGAATCATGAAATCAGTGGCATTTGGAATCATAAGGGACTTTAAATTCTAGCAAGTTAATCTACAGCCTTGCAGATACCACTAATAGGAATTAAAAAAATATTTTTTAAATACTTTTCAAATTGTAGATGCACACAATACCTTTATTTTATTTATATTTTTATGGTGTTGAGGATCCAACCCAGGTGTGAGGATCCATCACACATGTGAGACAAGCACTCTCCCACTGAGCCCCAGCCCCAGTCCACTAGTAGGAACTTTTTGGCTTAACATCTGCAAGCAGAGAGAATATGCACTTGGTTTACATGCCTGCAAAGATGAGGAACTCATAACCTCGTAAGCATCCTCTACTACAGAGGTACAACTAGAAGCACTGAAGAGAGATGCACATGGTTGGCGATGGACTAATGTATCTTCCTGGGAGAAAGTGGCTTCCAGGGTAGGCTCTACCTGCACAGGCTGGAGCTCATGAGACGCCGTGGCACCTGCTGTTTGGACTATTCAGCTGGAATCTTTCACAAGCTGGCTTCATTTTATTAGCCAGTCTCTTTCCAATACCACGTTGGGGTCGTGTTGGATTCTAGCAATAAAGGGTAGGGAGGAAAAAAGCTAACCAGGGTAACAGTCTTGGAAATAGAAAAAAAAAGGAAGTCATGGTTCACCACAAGTCACACATGAAAAATCAATGCAGTGCAGCCACAGAAAACCCTAATTCTCTCTTTAGAGGAGAGCCGGGAAGAGCAGCCACAGGTGGAATCCTTTAGCTGGCTGATGAATAAGCCAAACCCTTTTTTTGCAGAATTGTCCTCAATCCTAGAACTCCAAGAGATAATGACAACCTAAAATATGTTAAGAAGATGTCAACAAAGATGGAAAGAAGTCTAGCAACCATGTCTTGTAGAATATAATGGAAGGATCTGGGCATGTGGATATGTTTAGCAAAAAAAAAATAAAAGTAAAATAATAAGGAATTATGTCATAAAGCCTTCAAATACTTCAAAGGTTTTAGATAGGCAAAACAACAACAACAAACTGTGGCCAACTTTTTTCTTTGCACCTTTATCCAGGCCCCAATTCATTGCTTGGAGCCCTGCATTAAGCTTTTCTAGTCTCTGATTTTTTTTTCTTTCAATCAGGTTTCTACAAATGCAGATGTGAGCTTTGCAGATCTTTCCTATCCAGTGACTCCATTTTATAAACAAATATTTTCAATCAACCTCTTTACTCTCTTAGAATGAACTTCACATTTAATGTAACTAAGGGGCCACTAATTAAAAAACAAATAATGTCCTAATTTCACATGGTGCAAAATAGAAGGAACATGGTTTATAATCATGTCGTTATGTATTTCAATGTGTACATGCACCAGCAAAATTCAACTAGAAGACAAAAGGAAATAGGTTCTTGAATCCATAGGAAAAGTCACCAGGAATGTGTGAGTGACAAATGCAGATTGGTCTAGGTTAGCTGGTTTGCATTTTGACTAGTGACTCATACCTAAAACACCATTGTTATTAATGACATTTTATCCCAAAATATAGTTGTTAATGTTTACAACAACAACAACAACAAAAACAAAGTACACTCTCCCCTCTGGTTATAAAATATTTATGTTTCTGGAAAATACAGGGGCTGATAAGTCTTTACTTTAAAACATTGTGTTACCATATAAAATGGAATTAGGGTCTAGGCTCAGGTAATTAAAAGCAGGAATTTTATATAAATGAACATCCGGTGGGACATTAGACAGTTGTACAGGAAGAATGACAGAAGGCACTTTTGTCTGTAGACTGTCCTATGAACTACAGGACACTCAGTGGTCTTGGCTTGTACCCTCTCAATGCCAGAAAGGAATTTCTATGCTTACTACTAACCACAGCAACAAAACACGCTAACTGAATTCCAGAAACGCCCACAGGGTAGCTAGCTTTGGAGAACCCCTGTCCTCTAATACCTGGCTCTGACATCCCTCCTTGGTTGTATCTCCTACTGGTCTTCATTCTGCTCCACATACATTGCCTTCTTTCTCTCTATTAAAAGAAGTGGTAGTTGATTTCAATCCCTAGTACCTCCACCCCCACAGAAGAGAGGGTAGTTGAATTTGATTTCTCTACACTTTGGGCTGTTACATTACCAAATCTTGGCTTGGCTTGGTGGTTCTTGTCAGGCATCGGTACCAATGCCACCTTCTCAGAGAAGCACTTTCCAGAACACTTAGGCTCAAGGAGCACTGCATCCCCATCCCTGATGCTTTACCCTATTATATTTTCTTTTGTATATTTGATGGTCCTTAATCCTCTCTGAAAAAAGTCAGATTTATTTACATGTTAATTTTGTACTCCCTTCTGCCATTTGAGATATATTCTTAGGGCCTGGGAAAATGTCTGGCACACGGTAGGTGCTTAATAAATTTATTTCTCGAGTAAACTAGTAGTTTCTCCTTGGTCCTTCAGGATACAGTTCAAGCTCTTTAGATGATTCTTGAGGTCTCTCCAATATCTTGCCCAGCTTTTATTTCTCCGACCTTTGCTCCTTTCTCTTTTGTTCTGTAGATTCTCAAATATGCCATGCCACTTAATCTTTCGTTCCTCTCTCTATTGTATTTCCTCTGTCAGAAATTTAGATGAGGAAAAGCTCTCTTCATCTTCCTGCTCTCCCATTCTATGGAAGATTCACACTCCCTTCCCTGAATGTGGCTTGAGACAGCATAGAGGAGGGGTTGTCTTGGTTGGTGTGTCTTTCTCATCAGGTGGACTCTAAGCTCACTGAGAGGCGGCTTCTTGATCATTGTCCCCCTTGCGCTCAGCATGATGCTCGATAGACAATGAGCTACAGAACTCAATTTCGTCACCTTAGCCTTGGATTATCAGCTACATGAGAACATTGGGAATCTCAGTTCTGTCATCTGTTCCATTGAAGATTATCCCCAGTATTCTATCAACTTTAAATTTGATAAGTGTGCCCAAGTGAGAGAGACTTCATGAGGGGACATAAAAGTAAACGACTCCCTTGGATTTGCAATGAATGACAAAATGATTTCCACGTCGTCGTTTTTGTGGTTATTAATAATAATATTTCTTAAGTGCGGGTGTGCAAGGCGCATTTCTAAGCACTTTCTAGGCATTTCCAATTCAGCAGAGAGACTTGCTGATATTAACCCCATTTTTTAGACTTAGAGCGAACGTCACAAGTACCTGGTTAACCTTGACATATCTGACCCCAGAGTCCAGCGATTTAACCATGGGTTAAGACACTTTTATGCTGTTGGCTACCTATATACCTTTATTTCTTATGCAGAATGGTCCTTGATTCTGGCCAAAAGAGAGTTAACGGAGATGTTTGAAAGTTAATCCTACTTCCTCAAGATAAAGAAGGCTTCCGACCCCTCCTCCTCCCAGCAAGATAATACTCCTTTGTTAATGATTGCTTTTTCCCTTGCTCTGTCAGAGGAGCTCAGTTCATTATGGGTCATTGTGGATGCAACCAAGTTAATGACAATTGATGTCCGTCCTCTGCTTCTCCTATTAGTGGCTCTGTCTCTGCATCCCCTCCTCCTGCCGTGGGCATGCCCCTCTTCATCACTTTCCCCCCCATCAGCTGAGGATTTGCCTTAGCCATGAACTTTTAATCATGCTGAATCACTAATCACCATAATTCCTCACTGTCCAAAGCTGCAAGTTCATCATGCGAATGGACCTGGTGTCCTTGTTAATCACAGTAATCGCTCACCACTCATGAGCTGCGAAAAGGAGTGGCAAATCTCCCATCCCTCAGGCCGCTTGCCACGGGAGGGAGTCTGGGAGGAGGGTCATGATTCACCCAGCTCAGACTGTGGGGGCTAGCCATGGCGTGTCTGCCAGAACTGCACGCTTTGGATTTCTGCTCATAATTATTATTTTCCTGAGTTGGCAAATGCTTGCCTGTCTACCCTCCTGGTTTCTGATGCTACCGCTTCCTCAGCAAGTTCCTGGTTATAAGGCCTCTTTTGCCTTTGTGTGATGTGATCCAGCTGGGCCTCCAGGCGGTACTTTGTTGGCATTCTGGGCTTCCTTGGCCAGGTCATGATCTTTCATCCCAAGGTTAACTAAAGGTCTAAAACTAGAAGTAATTTGATAGCAATAAACCCAAACCTAGTGCATCTGGCTGAAGAATGGAGGGACTATTATAAAGTATTATGGACGCGACTTTGCTAAAGCATATAAAACTGGCCACTCCCCTAGAGGGACCTAACCTGAACTTGGACAGCCATTAGACATCAAGGCAGTCATCTATTTATCTCGTTCCCTCTCTTGTTACATACCTGCTGCTCCCTACATGTGTGTTCCACCCTTTCACTATTCTGTCTTGCTTTTCTCTGCGAATCAGCTCTGTCAACAGTTGGACCGTGGTACAGAGAACATACACAGCTTTCCCAAGGCAGCTGACTGTTTACCTGTTTGCAGGTGACTGGAGGAACTCTCTGAATTCCAATTCCATCTTCTCATCTCACAGCTCCTCAAATCGACTTCTCCCACACGCTCATAGCAAGGTGTCAGTAGAACCGAGGAACTCAAGTTCACCAAAATCCATCCCCTCAGAAGACAGCTGGGTTAAGGTGACAGCTATTTTAAGTTTTATGTTATAATATTTCAAAAAGTCTAAAAATTGTCAGAATGGGCCAAAGGGCCTTAACAAACACCTCACCAAAGAAGGTGCACGGATGACTTGAATATGAAACGTTGCTCAGAGTCAGGTGGCATCAGGGAAGTGCAAATTAAAACAACAAGAGAGACCAACTGCTTCACCTCTATGAGAAAGTCCGGCATAGAGAAGATGGACAGCACCAAACACTGACAAAAACGTATAATAACAGGAATCCTCATTTATTGCTGGTGGGGATGAAAAATGGTATAGCAACTCTGGAAGGCAATTTGGCAATTTCTTGCAGAACTAAATACACTCTTACCTTATGATCCAGCAGTTCTAGTATGTACCCTACAGCAACTCCTTAGTGCATACCCTGATGAGTTGAAGCCTATGTCTACATGAAAACTTGCACAGGGATATCCACTGCAGTTTTCTTGTGATTTCCAAATCTTGGAATCAATCAAAATGTCCTTCTGGGAGGGATGGACAAATGTGGTATATACAGAAAATGAAATATTATTCAGCACTGAAGAGAAATGATCTATCAAACTAAGTGAAAGAAATCAAATTTTAAAAACTACATGCTATATGAGGGAAATTGTGAGACAATTGGTAATGACAACACTATGGAAAGTAAAAAGATTAGTGGTTTCCTGGGGGGTAGTTGCAGGTTAGAGGGAAAGAAAGGGATGAATAGGTAGAGCACAGAGGATTTTTAGGGCAGTGAAATACTATAATGGTGGGGAGATTATGCATGTGCAGGACAGGATATATGGAAAATATCTGTATCTTCTCAGATTTGCTATAAGAATAAAAGTTCTTTAAAAAATAAGGTATTAAAAACCTAAAAAAGTAAATAATGTCATAAGCTCATTTTTTTTTTATTCTCCATCGTGGATTCTTTTTTTAAAATATTTATTTTTTAGTTGTAGTTGGACACAATACCTTTATTTCACTTATTTATTTTTATGAGATGCTGAGGATGCAACCCAGGGTCTTGCACGTGTGAGGTGAGTGCTCTACCTCTGAGCCACAACCCCAGCTCATTATTTTTAACCAGATTGGCTGCCCTAAGTATTTTTGAAAGTCATCCCTATTTTTCAATGTCTTTCCTTTGATTTCCTCTCCTTTTTTTCCTTTCTCCCTCAACATTCATTCGGATAATGTCTATTCCCCATTTTTAGTCAGCTTTCTATCACTGTAATAAAATACATGAGATAATTAATTTACAAAGAGAAAAGGTTTATTTTGGCTCATGGTTTTGGAGGTTTCAGTTCATCATCAGGCAGATCCATGGCTTTTAGGCCTCTGGTAATGATGCTAGATGGTAATACACATGGCAGAGCAAACTGCTCACCTTATGGCTAAGCAGCAAAAGAGAAAAAAAGAGTCACAATCCCACAATCCCCTTTGGGGACATCTCCCCAGTGATGCAAGGACCTAGGTCTCACTTGCTAAAGGTTCATAGTACCTCCCGACAGCATGCCTTTGGGGAGCAAAGCCTCTAACACATGAACCTTTGGGAGACTTGGCTCATAGCAACCATGATGTAGATTTTTTCTTTTTTTGTGTGTGGGTGTGGTGTAAGGGATTGATCCCAGGGCCTTGTGCACGCCAGGCAAGTATCTACCAACTGAGCCATAACCCCAGCCCTGTGTAGATTTTTGAAAGAACTATTGATCAAGTTGTTCTAGCCAAGGGTCAGCAAGAGACCCAAATAAGACCAACTCCCTTATCATTTGAGGGACTTTAAATATTGAACTCAATGTCACCAGGATGACAAGAGGATAGCAGCTGATCCTCTGCAGTGTGGTTCCCCTCATTGTTGATGAATCCTGCTGCTTGGCTAAGTGCTGGCTTTCGTTCCATAAGATGGATTGGCTTTTCAGCAGTTTCTTTAGCTTCTTGAGGGGTCCCACATCATCTCAATATAACCATTTTGTTCAGTTGGCCAGAGCCATTTCTGTTGTAAAGAGATATCAAACTTCTGTGGACAGTCTGAGTTCCATGGTGCTTATGTTGCCTGATCTTAGTTCTTAATGGGATGCTGGGAATTGAGTGGGCAGGTACACTGGCTTAGTACCTGGTTCAGTTCAGGTGGAGTTGAAATAGGTCACAGTGAAACTGGAGCCACATCATCAAGGTTGTACAATGTCTGGACTGGCTCCTGAAGGTCATGTGTGCCAGTTAAAGTTGGTAACAATTGGTAACAATTCAAAGTCAATCCAAATTAAATAGTCTGAAACTTAAATCTTAAAAGGTTTGTTTCTTTTGATTGTTAGCAGAGAATTTTTATTTTCATTTTATTTTATTTTTTCAGTTTTTAGTTTGAGGCAGGGTCTCACTAGGTTGCTGAGGCTGGTCTTGAGTGTGCAATCCTCCTGCCTCAGCCTCCTGAGTCACTGGGATTCCAGGGGTGTGCCAGCCACCCAGCTTGTTAATGAAGATTTTGTGTTATCTAAGAAATTAAAGCTTGAGAGGATAGAAGGTAGGAAGAAGGTTTTAAGTAATTTTTAATTTGAAAGACACAAATGGGGGATCTAAATGGAAAAAACAACATAGTCCCTCTCATCCCGAGTGGCTTTCTAAGGTTGTAGGTGTAAACCGGTTTTCTCTGTCCCTCCTTCCCCATCTCCCCCTCGTCTGATTCCCTGTTCACTTCCCTTCCCTCTTTATTGTGACCTTATTTTCTACAGCCGTAGTCTTCTGTTTATTTCTCTGATATTAGACATCACATCCCCCTGCCCTGGCCCCAGTGCAATTTCAGGTAAGGAGTTGGGATCAGTCAGGACACAGATCTCATTTCACCTCTGTCACTTTCCAGCTGCCTGATTGTTTTAGTCAGCTTTTTCACTGCTGTGACTAAAGGATCGGACCAGAACAACTTTAGAGGAGGAAGAGTTTGTCTGAGGGCTCAGGTCTCAGAGGTCTCAGTCCATAGAAGGCTGACTCCATTCCTCCGGGCTCCAGGTGAGGCTGAACCTCATGGCAGGAGTGTGGCAGAGAGAAGCAGCTCACATCACGGTGAACAGGAGCAGGGAGAGAGACTCCACCCTCCAGATACAAATATATACCCAAATCAATGCCCCAAGTCCCACCTTCTCCAGCCACACCCTACCACTTTAATTAATTCGGTTACCTGACTGATCCTGAACTCCTTACCTGGAGTTGGCACTCAATTCAGTTACCACTCAGTTAATCCCTATCATGGCATTAAATCACTGATTGGGTTAAGACTCTTAAAACCCAATCATCTCTCCTCTGAACCTTCTTGCATTGTCTCACACGAGAGCTTTGGGGGACACCTCACATGCAAACCATAACACTGACCAAGGGCAACTGTTTTCTCATCTTCCAAATGGAAGTAATGAAAGCATTCATGTGAGCTTCACAAGAAAACACTCCACCCAGGCACTAGACCATGGGGGTGCCTAAGGATTAGTAGCTATTTCTATTATTATTTTTCTGTTGTAAAGAAAGGAGGAATTTCCACCTCACTCATTCTCAGCAAAGGCTGGCTACATTCATCTTGGTTCTGAGTTCAGCTGCCCTCCTGTCCCCATGGCAAACCCCTCTGGGCACCCTGGGACCCTGGGAGCCATGTGGGAATTCATTCCTAGAAAATCAGGGGCCTATCGGGTTTTCCTTTAGACCAGTGACATGTGATTTTAGATTATTTTGATAATTCTTTCATGGATTGTTTTTCTTTTTCCAAGTCCCACTTTGCCAGATCTTTTGAGAGTTCATATACATTTCCAAATAAAAGCTATAAAGGAAAATAGTAGTTCTAGATATCCTAACACAGGGTTAAATCTCAGCCAGTCTCTTTAAACAAGTTTTTTGAAACTAAAGCTATTCCTACTATGGGTAGGAATAGCTCTCTGCATTGATTACAACTCTGGTAATGATTTGAAGTGAACTGATCAAACTTCTCAGGTGTGTCATAACTTACTAAGTGGATGGTATTACCATTAGTGCTGCTCTTGTTCTCTCTGAAGTCTTTTATTTTTTTAAGAAAGAGTTGCCGTTAATGAATCTCTTCCCTTCAATGCTTCATTGTTGCTGTATTTGGTAAACAGGTACTGGGAAAACTTTTGTTCTTTTAGGCTCAGCAATGTATGAGAAATACTCTTGTCTGGCCAAAGCAGTCTCCTCTTGGCTGTTTTCCTAGACTCCTGATTCCACTTTAAGACACGTGCTGTAAGTTGAAGGCCAACGCACATGCATATTTCTTACAGAGGCCTTAAACTTGGGAGCTTATCAATACTGGGACGTGGAAGTACAGTAGCTGTAATGGGAAAACCTTGCTTTGCTGAGTGGCTAATGCTCCAGGTTTAAGTGTGAAAGCCCAGCTGTGCTTAATCCACTCCCTATCACCATTTCCAACTGGAGCTTGGAACATGCTCAAAGGCAGGGGCTAAGCGGAGGCAGGATCTGAGGACTTAAGAGGCTGAAGGGATTTTCTCTTGGAGTCAAAATTTTTCTCCAGACGGTGGTGGTGGGATTTGACACTGGAGTGCAGCATTCCAATCTCTGTTTAATACAGGGACTTTGGAGGCATCCGCATCCTCTAGCTTAGTTCTGTTTCCTCCTTCCCATGTATGTCAATAAATTCCATCTGATGCCACCCCAGGCACAGTGCCTGATCGCCTTCCTCAAATAATGCTAGAAGGGTTTAGTTTTCAAGAGTTTGCATTCAGACCTGTCTCACAACACAGTGCATTTCTCTGACATACGTAATCCTCTGTAAGCTCGAGGAGAGGGCTTGGTTTCTATTCTCCCTAGGTTTTTTATTTGTGTGTGTGTGTGTGTGTGTGTGAGAGAGAGAGAGAGAGAGAGAGAGAGAGAGAGAGGGAGGGAGGGAGAGGGAGAGAGAGAGGGAGAGAGAGAGGGAGAGAGAGGGAATGGGAAGGAGGATATAATCAATCTTATTTTGAAGGAGAATTGGAGAAAAACTGAGGAAATTGAATAATATTGTTAGAAAGTAGAAATAAAAGTTTTAAAATGATATAAAGAAGGAAGTAGAAGCAAAAGTTTAAATATAGAAGTGGGGGAAGTCAAATTGTTTCTCTTCTATGGTTGAGTGTAGGTTAAATTAAAAACCAAACTGTGGTTTGTGAGGCAGAATCATCATAAAATAGGGAAAGCATTTGGAGTCAATACAGGGAACATGTACCTCTCTCTTTCCTTCTCCCCACCCTGCCCTGAGTACCCTCCCAGCAGTGGGCTATGTTCTGTTCTTTCACTAAACTGTTGGGTTTTCTTGGAAAAGCCACTGAACTCCTCCAATCCTTCACTCTTTTCATCTGTAAAATGGGGCTACTTATCTCATAGTGTTGAGAGAATGAAAGAGTACAGGTCGTTTGGACTAATATGTATGTTACAAAATAAAAGCTCAATATTTTATATTATTTTTTCAGGAACATACAAATATACATGTTTTAAACAAATAAATATGGTTTTACACTATCTGTACTATCATGTAAATTGCTGTGTTTAAACTAGTGACAAGTTTGGAAACACTAAGTTATTTTATTTAAAGGCATATACACGATCACCTCATAGTTCATGATGCTTTCTAGGCTTTTTCCCGTCATGCCTTCTTCAAAAAGAGTTGTCATTGATTTACAAAAATAAGATTATAGGAAACAAATGTATTATTATAATATTTTCAAATTTTAAAATAATTTTCTCTGAGTCTTCCTTCACTAAGAGGAAAGCTTAAAATTTGAATTCACAGCAAATGTCTTTGCCACTGGGAATGGAGTCAGCAAGTGCCCCAGTCCTTGCCACCTATATCCAGGGGGGAGTCTGCAAAGGTTCTAGGAAAATGTTGTTTCCTAATAAAACGGGCATATTTGGTTTCGGTCCTTCTCAGAAAGTGGAAATGAAACCTGAAATGACAATAGCCTCTTTGCATCATTCTGGAACTAGTGTGAGGACAGAAGCCATAATAGTTAGTGCCTACAAGACAGAAATACAAGAGCCTGTGGGCCTGATGGCATTTTGAGTGGCTGAAGGAGGGCCAGCAACTGCTGACCTCAAGATTTAAAAAAAAAAAAACCCAACAAAACCCCAATTCCTATAAGCTGTGATCATAGGTTCTCTTTGCTTTATAGTCAAACACATTCTTACCTGATACATATACTTTTCTGCATCTTGTTTTTGTCACTCAAAGGTGTGAATATACTTTGTCTACAACCAGAAAATAAAAAATTTTGGTCTATATATGTAATAAGAATTGTAATGATTTCTGCTGTTATATATAAATAAATAAATAAATAAATAAATAAGTTCTGATTGCCCCATTGTCATGGAGCATAGTATTTTGTGGTGCAAATGATTATAATTTAGTTGTTAGATATTGTTTTAAATATCATTTTTATTGTTGTTTATTTTTTGTGTGGTTATGGGGATTGAACTCAGGGCCTCATGCATGCTACGCAGGTGCTTTACCACTGAAGTATCTCCCCAGCCCCAGATATTAAGTTTTTATTTAGTGTTTTGTTTAGTTTCTGACTACTTCAAACACGGTTACATCAAACATCCTTAGAAATACATCCTTATGTACTGAGACCTTTTATTTTTCTGGAATACCCAGAAGAAGAATGAGCGGTAAATGCCTAGAAGTAGAGTAGCAGTACTTGTTAGTGGTCTTTTGCCAATCTGATGTTTGTAAAATCATAATTAATTGTTGCATGAGTGCACATTTTCATGACTACTAGTGGTTTTAAGCACTTTTGGATTTTGTCTTCTATGAATTCCTATTTATAACATTGGATATTTTTCTCTTGGGAAATTTTCTTTTTGTCAACTTAAAAGAAATTTTAAAAA
The DNA here is from genome assembly GCF_052094955.1 of Ictidomys tridecemlineatus. Classification (NCBI taxonomy): domain Eukaryota; kingdom Metazoa; phylum Chordata; class Mammalia; order Rodentia; family Sciuridae; genus Ictidomys; species Ictidomys tridecemlineatus. Next base: position 167,149,815 of record NC_135477.1, read on the forward strand.
GTATTATAGGTACTAAGGTTCACTCCTTGGCATTGGTATTTGTGTATAGTGTCTGCAAAAGACTGAATATTTTTGTCCTGCCCAAATTTATCTTTTGAAATAAAATCCCTAGTGTGATTATATTTGGAGCTGGGTCACCAGGATGTAACCCTCATGAGTGGGATTATAAAGGATACCCTGAGGGCTCAGTTGCACCTTATACCATATGATTTCCCAGGAAAAGATGGCACTCTGTGAGCCAGGAGCAGGCCTCACCAGACAGTGAATCTTCTAGCACCTTGGTCCTGGTCTTGCCAGTCCCCAGGACTGTGGGAAATAACATTCTGTGCATAAATCCCCCAGTCCGTGACACTCCATTACAGCAAGCCAAATGGACTAAGACACTGCTTTTTACTTCACAAGTTTGAACTTTCATGCAACTCATGTTATGTTGCTTGTTTTTGTCTTTCGTGTCCCTCCTCCCACTGTGTGTGTGTGTGTGTGTGTGTGTGTGTGTGTGTGTGTGTGTGTGTTTGCAGGGCTGGGGATAGAACCTAGGAACTTTCAGATGCTAGGCAAATGCTATAGCACTGAGCATTATCCCCAGCCCTAAATATTATATCCACACCATCTTATTTTCTAGTCTTAGATAAAGAAGTCTTCTTTAACCTGGAGATTATTTATGAAGAAAATAATTAATTTTCTTGCAGTGTGTGTGTATATATATGTGTGTGTGTATATATACACACATATATATTTATATAAATAAATAAATATATGTATGTATGTATATTGCACCCTTATTTCTGTCTTTACTTTGTATTATATGTTAGAGGTCTATTTTATTTTCATCCTAATGGATGGTCA